>NC_074703.1:2623584-2981084 GCF_029448725.1 Salvelinus fontinalis | reverse complement strand
CCGTAGAAACGGATGTCTAACCAGAATGTGCACGTTGCCATGGTGAGTAGCTACAACGTTGCGATATATTTATAAGCACCTCTATATTAGCCAGAGTAAAAAGTCCCAAAGAGCATCTATATAGTCCGGTTCATACAGCTAACTTGCTCCAGTGGTTTATTTTCTAACTTTTTATTTGTAACCTTTTTATATTTTCCTTCGATCATTCAACATAATTTTTCTGTCTTTTTATTTCTTTTTAAATTACTAGTTTTGTCTCTACTGAGAGATGCTATACTGCGACAGCTATTGCTATGAGTTTTATTTGAGGAGTAAACCTGTGGATACAACAGTGATTATTATTATTGTATGTGAGTTTTATTTGAGGAGTAAACCTGTGGATACAAAAGTGATTATTATTATTATGTGTAAAAAATAAGAAAAAAAGGTATCATGTTTTTTCAGTAACTATCATATTGTCTTTTAGCCTGATGATGTTGCCTTCAAATAGGTTCTTTTTTTGTTCTGGAGAATCCAACTATGATCCAATCATCTTTCTTTCTGGAGAATCCAACTATGATCCAATCATCCTTCTCTGTCATGCCTGGGTTTCCTTGTGTGCGTCTGAAATGGCACCCGAGTGTACTACATTTGACCAGAGCCCAATGGGTTTCCCTATTGGTTTCCCTATAGGCCCTGGTCAAAAGTAGTACACTATATAGGGAACTAGGGTGCAATTTTGGAGGCAGCTCTTGTGTTGTTTACAAAGATGTTTGTACAGTGGGGTTTTTCAATTGGGGTTGTGGTCAAAGAGGGACTGGACATTTTACCAAGCTACCAAACTTCTGAGACACCAATGGCCAGACGTGACTGGGCGATCCTCATCATGTTTTTTTTACTTTATCCTTCCAAGGCCGTCTCTCATTGGTTGGTTTGTCCAGTTAGCCAATCCCCTCTCATGGAATCTGCGATCTACAACAGGAAGTAAAGATTTTTAATACGAAAAAAATAAAGAACAACATGTCATTGGTGATGTCATTCTCCACACTTCCGTTGTTGTAGAGCAACGTTTCTCAAACTAGGTCCTGGGGACCCCAAGAGGGACACCTTTTGGCACTGCATAGCTGATTCAAATAATCAAGCTTGATGATTATTTGAGTAATCTGTGTAGTGCTAGGGCAAAAACCAAAACATGCACCCGGGGGGGGGGGGGGGGGGGGGGACCGAGTTTGGGAGACGCTACTGTAGACTCTCACTGTACTCCCTCTCCTTTTCTAAACCAGCCACTCTCCCCTTCTCCCTCCCTCCCACAGCCCCTATCTCCCCCTGTCCCCTAGCCTCTTTCCCCTATCTCACTCTTCCCCAGCCCCTCCCCATCTCCCCAGCCCCTCCCCTCTCCCCTAGCTCTCCCCCAGCCCCTCCCCCATCTCCCTCAGCCCCTCCCCATCTCCTCTAGCCCCTCTCCCCCAGCCTCTTCCCCAGCCCCTCCCCCATCTCCCCCAGCCCCTCCCCTGTCCCCTTGCTTGCTAATGCATCTGTTGTCAGCTGAGGATATGAAAACCAAATATTGGATCCTGTCAGTAAAGAAACTTGCCTGTTAGTAACTATTTCACCTGTGTAATACTTGGTGTGACCTGTTTCCTGTCAGTCTGTCAGATGATGATGATGATGATGGTGATGAAGAGTAACCGTGTGGGGTTGTTATCTGTTCTATAGTGAATGTGGGGGGAGGGGGGACAAACTAATGTGTTTGAAGCAGCAGGGAATAAGACTGAAATACAATAAGAACCACAGCAATGTAGAGATGATGATGATGATGATGAAGAGGAACAGGCAGAACTTGGATGAGACGGGGGGGTGCGTCCCCAATGGCACCCTATTCCCTACATAGTGCACTACTTTTGACCATAGCCCTATGGGCTTAGGTTGCCATTTGAGACGCAGGGAGGGAGGGAGGGAGGGGGGGGGGGGGGGGTTAAAGTTGCACGTTTGTTGTGAGTTGCGTGACCTCTGTTGACCTCTTGTAAGAGAATGCCTTTGTTGCTTTGTGTTGCTGTGATGATAACCAACAGCATCAGTCCTGGTGGACAGACCATGTGTACCATGTCCCCCTTACAGAGCCACAGTATTGGACATGCAATGTCATCTGCCTATTATGGGGTTGGGGAGGGAAAAGAGGGGTGGCCAAATGTAAACTAAAAAGCCTTAATTGAAGTGGTGTATTTTGTATAACCCAGCATCTGTAGTTCAATAAATTGGATTGCCATGCAAGGGCGTTGCCATGACGCCGGCCCGCAGCCGGAATGTTCTGTGTTGTTGTTGATGTTTTAGCCATACAGATTGTTTTATCTCTGTGGTTTAGCCATACAGATTGTTTTATCTCTGTGGTTTAGCCATACAGATTGTATTATCTCTGTGGTTTAACCATACAGATTGTTTTATCTCTGTGGTTTAACCATACAGATTGCTTTATCTCTGTGGTTTAACCATACAGATTCTTTTATCTCTGTGGTTTAGCCATACAGATTGTTTTATCTCTGTGGTTTAGCCATACAGATTGTTTTATCTCTGTGGTTTAACCATACAGATTGTTTTATCTCTCTGGTTTAGCCATACAGATGGTTTGATCTCTGTGGTTTAACCATACAGATTGTTTTATCTCTGTGGTTTAGCCAAACAGATTGTTTTATCTCTGTGGTTTAACCACCTCCCCATCTTGTGATGCACATGTGTCAAACTCATTCCATGGAGGGCAGAGTGTCTGTGTGTTTTCGCTCCTACTTGATTGACAAATGAAGGTCACTGATTAGTAAGGAACTCTCACCTGGTTGTCTAGGTCTTAGTAAGGAACTCTCACCTGATTGTCTAGGTCCTAGTAAGGAACTCTCACCTGGTTGTCAAGGTCTCAGTAAGGAATTCTCACCTGGTTGTCTAGGTCTCAGTAAGGAACTCTCACCTGGTTGTCTCGGTCTTAGTAAGGAACTCTCACCTGGTTGTCTAGGTCTTAGTAAGGAACTCTCACCTGGTTGTCTAGGTCTTAGTAAGGAACTCTCACCTGGTTGTCTAGGTCCTAGTAAGGAACTCTCACCTGGTTGTCTAGGTCTTAGTAAGGAACTCTCACCTGGTTGTCTAGGTCTTAGTAAGGAACTCTCACCTGGTTGTCTAGGTCTTAGTAAGGAACTCTCACCTGGTTGTCTAGGTCTTAGTAAGGAACTCTCACCTGGTTGTCTAGGTCTTAGTAAGGAACTCTCACCTGGTTGTCTAGGTCATAATTGAAAGGAAACCCCAAACCAGCAGACACTAGGCCCTCCATGGAATGAGTTGGACACCCCAAACCAGCAGACACTAGGCCCTCCATGGAATGAGTTGGACACCCCAAACCAGCAGACACTAGGCCCTCCATGGAATGAGTTGGACACCCCAAACCAGCAGACACTAGGCCCTCCATGGAATGAGTTGGACACCCCAAACCAGCAGACACTAGGCCCTCCATGGAATGAGTTGGACACCCCAAACCAGCAGACACTAGGCCCTCCATGGAATGAGTTGGACACCCCAAACCAGCAGACACTAGGCCCTCCATGGAATGAGTTGGACACCCCTGCTGTAATGGTACTGCTTTCGTCTTTACTCCTCAGTAGCTTTGAGGTAGAGGAGGGTGAGACAGCCAGATACACAGACATACATGAATAGAACCAAGAGGTGAAGGGAAGTTTCAGAAATGTTCCTGCTCTGTAATGTAAATCTTGCAGTAAGCAGTTGAAAGACAGCACAGTTAGCAGCACCACCAGTCACACTAGGTACCATACTCCAGGAAGTGGGATGTCTTGTTGAATACAAGATCACAGCAGAGCAGCCCAGACTCGGGTTCGTATAGAAGTCATCTATCACTCCATTGGCAGATATTCTGTTTCATGTACCTCTCTTGCCCACTCTCTTTCTCTCACAGTCTCTCCCTCCCTCTCTATTGCTCTCTCTCCCGCACTCTCTCTCTCGCTCTCTCTCCCACTCCCTCTATTGCTCTCTCCCACTCTCTTTCTCTCGTGCGCTCTCTCTCCCTCACTCTCTCTTTATCTCTCTCTCCATATCTCTCTCTCCCTCTCCATATCTCTCCCTCTCTCCATATCTCTCTCCATATCTCTGTCTGTCAGGGGAAAAGTCATTATCAGACAGTGGCTAGAGCAGAGCTGCCTTCTGGACAGTTAGACTCCATACCATACATATCCTACATCTCTTTGTGTATATAGAATCACAGAGCATATGATCTATTGAAAATATGCTTGCTGATCTCTACTCTGCAATAATTTAATTTCTTCTTTAATCCCGTGGATGACATGTTGATCTGAGGATCTGAGGCCCTCAGGTCCTGTCATCGCATTACTTCCTATAGGGCTGCTATTCAGCAGGATGGGTCTTAAGGAATGTCTATGGAGACTGGGGGAGGGGCAGTGTAGAGATAGACTAGTCATGTCTAGTGTCATCTCTATCTCTCTAGTGTACATACAATAAGCCAGTAGCAAATGAACTCATCAGCTGCTCTGGGCCTCTGCTGCAGAATCTACAGCTAAGCCTAGTGTAACTGATATGCCTGTCAGGGATAGATGGAAGCAGCTGTCAGATCAGAGAAATGGAGTCATTCAGGCCAATGATTGAACTCCTTGGGGGTGGGAATAAAGTAAGTTGGGCCAGGGAAGCGTACTATAGTTAAAATGATGAGGAACTCGCTGTCCTGAAGTGACTTGCCCAGAGTGAGGTAACTCCATGGAGTTTAGGTTCCTAGCAGACTGTAACATGCAATGAGCAAATAACAGTCTGGTCCCTTAGGAGAGGGAGTGGTCAATTATCAGATGAACACACACACACACATATATATATATATATATATATATATATATATATATATATATATATATATATATATTGCCTTTATTTATCTAGACAAGTCAGTTAAGAACAAATTCTTATTTACAGTAACGGCCTACATAAACACTCACAATGTGTGGGTGGGATACATATTCTCCCTTGAGTCTGTTCCACAACACATACCTTTTAAATAAACAGTTTTTAAAACTGTCCTTCCATTGTTCCTCTACAGTTATTGAACTTCTTCTATACTGTCAGTATTGTCCTTTCTATGCTGGAAACGCCATGGGTGTGTATTAAAATGGCACCCTGTTCCCTATATAGTGCACTCCTTTTGACCAGAACTCTATGGGCCCTGGAACCCTATTCCCTATATAGTGCACTACTTTTGACCAGAACCCTATGGGCCCTGGCACCCTATTCCCTATGTAGTGAACTACTTTTGACCAGAACTCTATGGGCCCTGGAACCCTATTCCCTATATAGTGAACTACTTTTGACTAGGGTGCCAGGGCCCATAGGGTTCTGGTCAAAAGGAGTGCACTATATAGGGAATAGGGTGCCAGGGCCCTAGTCAAAAATAGTGCACTATATAGGGAATAGGGTGCGTCCAGGCTCTGGTCAAAGTAGTTCACTATATATGGAATCGGGTACCAGTCTATGGACTTCTCCAGCCTCTGAGACGTTTGTCTCAGAAACACACAGCATCCTTGGAAAGCCTGAATCATATAAACACACAACGGTGCTATTCTGGGTCTCCAGGAAATTCTGTGGACAGATATACTTCCTGTTCTTCAACATGCAGGAAAATAACATGGACTTTGATGAAACATTAATATGGCCCTGCATTCTCCGTCTGAAATGGACTGCTACTGACCACATGAATAAAAATTACAATACAAATGAAAATACATAGACTTTTGTTTTATGTTTTAAGACAAATTGTGTCAAAAGTGAAACATTCTGCACTCATAGCTATATGTTATTGTATAACTTTACGTGCTACAAGTTCATGTTTAATACATTGCCATGATATCAAGAAAGAATGCATTGGTAAATGAGATTATTTAAAGAAGTGTAGGCCTAGTGAATAACCACTTCATGAGAAAAAAAAGAAAAGAATACGGACATTTAACTGTTGCTGCCCGAGGGTGGCGCTATAGGAACGGTCCGTTATTGAGCGCAACATGACTACTCTTTACAGCCCTGTGGAGTAGATGACGCGCAGCAGTCATAGAGAATAATAGAGACCTGTAATGGCCGAAAGACCACATTAGCATGTGTAGCTCCATTGAGGGCTTCCACCATTGTAATGTAGTTAACTGGGTGAGACTTCCAACTTTATTGTCTGATCCCTCCTGATGACTCTGTTTGAGTCATGTCCCAACCGGGTCATCAGGAGTAATCATACAATCGTGAATAAGACAATTGACTACTTCAAATAGAAAAAGCCTAAATGGCGCTGCCCGTGGGTTCACAGACGCTATAATGGCACAGATATAAAAACATTAATTCTCTATCTATCTCTATGACAGCAGCTTTTTCGGTCATCAGTCCAAAGCAATCGAGTATAATCTCATATATGATTTAATAACTAGTAAACACTGATTTGCCCATTTCAAATTACTTTACTTATATTTTACGAATGATTTTGAGTCGCAAAAGAATGCGCTATTGACTCTATTTAATGGGGGTATATTTACAGTGTTGGAGCTCGATTGTAATTCCTTGTCGAGCGGGAACCAGAAGTAGAGGCTAGCAAACTGGATTAGCTTGCTGTGGAGTTAATATCCTGCTGTCATGGACTGGTAAAACGCTTTTTATGCTGATATAAAAAGATGAATTACAGGGACCTATGTTACATTATTTAGTGATTGTACTACATAAGTACGCTGACTGTAGATTTGTAATGGCAAGTATATAACGTGTTAGCTAGCAAAGATATATAGCTAAATTAGCTAGCTAACAAGTCGTTTGAACGTGTTTTGCAGCTGTCTAGCAAGTGGTTTGTTTGTACTACCAGCTAGTTAGCTAATGGGTCTTTATAGTAATTCACGTTTGCTGGCGTTTTATTTAATTTGAAGTGTTCAGTAACTTGTGGTTTGTTTAAGGGAATATATTGATTCTGGATCCCAGGTAGCTAGCGTAATATTAGCTCTGTTTTTGTGCGGCTTCAACGCCATGCATCTTCCAATTCATATCCCCCATAGAGAATTCTTCCCCGGTTTAGTTTAGTGACTGCGGGGCAGTGGTGTAGTAGTGGGTATACGCCGTAAATCCAGTTATTTTTCAGTGGGCATTGCGTATATTAATTTCTCAATCCCCATGATAACCAAACTGTGCTACAGAAACACTGCTAACCAAACTGTGCTACAGAAACACTGCCAACCAAACAGTGGTAGGTGCCTGTGCTACAGAAACACTGCTAACCAAACAGTGCTACAGAAACACCGCTAACCAAACAGTGCTAAGTGCCTGTGCTACAGAAACACTGCTAACCAAACAGTGCTAGGTGCCTGTGCTACAGAAACATCGCTAACCAAACAGTGCTAGGTGTCTGTGCTACAGAAACATCGCTAACCAAACAGTGCTAGGTGTCTGTGCTACAGAAACATCGCTAACCAAACAGTGCTAGGTGTCTGTGCTACAGAAACATCGCTAACCAAACAGTGCTAGGTGCCTGCACACTTGAATTAAAGGGTAACTACACTCAAAATGTCTTTAGATTTCTCCCAGACATCAAGTTTTTTCCTGTTGTGATTTAAGCATTGTTAGGGACTTAGAACATCCATTTTATATATATATATATATATATTTGAAACATGTGAATTTTCTTACTCAGTTGACAGCCTAATTTATCCCAATATGGGATTGATCATTTTAGATAATTCAGAGTATGTCACTTTTTCTCATAGAATTTTTCACACAGGGCGCCTTTCCTTTCATGGGGCGGGCCGTTTGGGGAAATGATTTGCAACATTTCTCCAGGCACCACTACTGCCAGGGTTCAATAAACTGTCGTTACGTACCTAAGTAAAGGTATCACTAGAATGCCGGTGAACTTGTCTTTGTATGCGCAAGCTGTTTCTCCAAAATACAAAATAAATTACTTCTGAGCACTTTGTTTACCGACAAACTATCTCTGGTCAATGAGCATGGGCCAGAAGCAGGCCATGTGTCTCTTGTGTAGGGCTGAAGCAAAACCCCTGCTTTACAGTAATCTGAACTAACATGGTTCCTCTGTGTAGGGACCAGAATGAGTTGCTGTCGCCTATTGTACGGGATGCTGAAGTGACCAGAGCAGCACGCCGAAAGAGTTCAGTTCAGAAGAAGACTCAATTCAACTGTATCCTTATTGGGCTGTTGCCATGGAAAACCTCCCTACCTGTTGTCTTTGTGGATTGTGCTATGTCTATGTTATACCAGTTAATACCTGTATTACTGATGCTCATTGCTCACACATTGTTGTTCAGACTAATAGTTAGCTAACAGAAGTCTCATGGGACTGTTATAGGACTGCATAAGGTGTGTCTTTTAGTTACACTAACTAGCCAGTTATATTCCCTGACCGTTGTTGTCCAGTCCTTTCTCCTCGTGATGACTACCAAGGTAGTACCACCACACCTGCCCGTTCCCTGCTCTGCCACACACCTGGATCCCTCTTCAAACAGTCCTGTAAGTCTGTCCTGTTCAATACCAACACAGCCCTCTGGCTCTGCTATGAGAACATTGTTTGGCTAAAGGTAAAACCGGTGTCCACCACGATAAAGACATCTAGATAAAATAATGTCCAGTTTGTTAACCCAGACTCTCACCATCCACTAGTTTGTGTCTCCCAGAATGACTGGAGACAAGGCTGTACTGTTGTAACAGATTGTACTCTATTGTAATTGCTGTAGTGGTGATTCCTACTCTCTCTCCCTACAGTCACCCCGAAGAGTGCTGCTAGGAACCCAGATGTGTCAGCCATCTTGGCGACAGGGCGCAGGACTCCTCGTTTCATCCATACACCACGGCCTCCGCTGGGCAGTATGAGCATGGTGAGGAGATAGATACCAGTCTTGACTCGGTGTTTAGTCTGACAGACACTGTGTGGTTCTGTCTGTCTCCAAAGAGGGGATCCGGAGACAGAAGAATCTAGCCAATAGAATAGCCAATTAAACCACACTGCATCATCATTCATCAGTTGTTGACTCTTATTAAAGGTAGACTCAGTGATATGACGTAGATGCACAAAGTAAACGGTATAGTGGGTCAATTGTCCGCAACAACTAAAGAGCGTTGGAGCGCGAGGCTAAACTTCTTCACTGTTTTGGTCATGTAGCTACCATGTTGTAAGAGTGTGAAGCGAACCCGTGCAGATATTGTGTCAGTGTTGCATCTTGCTCATGGCAATATCTGCGGTGCTGCTCGTGCCACGTCACTCCACTGACTCTCCCTTTAATCAAGTATGCAACTTTGAGGCCGATTTTTAGTTTCTGTGTTTATGTACAGCATCATTGTGTCTCTGTCTCCCTCTGGGCTCCAGAACCTGGATGACAGTGACTGGACAAACAGCCTGTACCCGTCTCCTCTGTCCGGGCTGGGACTCGGGGACACCAGCTTTACTGAAGACATCAACATGTCCTCTGTAATGCTGAAGGAGGAGGATCCTGGAGAGGCTGGTCAGAGTTATTTATTTTCTCTCTTGGGTTGTTGATTGATTTTAATATCACCGATGAGCCGGCGGTATCCGTTTCCCAGGGTTTCCCAGTCAGGTCTGAAAATCAGCACGTATAACTGACTTCATGGTCCATGTTTAGGGAAAGAGGTTACAGGGGGTAGTGTCGTACAGAGCCTAGGTGTCGTTCTGTAAATGTATAGAATACAACACTGACCTTTGACCCCCCCCCCCCCTGCAGCGTCAGTCAGTCTGTTCCCAGAGTTCCTCCAGTCCTATCTCAGACACTCCTCCACTGCTGTCTTTGACCTGCTGGGGGAGTATGAAGCTATCTGTCAAGACAAGGTACCGTTTTCTCACTTACCTGAACCAACTTCCCTCTACTGTGTGTGTGTTTTAGAACCCGTGTGTGTGTGTTTTAGAACACGTGTGTATGCTAGCGAGTGAGTGAGTAAGTGTGTTTTAGAACGTGTGTGTGTTTTAGAGTCTGTGTGTGTGTTTTAGAATCCGTGTGTGTTTTAGAATCCGTGTGCGTTTTAGAATCCGTGTGCGTTTTAGAACACGTGTGTGTGTGTGTGTGTGTGTGTGTGTGTGTGTGTGTGTGTGTGTGTGTGTGCGCAAGAGTTTGTAGAGCAGGAGGTTTGCTCCTCAGGCGTGGGTATGTGCAAGGTATGTGTGTGTGAGTCATTGTGTCTTTATATGCAGAGCTGGGTGCTGCCCTTATGAACACAGTGATAATGGTGCATGTAGAGCTATGCTGCCCTTATGAACACCCTGTGATAATGGTGCATGTATGGCTATGCTGCCCTTATGAACACCCTGTGATAATGGTGTATGTATAGCTATGCTGCCCTTATGAACACCCAGTGATAATGGTGTATGTATGGCTATGCTGCCTTTATGAACACAGTGATAATGGTGTATGTATAGCTATGCTGCCCTTATGAACACAGTGATAATGGTGTATGTATAGCTATGCTGCCCTTATGAACACAGTGATAATGGTGTATCTATGGCTGTGCTGCCCTTATGAACACAGTGATAATGGTGTATGTATAGCTATGCTGCCTTTATGAACACAGTGATAATGGTGTATGTATGGCTATGCTGCCCTTATGAACACCCAGTGATAATGGTGTATGTATGGCTATGCTGCCCTTATGAACACAGTGATAATGGTGTATGTATGGCTATGCTGCCCTTATGAACACCCAGTGATAATGGTGTATGTATGGCTATGCTGCCCTTATGAACACAGTGATAATGGTGTATGTATGGCTATGCTGCCCTTATGAACACAGTGATAATGGTGTATGTATGGCTATGCTGCTCTTATGAACACAGTGATAATGGTGTATGTATGGCTATGCTGCCCTTATGAACACAGTGATAATGGTGTATGTATGGCTATGCTGCCCTTATGAACACAGTGATAATGGTGCATGTATGGCTATGCTGCCCTTATGAACACAGTGATAATGGTGTATCTATGGCTGTGCTGCCCTTATGAACACAGTGATACTGGTGTATCTATGGCTATGCTGCCCTTATGAACACAGTGATAATGGTGCATGTATAGCTGTGCTGCCCTTATGAACACAGTGATAATGGTGCATGTATGGCTATGCTGCCCTTATGAACACAGTGATAATGGTGTATTGTGTGTACCAGGTGGGCATGCTCCAGAGGCTGGTATCCAGGGCAACGCCAGGGCAACAGAAGTCCTCTAAGACTGCTGGTATGAGATGGCTTTTACAGCAGGAGATGGTCACCTGGCGCCTCATCACTTCTCTATACAGGTTAGTGTCTGGCTGGCTGGCTGGCTGGCTGGCTGGCTGGCTGGCTGTCTGGCTGCCTGCCTGTCTGGCGGTTCGTCTGGCTCTCTCTTTTTACCTCTTTCTAGCTCCCTGTCTGTCTTTCTGGGAACCCCATATTTTTCTCTCCACAAATGCATGTCTGTCTGTTCGTGCCTTCCATTCTCTCTCTCGCTTTTTATATTTATTTTTTAAATATATTACGGCTGTGAATTACCAGGGAACTCACAAAACGATATTATCACAATACTTACATGCCGATATGTATTGTGATTTTATTGCGATTCCAAGTTCCTGCAGAGGGACAAGAGAGAGCCATGACAAAAATAGTTTTAATGCTGAAAGAGACCAAGCTATGAAGGAAAAGTTTAGGTGTAGGTACAGCCAACTAGTGCCCCAAAAAATGTATGTGTCGGTATGTCGTCCAAAATAATATCCCGACATGTAACTATCGATTTTTGGATTTATTTTCCTCATCACTACATAGAGGAATGGTGTTGCTATGGAGACGCGTGGTTTGACTTTGTTACATCATTGTGTGTCCCCCTCAGAGACAGGATCCAGACAGAGCTGGAGGATGACATCATGATGGATATGGCTGTGAGTACAACTCTACAACTACGATGTCATTAGGGGACTACAGGTGTTTCTTGCTGTGTGATGGAGAGAGAGAAGGAAATGGAGTAAAGTCCTCTCTCCTGTGTGTGTGTGACCTTCTCCCCTCAGGCTCCCGGTGTTAGTGAGAAGGTGGTGATGGAACAACTTTTCCAGAGAGATGCTGTAGTACGCCAGAGTCAGGTTAGACTCTCTCTCACACACACACACACACACACACACACACACACACACACACACACACACACACACACACACACACACACACACACACACATAAAAACACACATAATAACACATAATAACACATACAGTACCAGTCAAAATTTTCGACATTGTAGAATAATAGTGAAGATATCAAAACTATGAAATAACACATATGGAATCATGTAGTCACCAAAAAAAGTGTTAAACAAATGAAAATATATTTTAGATTCTTCAAAGTAGCCACCCTTTGCCTTGATGACAGCTTTGCACACTTGGCATTCTCTCAACCAGCATCACCTGGAATGCTTTTCCAACAGTCTTGAAGGAGTTCCCACATATGCTGAGCACTTGTTTGGTTGAGGTTGGGTGATTGTGGAGGCCAGGTCATCTGATGCAGCACTCCAGCACTCTCCTCCTTGGTCAAATAGCCCTTACACAGCCTGGAGGTGTATTGGGTCATTGTCCTGTTGAAAAACAAATGATAGTCCCACTAAGCGCAAACCAGATGGGATGGTGTATCTCTGCAGAATTCTGTGGTAGCCTTGCTGGTTAAGTGTGCCTTGAATTTTAAATAAATCACAGACAGTGTCACCAGCAAAGCACCATCACACCTCCTCCTCCATGCTTCACGGTGGGAACCACACATGCAGAGATCATCCATTCACCTACTCTGTGTCTCACAAAGACACAGGGTTGGTACCAAAAATCGCAAATTTGGACTCATCAGACCAAAGGACAGATTTCCTCCAGTCTAATGTCCATTGCTCGTGTTTCTTGGCCCAAGCAAGTCTCTTCTTCTTATTGGTATCCTTTAGTAGTGGTTTCTTTGCAGCAATTCGACCATGAAGACATGATTCACACAGTCTCATCTGAACAGTTGATGTTGAGATGTGTCTGTTACTTGAACTCTGTGAAGCATTTATTTGGGCTGCAATCTGAGGTGCAGTTAACTCTAATGAGCTTATCCTCTGCAGCAGAGGTAACTCTGGGTCTTCCATTCCTGTGGCGGTCCTCATGAGAGACAGTTTCATCATAGCGCTTGATGGTTTTTGTGACTGCACATGAAGGAATGCTCCAAGTTCTTGAAATTTTCCAGATTGACTGACCTTCATGTCTTAAAGTAATATGGACTGTCGTTTCTCTTTGCTTATTTGAGCTGTTCTTGCCATAATATGGACTTGGTATTTTATCAAATAGGGCTGTCTTCTGTAAACCACCCCTACCTTGTCACAACACGACCGATTGGCTCAAACGCATTAAGAAGGAAAGAAATTCCACAAATTAACAAGGCACACCTGTTAATTGAAATGCATTCCAGGTGACTACCTCATGGAGCTGGTTGAGAAAATGCCAAGAGTATGCAAAGCTGTCATCAAGGCAAAGGGTGGCTACTTTGAAGAATCTGTTTTAAAACTTACTTTGGTTACTACATGGTTCCATATGTGTTATTTCATAGTTTTGACGTCTTCACTAATATTCGACAATGTAGAAAATAGTAATGAAAAAGCCTGGAATGAGTAGGTGTTCTAAAACTTTTGACTGGTAGTGTATACACACACACACACACACACCTCCTCCCCTATTATCTGTCTCTAGTGGTACAGTCCTGTTTGGTCTGATGGATGGTTGTAAACCCCTATTATCTGTCTCTAGTGGTACAGTCCTGTTTGGTCTGATGGATGGTTATAAACCCCTATTATCTGTCTCTAGTGGTACAGTCCTGTTTGGTCTGATGGATGGTTATAAACCCCTATTATCTGTCTCTAGTGGTACAGTCCTGTTTGGTCTGATGAATGGTTGTAATACATAATTGTTTCACCTCCTCTCTCTCAGCTGGTTGTGGATTGGTTGGAGAGTATTGCCAAAGATGAAATCGGGGACTTCTCTGACAACATTGAATACTACGCCAAGTCTGTCTACTGGTAAGTAGCTGGAGTCATTTGACAGAGACAAGCACTTGTATGTCGTTAGGAAGAGCATGTACCTTGGCTAATATTCTGTTTGACTTTCAGGGAGAATACCCTTCATGCTCTGAAACTGAGGAGAAACACATCCAGCACAGGCTTCAATGTTCCCCTGGTTACTGAGCTGGTAAGAGGGACTTTTAGGTCTATTCTTCACAGGCTTCAATGTTCCCCTGGTTACTGAGCTGGTAAGAGGGACTTTTAGGTCTATTCTTCACAGGCTTCAATGTTCCCCTGGTTACTGAGCTGGTAAGATGATTTTTAGGCCTATTCTTCACAGGCTTCAATGTTCCCCTGGTTACTGAGCTGGTAAGAGGACTTTTAGGCCTAATCTTCACAGGCTTCAATGTTCACCTGGGTACTGAGCTGGTAAGAGGACTTTTAGGCCTAATCTTCACAGGCTTCAATGTTCCCCTGGTTACTGAGCTGGTAAGAGGACTTTTAGGCCTATTCTTCACAGGCTTCAATGTTCGCCTGGTTACTGAGCTGGTAAGAGGACTTTTAGGCCTATTCTTCACAGGCTTCAATGTTCCCCTGGTTACTGAGCTGGTAAGAGGACTTTTAGGCCTAATCTTCACAGGCTTCAATGTTCCCCTGGTTACTGAGCTGGTAAGAGGACTTTTAGGCCTATTCTTCACAGGCTTCAATGTTCGCCTGGTTACTGAGCTGGTAAGACGACTTTTAGGCCTATTCTTCACAGGCTTCAATTTTCCCCTGGTTACTGTGCTGGTAAGAGGACTTTTAGGTCTATTCTTCACAGGCTTCAATGTTCCCCTGGTTACTGAGCTGGTAAGAGGGACCTTTAGGCCTAATCTTTACAATCTAGCTCTTTCTCTCTCTCCTACATACACATGCTCTTATGCCATGATAGGGAATACATGGTTTTAGAACATAAAGTAACTTGGTTCGTCTGTAGGACCCTGACGCCCCCATCAGACAGAGACGTCCTCTGGCAGACCTGGACAGAGAGGACGATGCCAGACTGCTGAAGTACCTCTTCACCCTCCTCCGAGCGGGCATGACTGACGAGGTGAGAAACAGGAGACCTCTCAAATGGCACCATTTGTTCCCTGTATAGGGCACTGCTATTGACCAGGGCTCATAGTTCTCTGGTCACAAAAGTAGTGCCGTGTATAGGTAATAAGGTGTCGTTTTGAGACTGATCTCAGTACAGCGCCACCTGGTGGATGGGAGGGTTATACTGAACTGGTTTCTAGTCACAGTGACGTGTGGTTGTGTGTAGGCCCAGAGGCTGTGTAAGCGCTGTGGCCAGGCATGGAGAGCTGCTACTCTGGAGGGGTGGAAGCTGTACCACGACCCCAACATCAACGGAGGTCAGTTCTCCACCGTACACTCTCACCAACAGATAACACCAAGTGGCGGTCGTGACCTTTTGTCAGCCGGTGATTGTCATGTAAATAACTGCAGGTCTCACGGTAATTGACCTTTTAATGAACATAAACAGGTTTAGCATCTCCTTCCACACACAGCCTACAAGACACGGATGCAGACCTTTGGAACATCTACATTTTAAAAAGTCTAATAAATCCTGACAATAGAGTGCTGAGTACCAGGCAGTTAGCAAGTTTGGTAGGCTACTAATGACCACCAGGTTTGGTGGGCCACCAACGACCGCCGGGTTTGGTGGGCCACCAACGACCGCCGGGTTTGGTGGGCCACCAACGACCGCCGGGTTTGGTGGGCCACCAACGACCGCCGGGTTTGGTGGGCCACCAACGACCGCCGGGTTTGGTGGGCCACCAACGACCGCCGGGTTTGGTGGGCCACCAACGACCGCCGGGTTTGGTGGGCCACCAACGACCGCCGGGTTTGGTGGGCCACCAACGACCACCGGCAGCATCAGAACTTAGGGAAGTTTAGTTACCGTGACTAAACGGTCACGTGGAATTTGACTGCGGTCATGACTAACTTATTCGGTCACCGTAACAGCCCTAAACACACGTCCCTATGAATGGTCTGTAATGGAACTGTGTGTGTGTCCAGGCAGTGCAGAGCTGCTACCGGTGGAGGGGAACCCTCAGCGCTGTGTATGGAAGGTGTGCTGCTGGAGGATGGCTGAGAACGAACACTTCAGCAGATATGAGAGAGCCATCTACGCTGTTCTGAGTGGGAACCTCAAACGGGTATGTTGGGTGTCTTATCTCCCTAAGACTCTCTGGAGCACTTGTATGTGTGTTAGGAGGATGGGGGGTCAGGTGGAGGAGGATGGGGGGAGGGGTCAGGTGTCGGTGGAGGAGGATGGGGGGTCAGGATGAGGATGGGGGGGCTAATGGCATTGTCAAAGTAAACATCTAACAACAATGTTCACATAAGAGAGGACTATAGTAGAGTGGTAGTAGATGGGACTATAGTAGAG
Source organism: Salvelinus fontinalis (assembly GCF_029448725.1). Lineage (NCBI taxonomy): Eukaryota > Metazoa > Chordata > Actinopteri > Salmoniformes > Salmonidae > Salvelinus > Salvelinus fontinalis. The sequence goes on along the minus strand of NC_074703.1, from coordinate 2,964,605 downwards.
TGGTGGTAGACGGGACTGTAGTAGAGTGGTAGTAGACGGGACTATAGTAGAGTGGTGGTAGACGGGACTATGGTAGTGGTAGTAGACGGGACTATGGTAGTGGTAGTAGACGGGACTATGGTAGTGGTAGTAGACGGGACTATGGTAGTGGTAGTAGACGGGACTATGGTAGTGGTAGTAGACGGGACTATGGTAGTGGTAGTAGACGGGACTATGGTAGTGGTAGTAGACGGGACTATGGTAGTGGTAGTAGATGGGACTATAGTAGAGTGGTGGTAGACGGGACTATGGTAGAGTGGTGGTAGACGGGACTATGGTAGTGGTAGTAGATGGGACTATAGTAGAGTGGTGGTAGACGGGACTATGGTAGAGTGGTGGTAGACGGGACTATGGTAGAGTGGTGGTAGACGGGACTATAGTAGAGTGGTAGTAGACGGGACTATGGTAGTGGTAGTAGACGGGACTATGGTAGTGGTAGTAGATGGGACTATAGTAGAGTGGTGGTAGACGGGACTATGGTAGAGTGGTGGTAGACGGGACTATGGTAGAGTGGTGGTAGACGGGACTATGGTAGAGTGGTAGTAGACGGGACTATGGTAGTGGTAGTAAACGGGACTATGGTAGAGTGGTGGTAGACGGGACTATAGTAGAGTGGTGGTAGACGGGACTATAGTAGAGTGGTGGTAGACGGGACTATAGTAGAGTGGTGGTAGACGGGACTGTAGTAGAGTGGTGGTAGACGGGACTGTAGTAGAGTGGTGGTAGACGGAACTATGGTAGTGGTAGTAGACGGGACTATGGTAGTGGTAGTAGACGGGACTATGGTAGTGGTAGTAGACGGGACTATGGTAGTGGTAGTAGACGGGACTATGGTAGTGGTGGTAGACGGGACTGTAGTAGAGTGGTGGTAGACGGGACTATAGTAGAGTGGTGGTAGACGGGACTGTAGTAGAGTGGTGGTAGACGGGACTGTAGTAGAGTGGTGGTAGACGGGACTGTAGTAGAGTGGTAGTAGACGGGACTGTAGTAGAGTGGTAGTAGACGGGACTGTAGTAGAGTGGTAGTAGACGGGACTATGGTAGTGGACGGGACTGTAGTAGAGTGGTAGTAGACGGGACTATGGTAGTGGTAGTAGACGGGACTATGGTAGTGGTGGTAGACGGGACTGTAGTAGAGTGGTGGTAGACGGGACTATAGTAGAGTGGTGGTAGACGGGACTGTAGTAGAGTGGTGGTAGACGGGACTGTAGTAGAGTGGTGGTAGACGGGACTGTAGTAGAGTGGTGGTAGACGGGACTGTAGTAGAGTGGTGGTAGACGGGACTGTAGTAGAGTGGTGGTAGACGGGACTGTAGTAGAGTGGTGGTAGACGGGACTGTAGTAGAGTGGTGGTAGACGGGACTGTAGTAGAGTGGTAGTAGACGGGACTGTAGTAGAGTGGTGGTAGACGGGACTGTAGTAGAGTGGTGGTAGACGGGACTGTAGTAGAGTGGTGGTAGACGGGACTGTAGTAGAGTGGTGGTAGACGGGACTGTAGTAGAGTGGTGGTAGACGGGACTGTGGTAGAGTGGTGGTAGACGGGACTGTGGTAGAGTGGTAGTAGACGGGACTGTGGTAGAGTGGTAGTAGACGGGACTGTGGTAGAGTGGTAGTAGACGGGACTGTGGTAGAGTGGTAGTAGACGGGACTGTGGTAGAGTGGTAGTAGACGGGACTGTGGTAGAGTGGTAGTAGACGGGACTGTGGTAGAGTGGTAGTAGACGGGACTGTGGTAGTGGACGGGACTGTAGTAGAGTGGTGGTAGACGGGACTGTAGTAGAGTGGTAGTAGACGGGACTGTAGTAGAGTGGTGGTAGACGGGACTGTAGTAGAGTGGTAGTAGACGGGACTGTAGTAGAGTGGTAGTAGACGGGACTGTAGTAGAGTGGTAGTAGACGGGACTGTAGTAGAGTGGTAGTAGACGGGACTGTGGTAGAGTGGTAGTAGACGGGACTGTGGTAGAGTGGTAGTAGACGGGACTGTGGTAGAGTGGTAGTAGACGGGACTGTGGTAGAGTGGTAGTAGACGGGACTGTGGTAGAGTGGTAGTAGACGGGACTGTGGTAGAGTGGTAGTAGACGGGACTGTGGTAGAGTGGTAGTAGACGGGACTATGGTAGTGGTAGTAGACGGGACTATGGTAGTGGTAGTAGACGGGACTGTAGTAGAGTGGTAGTAGACGGGACTGTAGTAGAGTGGTGGTAGACGGGACTGTAGTAGAGTGGTGGTAGACGGGACTGTAGTAGAGTGGTGGTAGACGGGACTGTAGTAGAGTGGTGGTAGACGGGACTGTAGTAGAGTGGTGGTAGACGGGACTGTAGTAGAGTGGTGGTAGACGGGACTGTAGTAGACGGGACTGTGGTAGAGTGGTAGTAGACGGGACTGTGGTAGAGTGGTAGTAGACGGGACTGTGGTAGAGTGGTAGTAGACGGGACTATGGTAGAGTGGTAGTAGACGGGACTGTGGTAGTGGACGGGACTGTAGTAGAGTGGTGGTAGACGGGACTGTAGTAGAGTGGTAGTAGACGGGACTGTAGTAGAGTGGTGGTAGACGGGACTGTAGTAGAGTGGTAGTAGACGGGACTGTAGTAGAGTGGTAGTAGACGGGACTGTGGTAGAGTGGTAGTAGACGGGACTGTAGTAGAGTGGTAGTAGACGGGACTGTGGTAGAGTGGTAGTAGACGGGACTGTGGTAGAGTGGTAGTAGACGGGACTGTGGTAGAGTGGTAGTAGACGGTAGAGTGGTAGTAGACGGGACTGTGGTAGAGTGGTAGTAGACGGGACTGTGGTAGAGTGGTAGTAGACGGGACTGTGGTAGAGTGGTAGTAGACGGGACTGTGGTAGTGGTAGTAGACGGGACTATGGTAGTGGTAGTAGACGGGACTGTAGTAGAGTGGTAGTAGACGGGACTATGGTAGTGGTAGTAGACGGGACTGTAGTAGAGTGGTGGTAGACGGGACTGTAGTAGAGTGGTGGTAGACGGGACTGTGGTAGAGTGGTAGTAGACGGGACTGTGGTAGAGTGGTAGTAGACGGGACTGTGGTAGAGTGGTAGTAGACGGGACTGTGGTAGAGTGGTAGTAGACGGGACTATGGTAGTGGTAGTAGACGGGACTATGGTAGTGGTAGTAGACGGGACTGTAGTAGAGTGGTAGTAGACGGGACTGTAGTAGAGTGGTGGTAGACGGGACTGTAGTAGAGTGGTGGTAGACGGGACTGTAGTAGAGTGGTGGTAGACGGGACTGTAGTAGAGTGGTGGTAGACGGGACTGTAGTAGAGTGGTGGTAGACGGGACTGTAGTAGAGTGGTGGTAGACGGGACTGTAGTAGAGTGGTGGTAGACGGGACTGTAGTAGAGTGGTGGTAGACGGGACTGTGGTAGAGTGGTAGTAGACGGGACTGTGGTAGAGTGGTAGTAGACGGGACTGTGGTAGAGTGGTAGTAGACGGGACTGTGGTAGAGTGGTAGTAGACGGGACTGTGGTAGAGTGGTAGTAGACGGGACTATGGTAGAGTGGTAGTAGACGGGACTGTGGTAGTGGACGGGACTGTAGTAGAGTGGTGGTAGACGGGACTGTAGTAGAGTGGTAGTAGACGGGACTGTAGTAGAGTGGTGGTAGACGGGACTGTAGTAGAGTGGTAGTAGACGGGACTGTAGTAGAGTGGTAGTAGACGGGACTGTGGTAGAGTGGTAGTAGACGGGACTGTGGTAGAGTGGTAGTAGACGGGACTGTAGTAGAGTGGTAGTAGACGGGACTGTGGTAGAGTGGTAGTAGACGGGACTGTGGTAGAGTGGTAGTAGACGGGACTGTGGTAGAGTGGTAGTAGACGGTAGAGTGGTAGTAGACGGGACTGTGGTAGAGTGGTAGTAGACGGGACTGTGGTAGAGTGGTAGTAGACGGGACTGTGGTAGAGTGGTAGTAGACGGGACTGTGGTAGTGGTAGTAGACGGGACTATGGTAGTGGTAGTAGACGGGACTGTAGTAGAGTGGTAGTAGACGGGACTATGGTAGTGGTAGTAGACGGGACTGTGGTAGAGTGGTGGTAGACGGGACTGTAGTAGAGTGGTGGTAGACGGGACTGTGGTAGAGTGGTAGTAGACGGGACTGTGGTAGAGTGGTAGTAGACGGGACTGTGGTAGAGTGGTAGTAGACGGGACTATGGTAGAGTGGTAGTAGACGGGACTGTGGTAGTGGACAGGACTGTAGTAGAGTGGTGGTAGACGGGACTGTAGTAGAGTGGTAGTAGACGGGACTGTAGTAGAGTGGTGGTAGACGGGACTGTAGTAGAGTGGTAGTAGACGGGACTGTAGTAGAGTGGTAGTAGACGGGACTATGGTAGTGGTAGTAGACGGGACTGTAGTAGAGTGGTGGTAGACGGGACTGTAGTAGAGTGGTAGTAGACGGGACTGTAGTAGAGTGGTAGTAGACGGGACTGTGGTAGAGTGGTAGTAGACGGGACTGTAGTAGAGTGGTAGTAGACGGGACTGTGGTAGTAGACGGGACTGTGGTAGAGTGGTAGTAGACGGGACTGTGGTAGAGTGGTAGTAGACGGGACTGTGGTAGAGTGGTAGTAGACGGGACTGTGGTAGAGTGGTAGTAGACGGGACTGTGGTAGAGTGGTAGTAGACGGGACTGTGGTAGAGTGGTAGTAGACGGGACTGTGGTAGTGGTAGTAGACGGGACTATGGTAGTGGTAGTAGACGGGACTGTAGTAGAGTGGTAGTAGACGGGACTATGGTAGTGGTAGTAGACGGGACTGTAGTAGAGTGGTGGTAGACGGGACTATGGTAGTGGTAGTAGACGGGACTATGGTAGAGTGGTAGTAGACGGGACTATGGTAGAGTGGTAGTAGACGGGACTATGGTAGAGTGGTAGTAGACGGGACTATGGTAGAGTGGTAGTAGACGGGACTATGGTAGAGTGGTAGTAGACGGGACTATGGTAGAGTGGTAGAAGACGGGACTATGGTAGAGTGGTAGTAGACGGGACTATGGTAGAGTGGTAGTAGACGGGACTATGTTAGTGGTAGTAGACGGGACTATGGTAGTGGTAGTAGACGGGACTATGGTAGAGTGGTAGTAGACGGGACTGTAGTAGAGTGGTAGTAGACGGGACTGTGGTAGAGTGGTAGTAGACGGGACTGTGGTAGAGTGGTAGTAGACGGGACTGTGGTAGAGTGGTAGTAGACGGGACTGTGGTAGAGTGGTGGTAGACGGGACTGTGGTAGAGTGGTGGTAGACGGGACTGTGGTAGAGTGGTGGTAGACGGGACTGTGGTAGAGTGGTGGTAGACGGGACTGTGGTAGAGTGGTGGTAGACGGGACTGTGGTAGAGTGGTGGTAGACGGGACTGTGGTAGAGTGGTGGTAGACGGGACTGTTGTAGAGTGGTGGTAGACGGGACTGTGGTAGAGTGGTGGTAGACGGGACTGTGGTAGAGTGGTGGTAGACGGGACTGTGGTAGAGTGGTAGTAGACGGGACTGTGGTAGAGTGGTAGTAGACGGGACTATGGTAGTGGTAGTAGACGGGACTATGGTAGTGGTAGTAGACGGGACTGTAGTAGAGTGGTGGTAGACGGGACTGTAGTAGAGTGGTGGTAGACGGGACTGTAGTAGAGTGGTGGTAGACGGGACTGTAGTAGAGTGGTGGTAGACGGGACTGTAGTAGAGTGGTGGTAGACGGGACTGTAGTAGAGTGGTGGTAGACGGGACTGTAGTAGAGTGGTGGTAGACGGGACTGTAGTAGAGTGGTGGTAGACGGGACTGTAGTAGAGTGGTGGTAGACGGGACTGTAGTAGAGTGGTGGTAGACGGGACTGTGGTAGAGTGGTGGTAGACGGGACTGTAGTAGAGTGGTGGTAGACGGGACTGTAGTAGAGTGGTGGTAGACGGGACTGTAGTAGAGTGGTGGTAGACGGGACTGTGGTAGAGTGGTGGTAGACGGGACTGTGGTAGAGTGGTAGTAGACGGGACTGTAGTAGAGTGGTAGTAGACGGGACTATGGTAGTGGTAGTAGACGGGACTATGGTAGTGGTAGTAGACGGGACTGTAGTAGAGTGGTGGTAGACGGGACTGTAGTAGAGTGGTGGTAGACGGGACTGTAGTAGAGTGGTGGTAGACGGGACTGTAGTAGAGTGGTGGTAGACGGGACTGTAGTAGAGTGGTGGTAGACGGGACTGTAGTAGAGTGGTGGTAGACGGGACTGTAGTAGAGTGGTGGTAGACGGGACTGTAGTAGAGTGGTGGTAGACGGGACTGTAGTAGAGTGGTGGTAGACGGGACTGTAGTAGAGTGGTGGTAGACGGGACTGTAGTAGAGTGGTGGTAGACGGGACTGTAGTAGAGTGGTGGTAGACGGGACTGTGGTAGAGTGGTGGTAGACGGGACTGTAGTAGAGTGGTGGTAGACGGGACTGTAGTAGAGTGGTGGTAGACGGGACTGTAGTAGAGTGGTGGTAGACGGGACTGTGGTAGAGTGGTGGTAGACGGGACTGTGGTAGAGTGGTAGTAGACGGGACTGTGGTAGAGTGGTAGTAGACGGGACTGTGGTAGTGGTAGTAGACGGGACTGTGGTAGTGGTAGTAGACGGGACTGTGGTAGAGTGGTAGTAGACGGGACTGTGGTAGAGTGGTAGTAGACGGGACTGTAGTAGAGTGGTAGTAGACGGGACTGTGGTAGAGTGGTGGTAGACGGGACTGTGGTAGAGTGGTGGTAGACGGGACTGTGGTAGAGTGGTGGTAGACGGGACTGTGGTAGAGTGGTGGTAGACGGGACTGTGGTAGAGTGGTAGTAGACGGGACTGTAGTAGAGTGGTAGTAGACGGGACTATGGTAGTGGTAGTAGACGGGACTATGGTAGTGGTAGTAGACGGGACTGTAGTAGAGTGGTGGTAGACGGGACTATAGTAGAGTGGTGGTAGACGGGACTGTAGTAGAGTGGTGGTAGACGGGACTGTAGTAGAGTGGTGGTAGACGGGACTGTAGTAGAGTGGTGGTAGACGGGACTGTAGTAGAGTGGTGGTAGACGGGACTGTAGTAGAGTGGTGGTAGACGGGACTGTAGTAGAGTGGTGGTAGACGGGACTGTAGTAGAGTGGTGGTAGACGGGACTGTAGTAGAGTGGTGGTAGACGGGACTGTGGTAGAGTGGTAGTAGACGGGACTGTGGTAGAGTGGTAGTAGACGGGACTGTGGTAGAGTGGTAGTAGACGGGACTGTGGTAGAGTGGTAGTAGACGGGACTGTGGTAGAGTGGTAGTAGACGGGACTATGGTAGAGTGGTAGTAGACGGGACTGTGGTAGAGTGGTAGTAGACGGGACTATGATAGTGGTAGTAAACGGGACTATGGTAATGGTAGTAGACGGGACTGTGGTAGTAGACGGGACTGTAGTAGAGTGGTAGTAGACGGGACTATGGTAGTGGTAGTAGACGGGACTATGGTAGTGGTAGTAGACGGGACTATGGTAGTGGTAGTAGACGGGACTGTAGTAGAGTGGTGGTAGACGGGACTATGGTAGTGGTAGTAGACGGGACTATGGTAGTGGTAGTAGACGGGACTATGGTAGAGTGGTAGTAGACGGGACTATGGTAGTGGTAGTAGACGGGACTATAGTAGAGTGGTGGTAGACGGGACTATGGTAGTGGTAGTAGACGGGACTATGGTAGTGGTAGTAGACGGGACTATGGTAGAGTGGTAGTAGACGGGACTATGGTAGAGTGGTAGTAGACGGGACTATGGTAGAGTGGTAGTAGACGGGACTATGGTAGAGTGGTAGTAGACGGGACTATGGTAGAGTGGTAGTAGACGGGACTATGGTAGAGTGGTAGTAGACGGGACTATGGTAGAGTGGTAGTAGACGGGACTATGGTAGTGGTAGTAGACGGGACTATGGTAGAGTGGTAGTAGACGGGACTGTAGTAGAGTGGTAGTAGACGGGACTGTAGTAGAGTGGTAGTAGACGGGACTGTGGTAGAGTGGTAGTAGACGGGACTGTGGTAGAGTGGTGGTAGACGGGACTGTGGTAGAGTGGTGGTAGACGGGACTGTGGTAGAGTGGTGGTAGACGGGACTGTGGTAGAGTGGTGGTAGACGGGACTGTGGTAGAGTGGTGGTAGACGGGACTGTGGTAGAGTGGTGGTAGACGGGACTGTGGTAGAGTGGTAGTAGACGGGACTGTAGTAGAGTGGTAGTAGACGGGACTATGGTAGAGTGGTAGTAGACGGGACTATGGTAGAGTGGTAGTAGACGGGACTATGGTAGAGTGGTAGTAGACGGGACTATGGTAGAGTGGTAGTAGACGGGACTATGGTAGAGTGGTAGTAGACGGGACTATGGTAGAGTGGTAGTAGACGGGACTATGGTAGTGGTAGTAGACGGGACTATGGTAGAGTGGTAGTAGACGGGACTGTAGTAGAGTGGTAGTAGACGGGACTGTAGTAGAGTGGTAGTAGACGGGACTGTGGTAGAGTGGTAGTAGACGGGACTGTGGTAGAGTGGTGGTAGACGGGACTGTGGTAGAGTGGTGGTAGACGGGACTGTGGTAGAGTGGTGGTAGACGGGACTGTGGTAGAGTGGTGGTAGACGGGACTGTGGTAGAGTGGTGGTAGACGGGACTGTGGTAGAGTGGTGGTAGACGGGACTGTGGTAGAGTGGTGGTAGACGGGACTGTGGTAGAGTGGTGGTAGACGGGACTGTGGTAGAGTGGTAGTAGACGGGACTGTAGTAGAGTGGTAGTAGACGGGACTATGGTAGTGGTAGTAGACGGGACTATGGTAGTGGTAGTAGACGGGACTGTAGTAGAGTGGTGGTAGACGGGACTATAGTAGAGTGGTGGTAGACGGGACTGTAGTAGAGTGGTGGTAGACGGGACTGTAGTAGAGTGGTGGTAGACGGGACTGTAGTAGAGTGGTGGTAGACGGGACTGTAGTAGAGTGGTGGTAGACGGGACTGTAGTAGAGTGGTGGTAGACGGGACTGTAGTAGAGTGGTGGTAGACGGGACTGTAGTAGAGTGGTGGTAGACGGGACTGTAGTAGAGTGGTGGTAGACGGGACTGTGGTAGAGTGGTAGTAGACGGGACTGTGGTAGAGTGGTAGTAGACGGGACTGTGGTAGAGTGGTAGTAGACGGGACTGTGGTAGAGTGGTAGTAGACGGGACTATGGTAGAGTGGTAGTAGACGGGACTATGGTAGAGTGGTAGTAGACGGGACTATGGTAGAGTGGTAGTAGACGGGACTGTGGTAGAGTGGTAGTAGACGGGACTGTGGTAGAGTGGTAGTAGACGGGACTATGATAGTGGTAGTAAACGGGACTATGGTAGTGGTAGTAGACGGGACTGTGGTAGTAGACGGGACTGTAGTAGAGTGGTAGTAGACGGGACTATGGTAGTGGTAGTAGACGGGACTATGGTAGTGGTAGTAGACGGGACTGTAGTAGAGTGGTGGTAGACGGGACTATGGTAGTGGTAGTAGACGGGACTATGGTAGTGGTAGTAGACGGGACTATGGTAGAGTGGTAGTAGACGGGACTATGGTAGTGGTAGTAGACGGGACTGTAGTAGAGTGGTGGTAGACGGGACTATGGTAGTGGTAGTAGACGGGACTATGATAGTGGTAGTAGACGGGACTATGGTAGAGTGGTAGTAGACGGGACTATGGTAGAGTGGTAGTAGACGGGACTATGGTAGAGTGGTAGTAGACGGGACTATGGTAGAGTGGTAGTAGACGGGACTATGGTAGAGTGGTAGTAGACGGGACTATGGTAGAGTGGTAGTAGACGGGACTATGGTAGAGTGGTAGTAGACGGGACTATGTTAGTGGTAGTAGACGGGACTATGGTAGTGGTAGTAGACGGGACTATGGTAGAGTGGTAGTAGACGGGACTGTAGTAGAGTGGTAGTAGACGGGACTGTAGTAGAGTGGTAGTAGACGGGACTGTAGTAGAGTGGTAGTAGACGGGACTGTGGTAGAGTGGTAGTAGACGGGACTGTAGTAGAGTGGTAGTAGACGGGACTGTGGTAGAGTGGTAGTAGACGGGACTGTAGTAGAGTGGTAGTAGACGGGACTGTAGTAGAGTGGTGGTAGACGGGACTGTAGTAGAGTGGTGGTAGACTGGACTGTAGTAGAGTGGTGGTAGACTGGACTGTAGTAGAGTGGTGGTAGACGGGACTATAGTAGAGTGGTAATAGTGATTTGTCTCTGTCTCTCCCCTCTAGCTGCTCCCAGTGTGTGAGTCGTGGGAGGACAGTGTGTGGGCGTACTTCAGGGTCCTGGTAGACTCTCTGGTGGAACAGGAGGTCCGGTCCTCAGGAATGGGCAGCGAGGAGCTGGAGGAGCTGCCACGAGAATACCTGGAGGCCAAGTAAGATCCCAGCCTCTAGTAGAGAATACCTGGAGGCCAAGTAAGATCCCCACCCTCTAGTAGAGAATACCTGGATGGCCAAGTAAGATCCCCAGCCTGTAGTAGGCCGTCTTACCCAGGGCCCATACCCTTTAGTGGGTAGCCCTGCCTACAAAATACAGCCTCTGTTAGAAAATACCTGGAGGCCAAGTAAGATCTCCTCTAGTAGAGAACACCTGGAGGCCAAGTAAGATCCCCAGACTCTAGTAGAGAATACCTGGAGGCCAAGTAAGATCCCCTCTAGTAGAGAACACCTGGAGGCCAAGTAAGATCCCCAGACTCTAGTAGAGAATACCTGGAGGCCAAGTAAGATTCCCAGACTCTAGTAGAGAATACCTGGATGGCCAAGTAAGATCCCCTCTAGTAGAGAATACCTGGAGGCCAAGTAAGATCCCCAGACTCTAGTAGAGAATACCTGGAGGCCAAGTAAGATCCCCTCTAGTAGAGAACACCTGGAGGCCAAGTAAGATCCCCTCTAGTAGAGAATACCTGGAGGCCAAGTAAGATCCCCATCTAGTAGAGAACACCCGGAGGCCAAGTAAGATCCCCAGCCTCTAGTGGAGAATACATGGATGGCCAAGTAAGATCCCCAGCCTCTAGTGGAGAATACATGGATGGCCAAGTAAGATCCCCAGCCTCTAGTGGAGAATACATGGATGGCCAAGTAAGATCCCCAGCCTCTAGTGGAGGGCTGAGGATCAGGAACCTAATCTTCCTAACCTTATATTTCTACATGTAAATTGTACCGTCTCCCTTTTCTCTCCAGCTGGACACTAGAGAAGGTGTTTGAGGAGCTGCTGGCAACAGAGTCAAAGGTCAGCATCTGTTTGTCTGCTCTGTCAAACTAGCTGTGTGTGTGTACATAACACCAGTCTACTAGCTGTCTACATAACACCAGTCTACTAGCTATCTACATCACACCAGTCTACTAGCTATCTACATCACACCAGTCTACTAGCTGTCTACATCACACCAGTCTACTAGCTGTCTACATAACACCAGTCTACTAGCTATCTACATCACACCAGTCTACTAGCTGTCTACATCACACCAGTCTACTGGCTGTCTACATAACACCAGTCTACTAGCTATCTACATCACACCAGTCTACTAGCTGTCTACATCACACCAGTCTACTGGCTGTCTACATCACACCAGTCTACTAGCTATCTACATAACACCAGTCTACTAGCTGTCTACATAACACCAGTCTACTAGCTATCTACATCACACCAGTCTACTAGCTATCTACATCACACCAGTCTACTAGCTGTCTACATCACACCAGTCTACTAGCTAGCTGCATCACACCAGTCTACTGGCTATCTACATCACACCAGTCTACTGGCTAGCTACATCACACCAGTCTACTGGCTAGCTACATCACACCAGTCTACTGGCTAGCTACATCACACCAGTCTACTGGCTAGCTACATCACACCAGTCTACTGGCTAGCTACATCACACCAGTCTACTGGCTATCTACATCACACCAGTCTACTAGCTGTCTACATCACACCAGTCTACTAGCTATCGACATCACACCAGTCTACTAGCTATCTACATCACACCAGTCTACTAGCTGTCTACATCACACCGGTCTACTGGCTGTCTACATCACACCAGTCTACTAGCTATCTACTAGCTATCTACATCACACCAGTCTACTAGCTATCTACATCACACCAGTCTACTAGCTATCTACTAGCTATCTACATCACACCAGTCTACTAGCTATCTACATCACACCAGTCTACTGGCTGTCTACATCACACCAGTCTACTAGCTATCTACATCACACCAGTCTACTGGCTGTCTACATCACACCAGTCTACTGGCTGTCTACATCACACCGGTCTACTGGCTATCTACATCACACCAGTCTACTAGCTGTCTACATCACACCAGCCTACTAGCTATCTACATCACACCAGTCTACTAGCTATCTACATCACACCAGTCTACTAGCTATCTACATCACACCAGTCTACTGGCTGTCTACATCACACCAGTCTACTGGCTGTCTACATCACACCAGTCTACTGGCTGTCTACATCACACCAGTCTACTGGCTGTCTACATCACACCAGTCTACTGGCTATCTACATCACACCAGTCTACTGGCTATCTACATCACACCAGTCTACTGGCTATCTACATCACACCAGTCTACTAGCTATCTACATCACACCAGTCTACTAGCTATCTACATCACACCAGTCTACTAGCTGTCTACATCACACCAGTCTACTAGCTATCTACATCACACCAGTCTACTAGCTATCTACATCACACCAGTCTACTAGCTATCTACTAGCTATCTACATCACACCAGTCTACTAGCTATCTACATCACACCAGTCTACTGGCTATCTACATCACACCGGTCTACTAGCTATCTACATCACACCAGTCTACTAGCTATCTACATCACACCAGTCTACTAGCTAGCTACATCACACCAGTCTACTAGCTATCTACATCACACCGGTCTACTAGCTATCTACATCACACCGGTCTACTAGCTATCTACATCACACCGGTCTACTAGCTATCTACATCACACCAGTCTACTAGCTGTCTACATCACACCAGTCTACTAGCTATCTACATCACACCGGTCTACTAGCTATCTACATCACACCAGTCTACTAGCTATCTACATCACACCGGTCTACTAGCTATCTACATCACACCAGTCTACTAGCTATCTACATCACACCAGTCTACTAGCTATCTACTAGCTATCTACATCACACCAGTCTACTAGCTATCTACTAGCTATCTACATCACACCAGTCTACTAGCTATCTACATCACACCAGTCTACTAGCTATCTACATCACACCAGTCTACTAGCTATCTACTAGCTATCTACATCACACCAGTCTACTAGCTATCTACATCACACCAGTCTACTAGCTATCTACATCACACCAGTCTACTAGCTATCTACTAGCTATCTACATCACACCAGTCTACTAGCTATCTACTAGCTATCTACATCACACCAGTCTACTAGCTATCTACTAGCTATCTACATCACACCAGTCTACTGGCTGTCTACATCACACCAGTCTACTGGCTATCTACATCACACCAGTCTACTAGCTATCTACTAGCTATCTACATCACACCAGTCTACTAGCTATCTACATCACACCAGTCTACTAGCTATCTACTAGCTATCTACATCACACCAGTCTACTGGCTATCTACATCACACCAGTCTACTAGCTATCTACTAGCTATCTACATCACACCAGTCTACTAGCTATCTACATCACACCAGTCTACTAGCTATCTACATCACACCAGTCTACTAGCTATCTACATCACACCAGTCTACTGGCTGTCTACATCACACCAGTCTACTAGCTATCTACATCACACCAGTCTACTGGCTATCTAAATCACACCAGTCTACTAGCTATCTACTAGCTATCTACATCACACCAGTCTACTGGCTATCTACATCACACCAGTCTACTAGCTATCTACATCACACCAGTCTACTAGCTGTCTACATCACACCAGCCTACTAGCTATCTACATCACACCAGTCTACTAGCTATCTACATCACACCAGTCTACTGGCTATCTACATCACACCAGTCTACTAGCTGTCTACATCACACCGGTCTACTAGCTATCTACATCACACCAGTCTACTAGCTATCTACATCACACCAGTCTACTGGCTATCTACATCACACCAGTCTACTAGCTATCTACATCACACCAGTCTACTAGCTATCTACTAGCTATCTACATCACACCAGTCTACTGGCTATCTACATCACACCAGTCTACTAGCTGTCTACATCACACCGGTCTACTAGCTATCTACATCACACCAGTCTACTAGCTATCTACATCACACCAGTCTACTAGCTGTCTACATCACACCAGTCTACTAGCTGTCTACATCACACCAGTCTACTAGCTATCTACATCACACCAGTCTACTAGCTGTCTACATCACACCAGTCTACTAGCTGTCTACATAACACCAGTCTACTAGCTGTCTACATAACACCAGTCTACTAGCTATCTACATAACACCAGTCTACTAGCTGTCTACATAACACCAGTCTACTAGCTGTCTACATAACACCAGTCTACTAGCTATCTACATCACACCAGTCTACTAGCTGTCTACATAACACCAGTCTACTAGCTGTCTACATAACACCAGTCTACTAGCTATCTACATCACACCAGTCTACTAGCTAGCTGCATCACACCAGTCTACTAGCTATCTACATCACACCAGTCTACTGGCTAGCTACATCACACCAGTCTACTAGCTGTCTACATCACACCAGTCTACTGGCTAGCTACATCACACCAGTCTACTGGCTAGCTACATCACACCAGTCTACTGGCTAGCTACATCACACCAGTCTACTGGCTAGCTACATCACACCAGTCTACTGGCTAGCTACATCACACCAGTCTACTGGCTAGCTACATCACACCAGTCTACTGGCTAGCTACATCACACCGGTCTACTAGCTATCTACATCACACCAGTCTACTAGCTGTCTACATCACACCAGTCTACTGGCTGTCTACATCACACCAGTCTACTAGCTGTCTACATCACACCAGTCTACTAGCTATCTACATCACACCAGTCTACTAGCTGTCTACATCACACCAGTCTACTGGCTAGCTACATCACACCAGTCTACTAGCTATCTACATCACACCAGTCTACTAGCTAGCTACATCACACCAGTCTACTAGCTATCTACATCACACCAGTCTACTGGCTAGCTACATCACACCAGTCTACTAGCTAGCTACATCACACCAGTCTACTAGCTGTCTACATCACACCAGTCTACTGGCTATCTACATCACACCAGTCTACTAGCTATCTACATCACACCAGTCTACTAGCTATCTACATCACACCAGTCTACTGGCTGTCTACGTCACACCAGTCTACTAGCTGTCTACATCACACCAGTCTACTGGCTATCTACATCGCACCGGTCTACTAGCTGTCTACATCACACCGGTCTACTAGCTGCGTACGCCACGCCGGTCTACTGGCTGGGTACGTCGCGCCGGTCTACTGGCTGGGTACGTCGCGCCGGTCTACTGGCTGGGTACGCCGCGCCGGTCTACTGGCTGGGTACGCCGCGCCGGTCTACTGGCTGGGTACGCCGCGCCGGTCTACTGGCTGGGTACGCCGCGCCGGTCTACTGGCTGGGTACGCCGCGCCGGTCTACTGGCTGGGTACGTCGCGCCGGTCTACTGGCTGGGTACGCCGCGCCGGTCTACTGGCTGGGTACGCCGCGCCGGTCTACTGGCTGGGTACGTCGCGCCGGTCTACTGGCTGGGTACGTCGCGCCGGTCTACTGGCTGGGTACGTCGCGCCGGTCTACTGGCTGGGTACGCCGCGCCGGTCTACTGGCTGGGTACGTCGCGCCGGTCTACTGGCTGGGTACGCCGCGCCGGTCTACTGGCTGGGTACGCCGCGCCGGTCTACTGGCTGGGTACGTCGCGCCGGTCTACTGGCTGGGTACGCCGCGCCGGTCTACTGGCTGGGTACGTCGCGCCGGTCTACTGGCTGGGTACGTCGCGCCGGTCTACTGGCTGGGTACGTCGCGCCGGTCTACTGGCTGGGTACGTCGCGCCGGTCTACTGGCTGGGTACGTCGCGCCGGTCTACTGGCTGGGTACGTCGCGCCGGTCTACTGGCTGGGTACGCCGCGCCGGTCTACTGGCTGGGTACGCCGCGCCGGTCTTAGGGACTTCCAGAGTCCCGTGGAAGATGCTGAATTTCTCCTTCCCTCTTCTCCACAGAAAGTCCTGGAAGAGACTAAAGAACACTACCACATCATCCAGAAGTTAGTTATCCTGGGAGACCTGGACGGTGAGTCTGTTGTTAATCTATAACTAGCTGTCGTACAGTCACTATCCAGTGTGACTTTGTGGTTCTGGTCACCAGGTATATGAGGTAGTCAGTCACTATCCAGTGTGACTTTGTGGTTCTGGTTAATGCAGGTATGTGTGTGTGTCAGGTGTGTTACTGCTGTATGACAGTGTCAGAGTATTACACAGTGTGTGTGTCAGGTGTGTTACTGCTGTATGACAGTGTCAGTATTAAACAGTGTGTGTGTGTGTGTCAGGTGTGTTACTGCTGTATAACAGTGTCAGAGTATTAAACACTGTTGTGTGTGTCAGGTCTGTTACTGCTGTATGACAGTGTCAGTATAAAACAGTGTGTTGTGTGTGTGTCAGGTGTGTTACTGCTGTATGACAGTGTCAGAGTATTAAACACTGTTGTGTGTGTCAGGTCTGTTACTGCTGTATGACAGTGTCAGTATAAAACAGTGTGTTGTGTGTGTGTCAGGTGTGTTACTGCTGTATGACAGTGTCAGAGTATTAAACACTGTTGTGTGTGTCAGGTCTGTTACTGCTGTATGACAGTGTCAGTATAAAACAGTGTGTTGTGTGTGTGTCAGGTGTGTTACTGCTGTATGACAGTGTCAGAGTATTAAACACTGTTGTGTGTGTCAGGTCTGTTACTGCTGTATGACAGTGTCAGTATAAAACAGTGTGTTGTGTGTGTGTCAGGTGTGTTACTGCTGTATGACAGTGTCAGAGTATTAAACAGTGTGTGTGTCAGGTGTGTTACTGCTGTATGACAGTGTCAGAGTATTAAACAGTGTGTGTGTGTGTGTGTCAGGTCTGTTGGAGGAGTTCAGTAACTGGTTGACCAGGAGTCCTGCTCTGCCCGCTCACCTGCTGCGCTTCATGACACACCTGGTGTTGTTCTACCGCAGCCTGGGCATGCAGCTCAAGGTACAGTAGTACACACACACACACACACACACACACACCTGTTCTACCGCAGCCTGGGCATGCAGCTCAAGGTACAGTAGTACACACACACACACACACACACACACACACACCTGTTCTACCGCAGCCTGGGCATGCAGCTCAAGGTACAGTAGTACACACACACACACACACACACACACACACACACACACACACACACACACACACACACACACACACACACACACACCTGTTCTACCGCAGCCTGGGCATGCAGCTCAAGGTACAGTAGTACACACACACACACACACACACAGAGAGAGAGAAACACACTTCTGTTGTCTTTCACCCATATAAACATCAACCATTCCTCACACAATCCACATATCCCTCCACTCATGTCTCCCCCTCTAATCCCTCCACTCATGTCCCCCCCCTCTAATCCCTCCACTCATGTCCCCCCTCTCTAATCCGGCCACTCGTGTCGTCCCCCCCCCCCCCACCCAATCAGGAGGAGGTCTCAGTGGATGTCCTGAAGGCCTACATCTCTCTGTTGATGAGGGAGAAGCACGTTGATCTGATAGCCTTCTATGTCAGTCACCTGCCGCCAGACCTGGCCACCGCCCAGTACGCTCTCTTCCTGGAGGAGGTCACCGAGGCGGAGCAGAGACAACGCTGTCTGGAGCTGGCCAGGGAGGCAGGTCAGTGTCTCACACAGAGGCTGCTGGGATGGGGGGGGGGGGGGGTTCTTTAGTCTAAAGCAGGGGTGTCAAACTAATTTTACCTGCCGTGCCACATTTGGTCTTCACTGAGGTCCACACTTAAAATGTGTTAGATTTCCTCGCCATTTGAAATTTCCTAAAAATAATTCCAAAAGTGATGGATGGAGGACTATTCTCCCTGTTGGGTTAACTTTTGGTTTGAAGACTTATCAAGCTGGTCAGAGTGAAGAGACTATAAATGTAGGTTCATTATCATTTCTACATTTATTTTATTTGGTCTTAGTCATTTCAATGTCCATTTAAGATCGTTTTTTATCCACCCCCAAAAAACAAAACCACATGATAAATACTCCAAGGTCCAGCGAGAATTGAATAGGCCGATGGGCCAGATGTTTGACAACCTCTTGGTGTGAAGCTACAGAGTCACACGGTCTGACATACCTCTGAGATTCTACAGCCGCCAATTCAATGAGGTTTGTAAATATATTAAAATAGGCCATGCAGACTTTCTCTTTTCTGCAGCTATGGACTGTAGGAAGGTGGAAAAACCAAGGTCTGTTAAAGCTGCAATATGTCACTTTTTGGGGGTGACCCGACCAAATTCACATAAGGAGTTATAGATCTGTAATTCTCATTGAAAGCGAGCCTAAGAAGCGGTAGATCTGTTCTATTTCTATGCTTCACATTCTTAAGTTTAGTTTTTTTCGTCTTTAGGTGTTGTGCACCAGTTTCAAACAGCTGAAAACACAGTATTCTTTTGGTTATTGATCATATATTTCAGTGGTTTAGATGGTACAATGATTCTCTACAGTATACTTGCTTATTTTGTCATAGTTCACCTCATTTCAGTTTATATTTGAATTTTAGCAACCAGGAAATGGTGGAGCATATTGCACATTTAAAGGTCCAGGTTTCTAACTGTCCTGTCGTGTTGTGGTAAGGATGTGGCAGCAGTCTATTAAAGGTACAGGTGTTGTGTTGTGGTCTGGACGTGGCAGCAGTCTATTAAAGGTACAGGTTGTGGTCAGGTCTGGACGTGGCAGCAGTCTATTAAAGGTACAGGTGTTGTGTTGTGGTCTGGACGTGGCAGCAGTCTATTAAAGGTACAGGTGTTGTGTTGTGGTCAGGTCTGGACGTGGCAGCGGTCACTAAGATGGTGGTGGAGAACATCAGAGAGAGAGACACTGAGGAGTTCGCTCATCATGACCTCACGCCTGCACTGGACACCGGCACCTCAGAGGTATGAAACACACACACACTGGACACCGTCACCTCAGAGGTATGAAACACACACACACTGGACACCGTCACCTCAGAGGTATGAAACACACACACACTGGACACCGGCACCTCAGCGGTATGAAACACACACACACTGGACACCGTCACCTCAGCGGTATGAAACACACACACACTGGACACCGTCACCTCAGAGGTATGAAACACACACACTGGACACCGTCACCTCAGAGGTATGAAACACACACACACAGGACACCGTCACCTCAGCAGTACGAAGGACACCATGTGGTCATGTTAACCCTGTATCCCCCCCCCCCCCCCCCAGGAGGACCAGAGGAAGATCGATGTGATTGATTGGCTGGTGTTTGACCCCGCCCAGAGAGCCGAGGCCCTGAAACAGAGCAACGCCATCATGAGGAGGTTCCTGGGTACGTTACACACAAGGTTCTGAAACCGATCACTGCTTCCTGTGTTGACAGAGTTGTTCTCCCAGACTACCAACACATCCCCACACATTAACATTGTATTGGCTGTCCTGCATTTCCAACCATGCTGTTGATCCAGTGTTCTGTCTCTCTCTCTCTGTCATCTCCTCCAGCCTGTAAGAAACACCATGCAGCGAAGGTGGTGTTCAGTAAGGTCCCAGAGGACTCCATGAGGGAGATATACCGCCAGTGGGAGGAGCTAGGCCTGGACACGCCCCTTCCCGCGGAGGATGAGAACGCCATCAGGGAACACCTGTGCGTCCGCGCTTACCTGGTGAGGGGACAAGCTCTCGCAGCGCTGTGATTGGCTCGACTGGTTATTGAGTGTTTTTAGAGAGGTCTCCTGTAGTTGTATAAGTGGTGTGTCTCTCCCCCCCCCCCCCCCCCCTCCCAGGAAGCTCATGAGGCGTTTAATGAGTGTTTTTAGAGAGGTCTCCTGTAGTTGTTTAAGTGGTGTGTCTCTCTCTCTCCCCCCCCCCCCCCCCCCCCCAGGAAGCTCATGAGGCGTTTAATGAGTGTTTTTAGAGAGGTCTCCTGTATTTGTTTAAGTGGTGTGTCTCTCCCCCCCCGCAGGAAGCTCATGAGGTGTTTAATGAGTGGTTTTAGAGAGGTCTCCTGTAGTTGTATAAGTGGTGAGTCTCTCTCTCTACCCCCCCCCCCCCCCCCCCCCCCCAGGAAGCTCATGAGGCGTTTAATGAGTGGTTCCATCACATGAACTCCCCCCCTCAGAAGCCCAGCCTGCCGGCCCAGGCCAAGTTCACTGCGAAGGTGGCCTACGAGATGAAGGAGAACGAGTACCAGGTACACAATACACCCTATATAGTGCACCATAGATACACCCTATTCCCTATATAGTGCACCATAGATGCACCCTATTCCCTATATAGTGCACCATAGATACACCCTATTCCCTATATAGTGCACCATAGATACACCCTATTCCCTATATAGTGCACCATAGATACACCCTATTCCCTATATAGTGCACCATAGATACACCCTATTCCCTATATAGTGCACCATAGATACACCCTATTCCCTATATAGTGCACCATAGATACACCCTATTCCCTATATAGTGCACCATAGATACACCCTATTCCCTATATAGTGCACCATAGATACACCCTATTCCCTATATAGTGCACCATAGATACACCCTATTCCCTATATAGTGCACCATAGATACACCCTATTCCCTATATAGTGCACCATAGATACACCCTATTCCCTATATAGTGCACCATAGATACACCCTATTCCCTATATAGTGCACCATAGATACACCCTATTCCCTATATAGTGCACCATAGATACACCCTATTCCCTATATAGTGCACCATAGATACACCCTATTCCCTATATAGTGCACCATAGATACACCCTATTCCCTATATAGTGCACCATAGATACACCCTATTCCCTATATAGTGCACCATAGATACACCCTATTCCCTATATAGTGCACCATGGGGTTATGGTTCAAACTAGTGCACTCTCTAGGAGACCCAGGTCAAAATGAGGTTACTATGTAGGGGATAGGGAACCAGGTACACTCTGATCCTAGATCAGTCTCTGTGTTATGGGTGAACTGGTGAGGAGTTTATTTTGTTTAGTGTAGCTGTTCCTAGATCAGATGAAGAACGCTAATGCCAACAATGCTATTATTTAGCGTAATTGACAACAACAAAAAACTTGTAAAAAAGGTGTGTAAAGTGTTTACTCTCCTGTAGCTGGAACATGAGAGCTGGACGGGCCGTCTGGAGGCTCTGACTGAAGACGTGAAGGAGAGATTCTACAACGTCCTGCTGTTTGTGGACGGGGGCTGGATGGTCGACGTCAGAGAGGTCTGTCTGACTATTAATGCTAGTAATTGCCAGTTGGTGGTATGAGGAGGGCTCAGCGCTAGGTTAGCAGCCTGTATTAGCGCTCTGTCTCCAGTACTACTGTGTTCTTTCTAGGTACAGGTTACTTCTACCACTGTGGTTGTATTCCAGGATACGGAGGAGGACCCGGAGAGAGGTCACCAGATGGTGCTGCTCCGTAGACTCTGTCTGCCCATGATGTCCTTCCTGTTGCAAACGGTCCTGCAGAGAACACAACGTCACCAGGAGAGTCTCAGACTGGCTGATATCATCGCCTCAGACCAACACCGCCTCTACGAGGTCTGTAGTTTAGACATGATATTTACACGGTCTGTACTGGAGTTTAGACATGATATTTACACGGTCTGTACTGTAGTTTAGACATGATATTTACACGGTCTGGAGTTTAGACATGATATTTACACGGTCTGTACTGTAGTTTAGACATGATATTTACACGGTCTGTAGTTTAGACATGATATTTACACGGTCTGTAGTTTAGACATGATATTTACATGGTCTGTAGTTTAGACATGATATTTACATGGTCTGTAGTTTAGACATGATATTTACACGGTCTGTACTGTAGTTTAGACATGATATTTACATGGTCTGTAGTTTAGACATGATATTTACACGGTCTGTACTGGAGTTTAGACATGATATTTACATGGTCTGTACTGTAGTTTAGACATGATATTTACACGGTCTGTAGTTTAGACATGATATTTACACGGTCTGTAGTTTAGACGTGATATTTACACGGTCTGTAGTTTAGACATGATATTTACACGGTCTGTAGTTTAGACATGATATTTACACGGTCTGTACTGTAGTTTAGACATGATATTTACACGGTCTGTACTGTAGTTTAGACATGATATTTGCATGGTCTGTAGTTTAGACATGATATTTACACGGTCTGTACTGTAGTTTAGACATGATATTTACATGGTCTGTAGTTTAGACATGATATTTACACGGTCTGTAGTTTAGACATGATATTTACATGGTCTGCACTGTAGTTTAGACATGATATTTACACGGTCTGTACTGTAGTTTAGACATGATATTTACACGGTCTGTAGTTTAGGCATGATATTTACATGGTCTGACCTGGGCTGAGGGCATCCTCTTCTCTCTCATGTCTCCTTTCCTTCGTCTGCTACGTTCTGCAACTACTCTGCTCTGAGGTGCTTCTCAAGTCTACTGTGGTTTTAGGAAAAACACTATTGACATTCACCTAATAGTCTACTGTGGCTTTAAGGAAACACTATTGACATTGACCTAATAGTCTACTGTGGCTTTAAGGAAACACTATTGACATTCACCTAATAGTCTACTGTGGCTTTAAGGAAACACTATTGACATTGACCTAATAGTCTACTGTGGCTTTAAGGAAACACTATTGACATTCACCTAATAGTCTACTGTGGCTTTAAGGAAACACTATTGACATTCACCTAATAGTCTACTGTGGCTTTAAGGAAACACTATTGACATTCACCTAATAGTCTACTGTGGCTTTAAGGAAACACTATTGACATTCACCTAATAGTCTACTGTGGCTTTAAGGAAACACTATTGACATTCACCTAATAGTCTAGTGTGCCTTCCTCTCCTCCTTCATCTGGCACCTGTCCAGTTCTTTCACATCAGTACTGATGAAGGCAATGAGACTCGGAGAGGAGCCCACTTTAGACTATTGGAAAGCACCACCAGTCAAGCTGAATTTCTGGGTAGACGGGAGGTTGAGTGTGAGCCTGGCCTAGGGACTTCAATCAAATGTATTTATAAAGCCCTTCTTACATCAGCTGATGTCACAAAGTGCTGTACAGAAACCCCCAGCAGCAATGTAATGCAGGTGTAGAAGCCCTTCAACATTGTAGCTCAACACAATATCAACACTATCTTACAGTATCTCTCCCTGTCACTGCGTTGCTTTCTTCTCTTTCCCTCATCTACTTTCCCATCCTCTTCTTCTTTTTGCTAACTATGTTCCCTCTGTCTCTCGCTCTCTTTCAGGTGTTCTCCAAGGATGAGCTGAGGAAGTTCCTTCAGAAGATGAGGGAGTCGTCTCTTCTCTTATTGGATAAGGGTCTGGACCCGCTGGGGTACGAGATCCAACCATAAATACACCCCACCTGGACATTTTGTTTCTCTCTTTTTTTTTATTATTGTTTTTTTTGTTGCCAAATTTAAGTAATGGAGTGAATGATTTTCTGTATTTTGTATACAATAAAAGTGACTTGACTGAAATATTGTTTGTCTTTGGGACATGCACAGGCAGAATGCAAAATACGTATCTGAATCTAGAAGAGTATAAGGAATGTTTGAGACCACCTTGTATAGGTCGAGAAGAGATGGTTTAGGTTATCGCCTTCGCAACTTTCCAAAGTGTCCACGGGTAGGCGCTGTAGGGCACTGACGTGGCTAGTTCTCTTCGCAGAACACGGAAGTAAAGATCGCATCATCTGACGTCACTGCTCCCGTTAAGTTGCAACCAGGCTCTTTCTCCTGTATGATCCACATGCGATGGAAAAGTATGAAAGCGTTGTGTAACTGTACATGCAGGACCGGAACACTATAGAATGTAATGCTACTGTATAGGCTCTGTAAATGTTTACGAAAGGAGATGTATGCCCGATCAGTCGTTAGTGTCGAAGCTTGGAGAGAGACCCCCGCAACTTTTCCTGATGTGTGGCAGAGGGTAGACATTTTTGTTGGTTTACATTAGCTACCTAGCTTCATACTATACAGTACTACTGAAACCTGTATGTAGATTTTTACAGGACAGTTCTCAAAACGACCATGGCTAACCGACTGTCGGACCTTTTCTCGAATAGCCGCCTCGTCATTGGATTATTGGCCAACTTGCTATCATCGATATGCATCGTTTTCATCAACAAATGGATCTATGTTCACTATGGCTTCCCGAACATGACTCTGACTCTGATCCATTTCGTTGTGACATGGCTTGGACTATGGGTATGCCAGAAGATGGACATATTTGCGCCAAAGAGTCTCCAACCCACCAAAATTATCTGGCTCGCTCTAAGCTTCTGTGGCTTCGTGGCTTTCACCAATCTGTCTTTACAAAACAACACCATCGGTACTTACCAGCTGGCCAAAGTGATGACAACCCCTGTGATCATTGTCATACAGACAATGTACTACAAGAAGACTTTCTCCACCAAGATCAAGTTGACTTTGGTAGGTGTGTGGGGGGGGGGGGGGGGGGGGGGTTGCAATGTACAAATGCTGCTGTCTGCTACAATGTATCTATCATTCCATACAGAATGGCAGGGGGGGGGGGGGGGGGTTGCAATGTACAAATGCTGCTGTCTGCTACAATGTATCTAGCATTCCATACAGAATGGTAGGGGGGGGGGGGGGGGGTTGCAATGTACAAATGCTGTCTACTACAATGTATCTAGCATTCCATACAGAATGGCAGGGGGGGGGGGGGGTTGCAATGTACAAATGCTGCTGTCTGAGTAAATAAGAGAAAATAAATACCAGTTTTGTGTGGTGATATTTAATTATCATTGGCTTTCATTTGAAATTAAACAAGTTGGCTAATTTGCATAGAATATAGCAGTCAGCAATAAAGCTATTATAACCTACATTTTTAAAAATATCTTAAGTATCTAAATATCCTAAATTATTTGCACGTGTTGACACATTAGGGGGGGGGGGGGGGTTGCAATGTACAAATGCTGCTGTCTGCTACAATGTATCTATCATCCCACACAGAATGGCAGACTGGCATTTATTGAGATTTATTTTATTTTATATAAAATACTTTTCTATTGTACAAACATACCGAAGTTGAATTATACACAACCAAGCACACAAGTTTAAAGAAAAACTAACTTTTACAAACAGAGGTCTTATATACAGTAATTTATGCGTATCCTTTGTTTCAAATGTAGTAGTGAGTTTTAGTTTATTTTTAACTCTTAATGATTGCAACAAAAAGATAAAGCTCTCCTTCAAAAAATAAATGAGGAGGAATAGTAGCCTTCATTAATCTGCATTTGTGTATAAAGAATTTCAATAATACAATTAAATTATTGACCAGGAAATTGAATTCATTATCATCTTGGAATAAACCCGAAATTTGATGTCATTGTATGTGAAATTGGCAATATTAACATTGTTCGAAAATAATAAATCCTATAACTCCACCCAGAAAGTGGTAAAATAATCACAGCAAAATTAAATTATATTTCGTAGTTCCAATGCCATGCCCACAAAATGTACAGTGATTACGCTCTACATTGAATCAAGATGACTCATGTAGCTTTGCAGAGTGGTCACTAGCTGGCAAAGTTATAAAATCTCTCTGTCCAGTATGAAGGACGTTAGAGGTACTTTCACGAGCAGATATCCATAGACTTCCAGTCATTATGCTATCTGCTAGCAGTTACCATACTTCCAGTCCCTGTACTAGCATGCTAGCAGATATCCATAGACCTCTAGTCATTGTGCTAACGCTAGTTAGCAACTTCCATCAAACTGCACGCATTGGACATAAATGTTATCCACTAGTTCATCTGACTCTGGGGAAGTAGATAAAGGACATCATTGACAAAATCCTGAAGTATCCCTTTAACCAGGGCTCCCGAGTGGCGCAGCGGTCTAAGGCACTGCATCTCAGTGCTATCCAGGCTGTATGACATCCGGCCTTGATTGAGAGTCCCATAGTGCGGCGCACAATTGGCTCAGCATCGTCCGGAGTAGGCCGTATTTGTAAATAAGAATTTGTTCTTAACTGATTTGCCTAGTTAAAATAAAGGTTTTTTTAAATGTTATTTTTGTTTTCTAACCATCCTAATGCCTAATCCTAACTTTTTATAATGTATTTTTATGGTTACAGTAACACTATTTACCTGATGTGTGTTCCTGTGTGTCTGTCTACTAGGTACCCATAACGTTAGGTGATGTGTGTCTCTACTAGGTGCCCATAACGTTAGGTGATGTGTGTCTGTCTACTAGGTGCCCATAACGTTAGGTGTGATCCTCAACTCCTACTATGATGTGAGATTCAACCTCCTGGGGATGGTCTTTGCCACACTAGGAGTGTTCGTCACCTCCCTCTATCAGGTGGTAAGTAGTGATGCTTTGAAGTGCACTTGGACCTGGTGAACACTACAGTCTATGGGTGAACCGGTTGTCTTCCAAATGGCACCCTATTCCCTAATGGCCCTGGTCTAAAGTAGTGCACTAGAAAGGGAATAGGGTGCTAGTTGGGATGCAGACAGACTAGAACATGTTAGTGGACTTTCTTGCCTTATTCATACTTCTTATTATCAAGGGTGATTGTACTATTATCTCAGGCCTCATTATTGATTGATAATACATATCTCTCTCCCCCCCACCTTCCTCCCTCCCCTCCCTCCCCACCTCCCTCCCGCTCTTCCCCCCACCTTCCTCCTCCCCACCTCCCTCCCTCTCCACCTCCCTCCCTCTCTCCCCCCACCTCCCCCTACCTCCCTCCCCAACTCCCTCCCTCTCCCTCCCCACCTCCCTCCCTCTCCCCCCCACCTCTCTCCCTCTCCCCCTCCCCACCTCTCTCTCTCCCCCCACCTCCCTCCCTACCTCCCTCCTCACCTCCCTCTCTCTCCCCACCTCCCTCCCTCTCTCCCCCCCACCTCCCTCTATCTCAGTGGGTAGGTGTGAAACAGCATGAGCTCCAGGTCAACTCCATGCAGCTACTCTACTACCAGGCCCCCATGTCCTCTGCCTTCCTCCTCTCCCTCGTGCCCTTCTTCGAACCTCTCTCTGGGGAGGGGGGCATCTTCGGACCCTGGTCCTTCCCAGCACTGGTAAGAGACAGAGGGGGGGGAGGGGGGGATCACCAATCAGTTAGCTAATGGATAGTACACCTAATCAGATCTCAGCGTTGACTCTGTCACAGAGTTATTCTACAGTTTCCTCTCGCTCTCTGAGACGCACAGGGAAACATACTTTTGGAAGAACTCAGCATTGTGAGTCTGTTCAGAACTCTATGAATGCCATGGCCTTGGTTGGTTCAGGGATGGGGAAGTTGTAATCCCACTACCTATCTCATACTGCATGACTGGGGTAAGAGACTTTAAGACCAGGCCTAAGCAGATGGGCCAAAGAAACGATCAGCTCTTTTGCATGCAAGGTTAGAAGGGGGGGGGGGGCGGGACTTTGGGGGAATTCCTGGCTTAGCCTAAATATTCAAATAGTCTATTTTGTTTATGTAAATTATTTTGAGAGAGGTGTTTCATACTTTCAGTTTGTCTTGAGAATGAGTGAGAGACTACATCCTGTGATGGATTACTCATATAAGATGAGTCACTGAAGGCACACAAGCACTAGTCCTCTACGAACATGTCGAAGCATGTTCAGCTGTGTGTGGCCTGTAGTCCGCCCAGCAACCAAACCTGCCACTCGGAGCTCACTTCAACACCATTGTTCTGACCCCTAAGGTCGACAAGCCTCCACTTCCACCCCCTGGAGATAGACAAGTAATAACAAACAGTGGTACTGGTGTTGCTAATTCTGCTAACATGCTACTGTGCTGTTGTTACCTTCAGGCTATGGTGATGCTAACATGTTGTGTATCTATCTTCAGACCATGGTGATGCTAACATGTTGTATCTCTATCTTCAGACCATGGTGATGCTAACATGTTGTATCTCTCCCTTCAGACCATGGTGATGCTAACATGTTGTATCTCTCCCTTCAGACCATGGTGATGCTAACATGTTGTATCTCTACCTTCAGACCATGGTGATGCTAACATGTTGTATCTCTCCCTTCAGACCATGGTGATGCTAACATGTTGTATCTCTACCTTCAGGCCATGGTGATGCTAACATGTTGTGTATCTACCTTCAGACCATGGTGATGCTAACATGTTGTGTATCTACCTTCAGGCCATGGTGATGCTAACATGTTGTATCTCTACCTTCAGACCATGGTAATGCTAACATGTTGTATCTCTACCTTCAGGCCATGGTGATGCTAACATGTTGTATCTCTCCCTTCAGGCCATGGTGATGCTAACATGCTGTATCTCTCCCTTCAGACCATTGTGATGCTAACATGTTGTGTATCTACCTTCAGGCCATGGTGATGCTAACATGTTGTGTATCTATCTTCAGACCATGGTGATGCTAACATGTTGTGTATCTACCTTCAGACCATGGTGATGCTAACATGTTGTGTATCTACCTTCAGGCCATGGTGATGCTAACATGTTGTGTATCTATCTTCAGACCATGGTGATGCTAACATGTTGTGTATCTACCTTCAGGCCATGGTGATGCTAACATGTTGTATCTCTACCTTCAGACCATGGTGATGCTAACATGTTGTGTATCTATCTTCAGACCATGGTGATGCTAACATGTTGTGTATCTACCTTCAGGCCATGGTGATGCTAACATGTTGTATCTCTACCTTCAGACCATGGTGATGCTAACATGTTGTGTATCTATCTTCAGGCCATGGTGATGCTAACATGCTGTATCTCTCCCTTCAGACCATGGTGATGCTAACATGTTGTATCTCTACCTTCAGACCATGGTGATGCTAACATGTTGTGTATCTACCTTCAGGCCATGGTGATGCTAACATGTTGTATCTCTACCTTCAGACCATGGTGATGCTAACATGTTGTATCTCTACCTTCAGACCATGGTGATGCTAACATGTTGTGTATCTATCTTCAGACCATGGTGATGCTAACATGTTGTATCTCTCCCTTCAGACCATGGTGATGCTAACATGTTGTATCTCTCCCTTCAGACCATGGTGATGCTAACATGTTGTGTATCTATCTTCAGACCATGGTGATGCTAACATGTTGTGTATCTACCTTCAGACCATGGTGATGCTAACATGTTGTATCTCTACCTTCAGACCATGGTGATGCTAACATGTTGTATCTCTATCTTCAGACCATGGTGATGCTAACATGTTGTATCTCTATCTTCAGACCATGGTGATGCTAACATGTTGTATCTCTACCTTCAGACCATGGTGATGCTAACATGTTGTGTATCTATCTTCAGACCATGGTGATGCTAACATGTTGTATCTCTACCTTCAGGCCATGGTGATGCTAACATGTTGTGTATCTATCTTCAGACCATGGTGATGCTAACATGTTGTGTATCTATCTTCAGACCATGGTGATGCTAACATGTTGTATCTCTCCCTTCAGGCCATGGTGATGCTAACATGTTGTGTATCTATCTTCAGACCATGGTGATGCTAACATGTTGTGTATCTATCTTCAGACCATGGTGATGCTAACATGTTGTATCTCTCCCTTCAGGCCATGGTAATGCTAACATGTTGTATCTCTCCCTTCAGGCCATGGTGATGCTAACATGTTGTATCTCTCCCTTCAGACCATGGTGATGCTAACATGTTGTATATCTACCTTCAGGCCATGGTGATGCTAACATGTTGTATCTCTCCCTTCAGGCCATGGTGATGCTATCTGGCCTCATTGCCTTCCTAGTCAACCTGTCAATCTACTGGATCATAGGGAACACCTCTGCTGTTACGTATCCTTTTGTTCTGGCTGGAGGGCAAGGGTCAACCAATAGTACCAATAGTCAATTAATCTGTCCTCGATTCCTCACATCCTCTCTCCTTCTCAAAACTCATTGAAGAATAATGTCAGAGTGGAGGGACCTTTGACCTTCTCCTCCAATATTGTTGATAAGGAGGCGGAGATATGATATGAGGAATCACCATGACAACTAGTATAACTCTGGGGTCAATATTACAAAGGTGTGTATGTGATAAATTTCAAATTCACTGTGTGCTCTTTTTTTTATTTGACCTTAACCGTGAACTCCTACAGCTACAACATGTTTGGCCACTTCAAGTTCTGCATCACCCTGTTGGGGGGCTATGTTCTCTTCCAGGACCCCCTGTCTCTAAACCAGGGCCTGGGCATCCTCTGTACCCTCACTGGCATCCTCTCCTACACCCACTTCAAGCTGGCAGAGCAGGAGGAGGGCAAAAGCAAGCTGGTCCAGAGGCCATGATAGGCCCACCGGAGTGCCAATCCATAGAGGCTGCTGCTCTCATTGGTTGCTCGACAACTCACTGGTTCCCTAGGTCTGTTTGAGGGAAGGGCCAGGTTGGAATCATAGAACTAGAGGTTGGAATCATAGAACTAGAGGCTGGAATCATAGAACTAGAGGTTGGAATCATAGAACTAGAGGTTGGAATCATAGAACTAGAGGTTGGAATCATAGAACTAGAGGTTGGAATCATAGAACTAGAGGTTGGAATCATAGAACTAGAGGTTGGAATCATATAACTAGAGGTTGGAATCATAGAACTAGAGGTTGGAATCATAGAACTAGAGGTTGGAATCATAGAACTAGAGGTTGGAATCATAGAACTAGAGGTTGGAATCATAGAACTAGAGGTTGGAATCATAGAACTAGAGGTTGGAATCATAGAACTAGAGGTTGGAATCATAGAACTAGAGGTTGGAATCATAGAACTAGAATTCTATAGTTGGAATGTGATTGTTGAGTGAAAGGGGAACTGGCCAAACAGTGAGATAAAGGGAGATAGTTCTGGCAGGGGACACTAATGATCATGTTTTGTAAGATAATGATGACGATGATAATACACTGCTAAAGAAGTGGAATGTATAGTGTATTGGAAGATGTGGGAGCTCAGTATTTACATTGTTTTTGCATTACTCAAGATGCTGTCTTATATTTCAGTATTTTTGCCGGTACGATCAAACAGAGGACAACTTGCTCTTTAACAATTTCCAAATGCTGAAGATACTTTTGCATTATTTAATGATTTTCTTTTTTCATACTGTGATCTTCAATAAATTGTATTTTATTGATAGTTTTTGTCTCATTTAGGAAGCTTGGGGAAGTTACCTGAACCTGCCACAGAGCATTGAGAGGCCCATTGACAGCTGTATGAATGGAGGTTAGGTAGGGCTACCACTCATTGTGGTAGAGAAAAGGACTCTGTTTTCATAGTGCTGCTCACAACCTATTTATGTCAACGGTTACTGAAGTGAAAAGTAATGCATATCTCAAATACTTTCTAAGTACAGATTGTTTCATGGGAAAATGACTAAGTCACATTCTTTGTTGAACACTCTGATTGCTGCTGGGACAGTCCTGAGAAACAGGAGTACATACAGCTTTTAATTTTTAACCAGGTAGGCTAGTTGATAACAAGTTCTCATTTGCAACTGCGACCTGGCCAAGATAAAGCATAGCAATTCGACACATACAACAACACAGAGTTACACATGGGCTTGCCCTTTACAAGTTAGTCAACATGGTATCATACAGGGCTGGAATAAGAGTTGGGTCATATTCATTAGTGCACACTGTAGCAAAAACGTTTTTCAACAGAAAACCAAAACAGGCGTTTCTTACTGGACAAGTTAAGTTATTCCTTACCTGTTTCAGTCTGTTTTCTAATGTTTGGCATCTAGTGAATACGAACCTGCGATGGGAGGTGGTGTGGACGAGAAAAATCTAGGTGGGGACTGTGCTACAAGGTACAGGCAGTTCCCTGGTCTCAGAGAGAGGCCTCGGTGTGTTCTGCTGTCTGCTCAGCCTCTCTACGTTCACAGGCCTGCCATTGTGGCTCAGTCTAGTGTGTACACACCCAACCACCGGAGGCCAACAAAAACACATGAGCCAAATAACAAGGGACATATCTGTGGTAGCACAGAACTTCAGTCCCAAATGCCACCCTACTCCCTATATAGTGCACTACCTTTGACAAGAGCCCCATGGGGAAGTAGTACCCTATAAAGGGAATAGGATGCCATTTGAGAGACGGCTTCCCCTTTCAGTATAAACTGGAACTGAATGGTTACGTGGCTATTTATAACTCTTCAACGTTAGCCTATCCTGCTCATTTGCAAAGTCAATGAAGCCGGTGAGAGACTTGTTGTGAGACTGATGAGACGGCATCATGTAAGATTTAGTATTATAGAAATGATTTCCAGTCGCCAGAGACCCATCAAGTAAATCTGATCACAATGTCAATTACTTTACAAATTCTATACTCATCCTAATTCATTGAAGCAAGTGGATAACTTGACTTTAATCACTTAAGGCTAAATCCAAATGTGTGTTAGAGGCCTTTGTCATTCCATTTGTACTAATTAGAAGTTATAAAGGATTAATAACACTTATTGGAGGTTATAAGGCTTTATAACATGCCCTGACATGTTGAGGCTCTGAAAGAACAGGTCGTTCTAAAATAACATCTGACTCATGATTTCAGGCCTTCTAGGAAGGAGAGGGGGAGCAGACTGGTAAATATGCCAACGGTACCAGAGACCAAAAACTTTCTGCTGATTCAAGGACAAATAGAAGTTTTGATGTATTTTGATGCACACAGAAGTTATCAACAAAACAGACCATTTATAATGAATCTTCCACTTTTCATTTTGTCCATCAATAAACACATTTGTGAAATGATTTAATCCAAATCAAGGAGCCATTTCTGACCAGTAGGCCTTTTCCTTTTTAGATGTTGTGGTTTGACTTTCATTAACCAAGGAAAGTCGTGACGTTTCTCTCGGTCTCAATGACCACTAGTTCCATGACCACTAGTTCCATGACCACTAGTTCCATGACCACTAGTTCCATGACCACTAGTTCAATGACCACTAGTTCCATGACCATTAGTTCAATGACCACTAGTTCAATGACCACTAGTTCCATGACCACTAGTTCAATGACCACTAGTTCAATGACCACTAGTTCCATGACCACTAGTTCAATGACCACTAGTTCAATGACCACTAGTTCCATGACCACTAGTTCCATGACCACTAGTTCCATGACCACTAGTTCAATGACCATTAGTTCAATGACCACTAGTTCAATGACCACTAGTTCCATGACCATTAGTTCCATGACCATTAGTTCAATGACCATTAGTTCCATGACCATTAGTTCAATGACCATTAGTTCAATGACCATTAGTTCAATGACCATTAGTTCAATGACCACTAGTTCAATGACCACTAGTTCCATGACCATTAGTTCCATGACCACTAGTTCCATGACCACTAGTTCCATGACCACTAGTGTAACAGATGTAACTTTACGTCGTCCCCTCGCCCCGACACGGGCGCGAACCAGGGACCTTCTGCACACATCAACAACGGTCGCCCACGAAGCGTCGTTACCCATCGCTCCACATAAGCCGCGGCCCTTGCAGAGCAAGGGGCAACCCTACTTAAAGTCTCAGAGCAAGTGACGTAACTGATTAAAATGCTACTAGCGCGTACCCGCTAACTAGCTAGCCATTTCACATCCGTTACACTCACCCCCCTTTCAACCTCCTCCTTTTCCGCAGCAACCAGTGATCCGGGTCACGGCACCAATGTAGCAGATGTAACTTTACGTCGTCGCCCCGACACGGGCGCGAACCAGGGACCTTCTGCACACATCAACAACGGTTGCCCACGAAGCATCGCTACCCATCGCTCCACAAAGGCCGCGGCCCTTGCAGAGCAAGGGGCAACCCTACTTAAAGTCTCAGAGCAAGTGACGTAACTGATTGAAATGCTACTAGCGCGTACCCGCTAACTAGCTAGCCATTTCACATCCGTTACACTCACCCCCCTTTCAACCTCCTCCTTTTCCGCAGCAACCAGTGATCCGGGTCACGGCACCAATGTAACAGATGTAACTTTACGTCGTCCCCTCGCCCCGACACGGGCGCGAACCAGGGACCCTCTGCACACATCAACAACGGTTGCCCACGAAGCATCGCTACCCATCGCTCCACAAAGGCCGCGGCCCTTGCAGAGCAAGGGGCAACCCTACTTAAAGTCTCAGAGCAAGTGACGTAACTGATTGAAATGCTACTAGCGCGTACCCGCTAACTAGCTAGCCATTTCACATCCGTTACACTCACCCCCCTTTCAACCTCCTCCTTTTCCGCAGCAACCAGTGATCCGGGTCACGGCACCAATGTAACAGATGTAACTTTACGTCGTCCCCTCGCCCCGACACGGGCGCGAACCAGGGACCCTCTGCACACATCAACAACGGTTGCCCACGAAGCATCGCTACCCATCGCTCCACAAAGGCCGCGGCCCTTGCAGAGCAAGGGGCAACCCTACTTAGTCTCAGAGCAAGTGACGTAACTGATTGAAATGCTACTAGCGCGTACCCGCTAACTAGCTAGCCATTTCACATCCGTTACACTCACCCCCCTTTCAACCTCCTCCTTTTCCGCAGCAACCAGTGATCCGGGTCACGGCACCAATGTAACGTTACACTAGTTCAATGACCATTAGTTCCATGACCACTAGTTCAATGACCACTAGTTCAATGACCACTAGTTCAATGACCACTAGTTCAATGACCACTAGTTCCATGACCACTAGTTCAATGACCACTAGTTCCATGACCACTAGTTCCATGACCATTAGTTCAATGACCACTAGTTCAATGACCACTAGTTCCATGACCACTAGTTCCATGACCACTAGTTCAATGACCACTAGTTCAATGACCGACCACTAGTTCCATGACCACTAGTTCAATGACCACTAGTTCAATGACCACTAGTTCAATGACCACTAGTTCAATGACCATTAGTTCAATGACCACTAGTTCAATGACCACTAGTTCAATGACCACTAGTTCCATGACCATTATTTCCATGTATCTTCTGTTGTAGATTCACTGATACCAGTTTATTCTCTGTTCTTCGAACCAAAGGACTAGCATCATATGGACTAGCATCATATGGACTAGCATCATAAGGACTAGCATCATGGCACTATGATGATGAAGTGTGAACTGCCAGGACATGTCTCAGCATCCGACCAGACCAGGGGCAGAATAGGACTGCTGATCTAGGATCAGGTCCCCCATGTCCATGTTATCCGATTCATTGTGATCTAAAAGGCAGAACGAATCCCAGATCAGCACTCCTACGCTTGATACATGGCCCTAGAGCAGAGCTGGTTGACAGAATAACAGAACGTAACACAAACACACTTTTGTCTCTGGCAGAAGGAGGCAATGATTTCGCAGTCAGCAAGTAGCCATGTGAAGAGTCACAATACCCCCTGTTTCAACGAGCGAGTGCAATGTCAAGAGTTGACCCATATTGGAGTGAAGATACAGAACACTGATGTATTCCTTTCTCAGGGGATAATGATGATGAATACACTTATAAATCCAGACATACAGAAACCTGTCTATTATATTAATTCAATGTGGCTGATTTCTTCTTCACACTGACTGTGTGATTTGAATGACAACCAATGCCCTTTACCCTCTGATGATTGTATCAATGATTAATCAATCCAGCCAATCAGTTCCAATGTTTCTTTCCACTATAAAACTATGAACATTCCCCACATGCAGGTAGTCTTTTCTTCTTCTTGTAAAAACAGACATATTTGTCTTCTTCTTGTGATTGATTAGTCAACCTGATTCATCTTCGGTGCACGTGCCCTACTTTGGAACCGCCACTAGAGGCGACAAAATTAACGTTCGTTTGCCTCGCTAACTTTAGAAGCAAGTTATTGGATTGTGAAAGTAACGTAAGTGAAGACAATAATGTGCTCTAAATCTATTTAAATATTGCTATGGAAGTTTAAATGCAAGCTATTGTGTATAATAGTTTAACTATGCGTTATTTTGACATGTAATTTGTACAACCACTACATTTTATAGTTGATGTTTGAATAGCATTAGCCACATGCTACAAGGCCTCTCATCCTCGTGTTTTCCTGATGGCTAAAACGGAAACTACTAGTAAGGAGTTAACGTTGAATAGCTAGACGTTAACACATAGTAGCGAAGTGTGGTAGTTAGTAGTACAACGGCTAAACCTGCAATGTAATGTTAACCTAGCAAGAGTGTCGTCAAATATGTTTATCTGTGGTGTCGTAGTTACTCATCTAACAAAAGGCACATGAAGATATATCAAAAATCGCTGCCTGGTCAGCGACACCAACTTGCTAACTTAGTCAACGTCTGGACTGTAGTTGCTCGTTCAACAGTTTTATTTTTGGCGGTACAGCGTAACGTTAGTGGTTAGCTAGTTAAAACATATATTGTAAATACCACACATTGAATCTAGCTAGATGCCTATGTTAAATACACTTGACTGTAACGTTTGTTATTAATCAGCTATACTAACTTGCCAATATTGCACACTGGTCTACTTTACTGGCTTCCAGAGCCCCACAACTGGGTCGTGGGTCTTTCCAAGCTGTTTGTCTTCATTGTGTTTTGACAGATTGATAGGAAACTATCCCATTTGGATTGGTAGCAATAACAGGATGAGGATTGAAGTGTAGGTAACGTTACTTTTCGCAGGTCAGGTTCTTTCATGCGATTGAATAACATTGATGGATATCTACAACAGAAAAACTAAACTCATGACCAAATGTTAGATCAGATAAAAATTGTTATCAGTGAGTCCAGATGTCAAACCCCTCTTAAATGTTAGTGACAAATCGTTACTTTGGCTTTAATCCCGTACTTTGTAATTTCATATCCACGGTGGTAACGTTAATATCCAGTGGCAACCAGTTTATGTCCAATATTTCACCTGTCAACTTGCATGGCTCTTTCTTTGTTTGGAAAAGCAATAGCTAAGAGAGTCAGTCGAGACACCCTTCCTCCAACCCTGCCCATGTCAGTAAAACAGCTGATTGTTACACAATGCAGGGCTGTAGTAAACTGGGACATGCCCGGGCATATCCAACTCTAGCAGCCAACTCCGCACTAAGGGTGGAGGCGGGTGCACCGACGCAGGGTGACCGCTAGGTGGGCGTGTCAAAGCGGTGTGCTCGTCATGCTAAAACATGTTACGGTTAGTAATCTCGCTTCAACCAGACGCCGGCTGCGCCCAATAGCATCCTAGCGTCAACAGTGCTAGTCCTGACATGTCTCTCAGAGCCTATTTAAATCCGGGGGAGACGGGGAAGTGGTTCCTAATGCTACCAGCCGAGCTGAAGCACTTTATGTACAGAATATGAAGGGTGTATTATAGAGGGGGTAGATAAATAACATCTACTCATTAGTACTTCTATTTATTTATTTAGGTAAACTTGTTTTTGTCTTCCAAAGCTTGTCTTGACATGTATGTAGTTGTGTACTTTTATAAGGCATTGCATGTTAACTTGGAAATTAACATGTATTTTACCTCTACTTTTCGACAGGTGAAAGACAGAATGGCAGAGAATTGTGAGAGAATGGCAGAATGGCATAGAAATAGTTCCCAAATAAATACGTTGGACAATGAGAAACTTGTAAGTATGAATTTAAACCGCTTTCTCTCTATCACACTATTTAAGTCATATTTGTTTACAGTTACATTGAATCTAAAATAATATTTTTTGTTTATGTGCTATATTTTCACAGGTAAGACCAAAAGAGAAACTGCATATCTTATTACAACAGGCAGGTGCAGACAAAGACATTTTCACCTTGAAAGAGGTAAGACGTGACCTGACAGCTGGCTGTTTTGTTTCCTATATCCTGCTGATATAGAACCACTAGTCTTTGGCTTAACTTTAGTTAATCAAGTTATTGTTCCATGAAGCAGACAGAGAAAATATTTTAAGATCTTCAATAGACATTATCTCCCAGACTTTTCAGTTTCTGTAATTATTTTCTAGTCTCACATTTTTTTAAATACATTTTTTACATTTAAATATTTTATGTTTTGAATTTCCAATTGCAGTATATCTTAGCGTTTACTCCTAGAATAGTGGGTATTAGTTTCTAAAGGGGGGAAAGTCACTCTTAATTTGTCGTTAGCAGCCAAACTACTGGTATCTACTTTGTATTTGTTTCTGGATTATTCTCTGCATCGTTGGATTTACACTAGTTTCACTATTGATTGTCGCTTTCATCAACTAAGCACTGCATACGGTAGTTGCTCTTAAACATTTGACTTGGTTCTATTGTTTTCCTATTGGTATGCTGTTTTACCTACTTTAGTTGATTGAACTGATTGTAAGTCACTGGATAACCGTGTCTACTAAACTAGAATACAACTGCACTGTCATTTACGAGCTATGATTGGCTAGCAGGCCACCTTGGTTTGAGGACACGTCACACAGCTTTGATGAGACATGTCAGGGGGGGTCTGTCTGTGTGAGAGTCTGAGTCATAGAGAGAGACTGGTGATTATCTTAGTTAGAATGTTAGAGTGTTCAGTCACCTCTGACTCACTGGGGTTCTAATGGACCTCTGGAATGTCTAACTAGTCTGGGACTCCGTGTTTGGCTCCTTCCTCTCTGTTGTTCATCGGGGAGACAGAGTTATCTCAGAGAGCGAGAGAGAGAGGCGCTCCTCTGATGCTGTAGTTTATAGAGTGTATGGGAGTGCTGAGCGTTTTACTGGTCCACATTGATTGCTGGAAAATGTGTTTACAGTCTGTGTAATCTGCTTTTATCATAAGGAACTGATGCCTTCATGGCAGTGATCAGTCTATCACAATAGCCTCCTGTCAGCTAGAGAAGTATATTGGGTGGAGTCATATACTTCTACTCAGTGCAGTGATCATGTGTCTATCAGTTACCTGTCTAAATTGTGACCCAGAATACTCTGGATCAGTATATGGAGGGTATCCACTAGACTGAGACAGGACTGTCTGGATCAGTATATGGAGGGAGGATATCAACTAGACTGAGACATACTGATCCAGACAGTCCTATGGAGGATATCAACTGGACTGAGACAGGACTATTGGTGGTGCAGTCTTATCCTGAGACATTCCCAGGCTTCTTCTCTTGACGCTCTGCCTGTACCCTGTTTCTCTCTCTCGACGCTGTGGTGTTGACCTCTGAACCCTGTGCTCTCTATTGTCAGGTGATATTCTACCTGGGACAGTACATCATGAAGAAACAGCTTTATGACATGAAGCAGCAACACATAGTGCACTGTGCTGATGACCCACTGGGGGCTGTACTGGGAGTGGACAGCTTCTCTGTTAAAGAACCACGGTGAGGACACACACACACATCTTCTCCATCAAAGAGCCGCACACACTCACACAATAACATACACAGCTTGGGACGGACAATAAACCCCCAACACACACACACTCCGTTTGCACGGCTCGCATTGCTCTAATACAACCTCTCTAGGACTCTTAATGCAGCCCCTCTACACAGCCTCTAATGCATCCCCTCTACACAGCCCCTCTACACAGCCTCTAATGCAGCCCCTCTACGCAGCCCCTCTACACAGCCTCTAACACAGCCCCTCTACACAGTCTCTAATGCAGCCCCTCTACGCAGCCCCTCTACACAGTCTCTAACACAGCCCCTCTACACAGCCCCTCTACACAGCCTCTAACACAGCCCCTCTACACAGCCTGTAATGCGGCCCCTCTACACAGCCTCTAATGCGGCCCCTCTACGCAGCCCCTCTACGCAGCCCCTCTACACAGCCTCTAACACAGCCCCTAACACAGCCCCTCTACGCAGCCCCTCTACACAGTCTCTAACGCAGCCCCTCTACACAGCCTCTAACACAGCCCCTAACACAGCCCCTCTACGCAGCCCCTCTACACAGCCTGTAATGCAGGCCCTCTACACAGCCTCTAACACAGCCCCTCTACACAGCCCCTCTACACAGCCTCTAACGCAGCCCCTCTACACAGCCTCTAACGCGGCCCCTCTACACAGCCTCTAACGCGGCCCCTCTACACAGCCTGTAATGCGGCCCCTCTACACAGCCTGTAATGCGGCCCCTCTACACAGCCTGTAATGCGGCCCCTCTACACAGCCTGTAATGCGGCCCCTCTACACAGCCTGTAATGCGGCCCCTCTACACAGCCTGTAATGCGGCCCCTCTACACAGCCTCTAATGCGGCCCCTCTACACAGCCTCTAATGCAGGCCCTCTACACAGCCTCTAATGCAGCCCATCTACACAGCTTTTAATGCATCCCCTCTACACAGCCTCTAATGCAGCCCCTCTACACAGCCTCTAATACAGACTCTGGCCTCTAGTACAGCTCCTCTGGTCCTCTAATACAGACTCTGGCCTCTAGTACAGCTCCTCTGGTCCTCTAATACAGACTCTGGTCCTCTAATACAGCTCCTCTGGTCCTCTAATACAGACTCTGGTCCTCTAATACAGACTCTGGCCTCTAGTACAGCTCCTCTGGCCTCTAGTACAGCTCCTCTGGCCTCTAGTACAGCTCCTCTGGTCCTCTAATACAGACTCTGGCCTCTAATGCAGCTCCTCTGGTCCTCTAATGCAGCTCCTCTGGTCCTCTAATACAGACTCTGGTCCTCTAATATAGCTCCTCTGGTCCTCTAATACAGACTCTGGCCTCTAGTACAGCTCCTCTGGTCCTCTAATACAGACTCTGGCCTCTAGTACAGCTCCTCTGGTCCTCTAATACAGACTCTGGCCTCTAGTACAGCCACTTAATATGCTGTCACCTGTTGCATGTGTTGGCTCAGATGTGTACTGATGTTTCAAAAAGAAGTTACTGATGAGCAGCCTTCTGTTTGCTAAACAAATGAGAGATGTCTGATAGTGAAACCGTTTCACTATGCTAATGTTAGCCTTTGTATGTTTTTTGTTCTTTCAGAGTCCTCTTCGCTATGATCACACAAAATCTCCTCGCGGTGAAAAATCAAGGTACTTTTAGCTTTCCTTTTGTCACTTCCTATTGTCCTGTAGTTTCTAGTTGATATACATCTCTCTTTTGAAAAAGCCATTTGTACGCTAGGCAGTTCAATGTATTGGGCTGATAAGACAAGTGAGGAAGTAGTCTATTCTGATTTTTAAATGTAGATGTTAATTTTTTCCTTTTTAGAATCCCAATCTGTCTTCACGGAACCCAGGAGCCAGAGTGAACCGGATAGAGGGCCTAAGGTAAGAAGACCACATAGAAAGAGCATCTATTCATTGTATTTCTATGCTGGGCACATTAAACTAAATGAGGGGGGGGGGCAAGAGAATGTGGTTGGTTGATACATTCCAGTTGGGGGCATTGCTATAATGTTGCCGTACTAGATGGCAGCTGTTTTACAAGATCCGACCCAAATTTGCTATTTTGTCATTCTTTAGTCGTAATTATAGAAATAAAAATAAATTCCCATGAATTTTTTTCCGCTGTAATTTATTACAACCGACAAGACCTTTTGAACATCAGTTCTGGCTTCGACTCATAAGAGCCCCGGGCTCTTTCTGATACTAGTGTTTAACCAGGGCTGGGATAATGTTGCATTGATTATACAGTAGCTGGTACTGTCTGATACTAGTGTTTAACCAGGGCTGGGATAATGTTGCATTGATTATACAGTAGCTGGTACTGTCTGATACTAGTGTTTAACCAGGGCTGGGATAATGTTGCATTGATTATACAGTAGCTGGTACTGTCTGATACTAGTGTTTAACCAGGGCTGGGATAATGTTGCATTGATTATACAGTAGCTGGTACTGTCTGATACTAGTGTTTAACCAGGGCTGGGATAATGTTGCATTGATTATACAGTAGCTGGTACTGTCTGATACTAGTGTTTAACCAGGGCTGGGATAATGTTGCATTGATTATACAGTAGCTGGTACTGTCTGATACTAGTGAGATCTGTTTATGACAGTTTGCGGTGGAACACGTGAAAATTGCATGTACTTCCAGAATAGTTTTGTCGAGCTAGTCATAGGTGAGCTGGTCGCTGGCTATCGACCCATTGGAGAGCACTGCCGTAGACCCACTCCAATCTGCACTCTGTCCCAACCACTGTTCTCTGTTTTTTATCACTGAGCAAATCTCAGGTCTGATGAGCACAAACTTGAACGTTGTGAAAATCCTGTTCAACGTTCCGGCACGCGCTTACTGTGAACATTGAGGCTGCTACTGTGGCTATTTGATCATAATGTTGTCCTACCAGAGTGGCCTACCATCAAAAACAATGGAGAAAATGCATCCCATAACATTTTAACATGGAAATACTGCCCCTTTAAGACAAAAAAATAACTTTTTACCTGACTGGCTTTTCAAATATGTCTAGAAATGTACACGTTTCGTGGTCTTGTAAGAAGCAATCACTCCCCTATTGCTGACTACAAATGATCTATAACTGGGCTAATAACTCACTAACTAAAAGCTGGGCTAATAACTCACTAGCAAAGGATATGAACAAATGTGCACAAGTCGCTCTCGCTTTGATCTCAAAACAAGCGCTTCTACTCACGACCGCTCATGCTGTAAACACAGTCCAGTTCATCTACTCACGACCGCTCATGCTGTAAAAACAATCCAGTGAATGGCACAGGTCCATATATGGCAATGGTCTATTTGCATATAGGCCTACTGCAGTTCTGATTGGTTATGGCTCACAGGCATGAGTCGTGCCTGTCAATGCAACTAGAATCCTACTCAGATGCATTCTTTCTAATTTTCCACTTCTCTTTGGCAGTTGGAAATAAACAGAGAGGAATGATTAGTAGCATTTTTAAATGTAGACTATTTAACAAAAGTAATTGCGAGCACTTTTAAGATGTTGTTTGATGGTATTTCATGGGAAAATATTTAGGCCGATGTGGAGTCTGCTTACCAGACTTTTCTCACATCTTTCAATTCTGTATTTCACCACTGCTTTCCCTTAGTTAAACCACCTAAGAGAGCAGCAGAAGGGTTCTGTATTTCACCACTGCTTTCCCTTAGTTAAACCACCTAAGAGAGCAGCAGATGGGTTCTGTATTTCACCACTGCTTTCCCTTAGTTAAACCACCTAAGAGAGCAGCAGAAGGGTTCTGTATTTCACCACTGCTTTCCCTTAGTTAAACCACCTAAGAGAGCAGCAGAAGGGTTCTGTATTTCACCACTGCTTTCCCTTAGTTAAACCACCTAAGAGAGCAGCAGAAGGGTTCTGTATTTCACCACTGCTTTCCCTTAGTTAAACCACCTAAGAGAGCAGCAGATGGGTTCTGTATTTCACCACTGCTTTCCCTTAGTTAAACCACCTAAGAGAGCAGCAGAAGGGTTCTGTATTTCACCACTGCTTTCCCTGAGTTAAACCACCTAAGAGAGCAGCAGATGGGTTCTGTATTTCACCACTGCTTTCCCTTAGTTAAACCACCTAAGAGAGCAGCAGAAGGGTTCTGGAAACCTTGGTTTACAACCGGGCTCAAAAATAGTTGTATAGCGGTGGGCCACCGTTACTAAATTAATATAGGGGAAACACTTCTCCATCACCCTCCATTTTAAATAGTTACAAACAAACTGTAAATCAAATCAAATTTTATTGGTCACACACATATGTTATTGTGAGTGTAATGAAAATGCTTGTGATCAAACTAATTGCCTAGCTCTGGGTCGGGGACGTAAACATACTCAACCTCAAGTTG
This sequence comes from Salvelinus fontinalis, assembly GCF_029448725.1. Classification (NCBI taxonomy): domain Eukaryota; kingdom Metazoa; phylum Chordata; class Actinopteri; order Salmoniformes; family Salmonidae; genus Salvelinus; species Salvelinus fontinalis. Next base: position 2,920,707 of record NC_074703.1, on the reverse strand, counting down.
AAACAACTTTAGTTTGGTGTCAGAGTGATGTTTATACTGGCACGTGTTCCAAGACGGTCTCCCTTGGAGCTGCTGATGCGGTTTTTCCTGTGATGTCGTTTTAAGTGGTAGCTGTGCCTGAGTGAGTTTTATAGGCAGACCTCCCTCAGTGTCCTGGTTCACTGGTTGATTTCTCTAACGCTTCCTCCTGTTTCATCTGTTTACAGGACACAGACTCAGACTGTCATTCATCATCTACCTCAGAACGCAGGAGAAGGAGGAGGAGTAGTGACCCTGGTGAGTGTCTGTCTGTCTGTCTGTCTGACTCTCTCGCTGCCTGTCTCTGTGTCTGTCTGCCTGCCTCGCTGCCTGTCTCTGTGTCTGCCTGCCTTTGTCTGTCTGCCTGCCTGCCTTTCTGTCTGTCTGTCTCTCTCTGTCTGTGTTGTTGGAGTACTCCAGCAGTGTGTACATAAGCCTACACCTACTAACTACACCAGTCCTGCTCATGTGAATCTGTGCTGTAATTTCCTCCTGGAGAAAGACTGATGTCGTGTCAGACCGCATGGCTTCATGTGTTGCCCTGTCAAGTCTGTTGGGGAAGCAAAGACTGAGTTATGGATCCATCAAAGCATAGAACCACAGTCACTTTTAATGGGTCCGCCCAGACTTGTCCTTCTTGACAGGGGTTTTCTGGCCATCTGTAGCACGGCAGGCAGACGTGGTGGTCTGAGATGGTATCTCTGTGTAGGATAGGACCAGCTATCAGACCGTAGGAACACTCTGGTCTGGAGGCTGTGGAGAATGTTTTCAGATGACTTTTCCTCACAATGAGTCTCTTCAGTCCCAAAGCAGCCTGACGGCCTCCACACACAGACAACCACAAAGACAGTCCTGTTCCCAACGGACCAGGGGGGGAATCCACAAGTCCTCGCCTGATGAATTGATATGGACCATTTTTAAAGAGTGGGGATTTTATTGCTCTTAGCTACTGATCGTACCTCAGGGCCCAGTACACAGATACGGCTATAAACAAATCCTTCATGTCTTGTGAACATCACATAAGATATTAAATTGTCATCAAGGGAGAAACAGCTTTGTTAAAGACTTATCAGTATGTTTCAATATGTCAACGGAGTGATCGGATGCACAATGTTCCTCTCTATGGCCATCAGAGGAGAAATGGCTCGTTTTGAAAGAAATTGTTGACAGTCGTATTTGATGTGTCAACCCGACTAAAACCACTGCTCACCTCTGTTCTATTCCAGAGGGGACATCATCGACACAAGAGGAGGACGGGTGTGAGCCCAGGAAGAGACCTAGGTCAGACAGCTTTTCTCTGACCTTTGATGACAGCATGTCCTGGTGTGTGATTGGAGGCCTGAAACGAGACCGGAGGAGCAGCGAGTCTTCAAACTCCCACAGTAACACTGTGAGTAGCCTCCTGTGACTCTGTGGGTCAGCCTCCTGTGACTCTGTGGGTCAGCCTCCTGTGACTCTGTGGGTCAGCCTCCTGTGACTCTGTGGGTCAGCCTCCTGTGACTCTGTGGGTCAGCCTCCTGTGACTCTGTGGGTCAGCCTCCTGTGACTCTGTGGGTCAGCCTCCTGTGACTCTGTGGGTCAGCCTCCTGTGACTCTGTGGGTCAGCCTCCTGTGGGTCAGCCTCCTGTGACTCTGTGGGTCAGCCTCCTGTGACTCTGTGGGTCAGCCTCCTGTGACTCTGTGGGTCAGCCTCCTGTGACTCTGTGGGTCAGCCTCCTGTGACTCTGTGGGTCAGCCTCCTGTGACTCTGTGGGTCAGCCTCCTGTGGGTCAGCCTCCTGTGACTCTGTGGGTCAGCCTCCTGTGACTCTGTGGGTCAGCCTCCTGTGACTCTGTGGGTTAGCCTCCTGTGACTCTGTGGGTCAGCCTCCTGTAACTCTGTGGGGAAGCCTCCTGTAACTCTGTGGGGGAGCCTCCTGCAGTACAACTATTTACCCTGTCACTGTAGTTTCAACAATCCTAAATAAAAGGAGGGTGAGATCCTAAACTAGAGAATACCTGCTGGGTTACAAAATTATACAGATGAAGGAATGAGTTTATTAATTCCTACACATAATGGTCAGACTAAATGTTTCACGTCTAGTGTGTGACATCGGTTTGTTCAGTACTTTAGATTCTGAGTAAAAAATGATGATTGTAATTTGTAAATCTATCGGCAGCTGTGTAAGTCCCATGTTACTGAGCTCTCTCTCTTGTCTCTCTCAACAGGAAGTAGGTTCGTTGGTCAGTGACGTGTGTGACGATGGTCTGAGCCAGGATCTGGACTCTGAGTCTGATAACTTCAGCGTGGAGTTTGAGGTGGAGTCCATCGACTCGGATGCCTACAGCGATCCCGAAGAGGCTTCAGTGTCTGGAGAGGACGAGGTCTCGGCTCACTGTCTTTTCAACTGTGTTTCCGCTGCATTTATTTAGCTGTGGTGCACCACCACCACACCAACAAAAAGCAGACATTTTCAGTGGTTCTAAAATTATCACGGGGGGGCATGCTCCCGGACCCCCCGAGGAAACATTGGTGTGTGTGTCATTTCAAACAGCTCCCTCTAGTGTCCTGGGGTCAAACTGCAGCTGTTGACTCCCTGTGTCTCTGTCGTTCTCTCACAGGTGTATGAAGTCACCATCTTTGAGGCAGAGGAGGAGGACTCGTTCGATGACGACACTGAAATCACGGAAGCGGTATGTTTCATATTACCCATAATAAAACACATCTAATCAACACAAGGATACCACAGATCATTTCTCAGAATTCTGATTGGCCAACATGCTGCTTAGCTGTTTTTTTGTCACTCGCTACCAATGTTCTGGTTGGTTAGTGCCTGTTGTCTAATCTGGCGGTGTGGTCTAATCTAGGGGTGTGGTCTAATCTAGGGGTGTGGTCTAATCTAGCGGTGGTGCCTGTGGTCTAATCTAGCGGTGGTGCCTGTGGTCTAATCTAGCGGTGGTGCCTGTCGTCTAATCTAGCGGTGTTGTCTAATCTAGCGGTGTTGTCTAATCTAGCGGTGTTGTCTAATCTAGCGGTGGTGCCTGTTGTCTAATCTAGCGGTGTTGTCTAATCTAGCGGTGTCGTCTAATCTAGCGGTGTTGTCTAATCTAGCGGTGGTGCCTGTGGTCTAATCTAGCGGTGTTGTCTAATCTAGCGGTGGTGCCTGTGGTCTAATCTAGCGGTGGTGCCTGTGGTCTAATCTAGCGGTGTCGTCTAATCTAGCGGTGTTGTCTAATCTAGCGGTGGTGCCTGTGGTCTAATCTAGCGGTGTTGTCTAATCTAGCGGTGGTGCCTGTGGTCTAATCTAGCGGTGTTGTCTAATCTAGCGGTGGTGCCTGTGGTCTAATCTAGCGGTGTTGTCTAATCTAGCGGTGTCGTCTAATCTAGCGGTGTTGTCTAATCTAGCGGTGGTGCCTGTGGTCTAATCTAGCGGTGTTGTCTAATCTAGCGGTGGTGCCTGTGGTCTAATCTAGCGGTGTTGTCTAATCTAGCGGTGTCGTCTAATCTAGCGGTGTTGTCTAATCTAGCGGTGGTGCCTGTTGTCTAATCTAGCGGTGTTGTCTAATCTAGCGGTGGTGCCTGTTGTCTAATCTAGCGGTGTTGTCTAATCTAGTGGTGCTGGCTGTGGTCTAATCTAGCGGTGGTGCCTGTGGTCTAATCTAGTGGTGTGGTCTAATCTAGCGGTGTGGTCTAATCTAGCGGTGTTGTTTCAGGACTACTGGAAGTGCTCAAAGTGTGAGGAGTTGAACCCTCCCCTCCCCCGTAACTGCAACCGCTGCTGGACGCGTAGAATGGATTGGTTTCCCGAGGCCGACAGCAACTCTGCTACCACCACCACCATAGCCCCTAACCTCAAACCCTTTCCCCCCAAGCCTTCCCCAGCCCCGACAGAGCCCGACGAGACCGAAGGACTGGATGTCCCAGACGGGAAGAGAGCCAGGTCGCCCCTTCCCCTCCTCAAAGACTCCCAGGATTTGGTCTCTGGGCCCGATTCCCAAGACTCGGCCTGCTCCTCCCAGCCCTCCACCTCTTCTTCGAACTCCAATGGTGTAGGCTCATGCTCGTCCTCTAGCGCCCCCTTCAGCCAAGAAGTGATGGCACCAGACTTGGAGCGTTTCAACAGCCTGGAGGCTCACCTCCCCGCCAGCTGCCTGGAGCCCTGCGTCATCTGTCAGACCAGGCCCAAGAACGGCTGCATCGTACACGGACGCACCGGACACCTCATGGCCTGTTACACCTGCGCCAGGAAACTGAAGAAGAGGAACAAGCTGTGTCCTGTCTGCAGGGAGCCTATCCAGTCTGTCGTCTTAATTTATCTCAGCTGAGGACGGCTATCGGCTAAGACTGTACATTCCAAATAGCAGTCTATTCCCTATGTAGTGCACTACTTTCAACCATGGCCACATAGGACTCTGGTCTAAAGTAGTGCACTACATAGGGAATAGGATGTAACCCAAAGCTACACAGCTCCCTGATCCTCAAAACAACTTAAATCCTGAATGAATAAGTAATATGTTTTAATTTGTTTATTTGGAAGTGATTTTATTTATTAACAGTTTGTTGACTATCAAACAAGGAACCTGTTGATGTGGGTTTGATTTCTAGTGTTCAGTCAAATAGCCTTAATAGTTTTTCAAATGGATCAAATTCTCTTAGCAGTCATATTCTTTATTCAATCAAAAATATATTGAATATATCTAGCAAATTAACAGATATATATTTTGGTTTTTCTTTGTTTATTTTCACCTTGTGTCTTCCCTCTATTCTGCACAGATGATAATGACAGTCTTTTATAATTGTATCTATAATGATATGGGGTTTAATAAGCTACGTGAACGTCTAATGTCTCAAAGTTCACCAGTAGAAAGAGACATTTGTTGTTGACTCGTCGACAAGAGAGCGAGTGGGTAGTAGTTGCTAGGGGGACGGCTTTTCATTTAAATCTTCAGGAAACATGCCTCAACCTATTAAAACCCAGGTTTTGATTTGCTGTGATTCTAGTTCTTTAAACCCTGTTTTTGTAGTTAAATCTTCCCCCACCAGACAAGCCTCCAATCTAGTACTTTTAGCCATCATGGCTTTCCCCTCCACAGTGGTCTTAGTGTTGGTTGTCATGGCTTTCATCTCCACAGTGATCTTAGTGTTGGTTGTCATGGCTTTCCCCTCCAGTGCTCTTAGTGTTGGTTGTCATGGCTTTCATCTCCACAGTGATCTTAGTGTTGGTTGTCATGGCTTTCCCCTCCAGTGCTCTTAGTGTTGGCTGTGAGAGAAGTATTAAAGGTGTCCTGTTCTACTAGTGCTGAGGAATCGCAGGATTTGTTTTCCCATAAGAAGGATTTTATATCTTATATTAAAGACATGTATTTATGGCAACGGTCATCAATTCTTAAATCTTTGCAGAATCAGTAACTGTCTAGTTCTCCCTGAAGAAAGTGTCTACTCTACTGCAGTAGGCGCTGCTGTTTTCTGCCTCCCCCTGCTGGTAAAAAGGTGCAATTACATTACACCTTCGTCCTGGAGATCTACTGTCTTGTAGGGTCTGGTGAGGACAGGGAGGAGGAGAGACTACCTCCTGTAGGGTCTGTGGTGGGGACAGGGAGGAGGAGAGAGTACCTCCTGTAGGGTCTGGTGAGGAGAGAGTACCTCCTGTAGGGTCTGTGGTGAGGACAGGGAGGAGGAGAGACTACCTCCTGTAGGGTCTGTGGTGGGGACAGGGAGGAGGAGAGACTACCTCCTGTAGGGTCTGTGGTGGGGACAGGGAGGAGGAGAGTACCTCCTGTAGGGTCTGTGGTGAGGAGAGAGTACCTCCTGTAGGGTCTGTGGTGAGGACAGGGAGGAGGAGAGACTACCTCCTGTAGGGTCTGTGGTGGGGACAGGGAGGAGGAGAGAGTACCTCCTGTAGGGTCTGTGGTGGGGACAGGGAGGAGGAGAGAGTACCTCCTGTAGGGTCTGTGGTGAGGACAGTGAGGAGGAGAGACTACCTCCTGTAGGGTCTGTGGTGGGGACAGCGAGGAGGAGAGACTACCTCCTGTAGGGTCTGTGGTGGGGACAGGGAGGAGGAGAGAGTACCTCCTGTAGGGTCTGTGGTGGGGACAGCGAGGAGGAGAGACTACCTCCTGTAGGGTCTGTGGTGGGGACAGGGAGGAGGAGAGTACCTCCTGTAGGGTCTGTGGTGGGGACAGCGAGGAGGAGAGAGTACCTCCTGTAGGGTCTGTGGTGGGGACAGCGAGGAGGAGAGACTACCTCCTGTAGGGTCTGTGGTGGGGACAGGGAGGAGGAGAGACTACCTCCTGTAGGGTCTGTGGTGAGGACAGGGAGGAGGAGAGACTACCTCCTGTAGGGTCTGTGGTGAGGACAGCGAGGAGGAGAGACTGGTCAACTTTCTTTCTAAACAGGATATGTTGCTTTCTGTCCAGTCTACCAATATTGATATTGATATTGAATGAGGCAGCACAAATAGATCTTGACACATCAGGTCTTTGTTCAGTTAAATTATTGTTCTGAAGTACTTTCTTCGTTCTAGTTTAGAAATTACAGGCTATCCTGCTCTGTCCTCTCTAAATGGGGCGGCAGCGTAGCCTAGTGGTTGCAAGTTCGAATCCCCGAGCTGACAAGGTACAAATCTGTCATTCTTCCCCTGAAAAAGGCAGTTAACCCACTGTTCCTAGGCTGTTATTGAAAATAAGAATTTGTTCTTAACTGACTTGCTTAAATAAAATAAAAATGGATCTGTGGTCGTTTACTCATTTAAATGATGTAACATTATACCTTTGTGTAAAGGGTTATTCCATAAACAACGTGATATATTACTGTGTCAAAATGTCAACGTGTGACATTAGGTCTACATTTAATTTCATGTGTAATTACAGGAATAAAAGGGAAGAAACTTTGGCCAAACTTTATTGTATTTATTGAAATACCATTTAAAACAATTCAAACTCTTATTCCATCGTCTTCATTTCACACAGGTCAAATCTGTGACATGTCATTTCCATTCTGTGTAAGTTAGTTCACACGGAAGCAGAACTTTATCATAAAAAAGGTAATAAACTGGGTGGTTGGGAGCCCTGAATGCTGATTGGCTGACAGCCGTGCTATATCAGACCGTATACCACGGGTATGTCAAAACATGTATTTTTACTGCTCTAATTACATTATTACTATTATAAAACCAGTTACTAAAGGCACCTCATGGGGGTTTGTGGTAATATGGTCAAGACAGGATTGAATGGCCAATATTACCATCTAGAATCAATACTAACTATCTATATTATGATACTACATCTAAGTGATGTGTGGGAATAGGGGACTTATCAATGGCTTGACACACCATTTAAACCAGTCAAATTGCACATTTCCCAGGGAGCCGTTTTATAATTAAGCAATAAGGCCCGGGTGGTGTGGTACACGACGCGACACGGCGTCTCCTACTACTGAACAGGACCATGATTAGAGTGAAACATCACGTTGTGTGTTTGACACAGGGGCCACCACCTGACACAGGGACACTGAGGAGTGACACCAAACAAAAAGCCCTGGGTAGAGGGGCTCGGTAAATGTGGTGTGGAATGTGTACAGGTGAGTCAGTGTATCAGAACAGACCTTGTAGAAAGACATAGTGCCGGCTGGCCAGTCCAGATACAGTGCTACTCTGTTGGACGGGGGGGAGGAGGGGGAAGGTATGGTAGTGAGCTTATTATGGATCCAGGCAGAGTAATGGTCATCACAACAGACCAGACACCAGGTTTTGTCACTAGGTCCAAGCCCACTGTCATCACCCCTTCCTGACCTATTGATCCCTCTATATGTCACGCCGATATGAGCCCCTCTCCCACTCCACTCTACCTCCCAGTAGCAGAGCCCAGACAGACCCTCTCTACACAGCACCTGGTCGAAATCCTGAAATCTCTCTGGGTGATCAGGATACGGCTGCTCCTCTGTCCTCCACGTCATCTTTCTGTTCTCCTCAGACAGATAGAGGTTTCTGTTTGCTGTGTTCGGGTCCAGTGTGAGCACACAGCCATCTGATGGGGGAGACCAGGACACAATATTACAAATCATCATATCACAATGTTAAATGTTTCTAGGTATTAAAGAGCCCCATCAGAATGTTAATGTTTCTGGGTATTAAAGAGCCCCATCAGAATGTTAATGTTTCTAGGTATTAAAGAGCCCCATCAGAATGATAATGTTTCTAGGTATTAAAGAGCCCCATCAGAATGATAATGTTTCTAGGTATTAAAGAGCCCCATCAGAATGTTTCTGGGTATTAAAGAGCCCCATCAGAATGTTAATGTTTCTAGGTATTAAAGAGCCCCATCAGAATGTTAATGTTTCTAGGTATTAAAGAGCCTCATCAGAATGTTTCTAGGTATTAAAGAGCCCCATCAGAATGTTTCTAGGTATTAAAGAGCCCCATCAGAATGTTTCTAGGTATTAAAGAGCCCCATCAGAATGATAATGTTTCTAGGTATTAAAGAGCCCCATCAGAATGTTTCTGGGTATTAAAGAGCCCCATCAGAATGTTTCTGGGTATTAAAGAGCCCCATCAGAATGTTAATGTTTCTAGGTATTAAAGAGCCCCATCAGAATGTTAATGTTTCTAGGTATTAAAGAGCCTCATCAGAATGTTTCTAGGTATTAAAGAGCCCCATCAGAATGTTAATGTTTCTAGGTATTAAAGAGCCTCATCAGAATGTTTCTAGGTATTAAAGAGCCCCATCAGAATGTTTCTAGGTATTAAAGAGCCCCATCAGAATGTTTCTAGGTATTAAAGAGCCCCATCAGAATGATAATGTTTCTAGGTATTAAAGAGCCTCATCAGAATGTTTCTAGGTATTAAAGAGCCCCATCAGAATGTTTCTAGGTATTAAAGAGCCCCATCAGAATGTTTCTAGGTATTAAAGAGCCCCATCAGAATGATAATGTTTCTAGGTATTAAAGAGCCTCATCAGAATGATAATGTTTCTAGGTATTAAAGAGCCCCATCAGAATGTTAATGTTTCTAGGTATTAAAGAGCCCCATCAGAATGTTTCTAGGTATTAAAGAGCCCCATCAGAATGTTTCTAGGTATTAAAGAGCCCCATCAGAATGTTAATGTTTCTAGGTATTAACTGCGAATATAGGGGGTGCTGTTTCGACTTAGCATAAATTGGTCTCCAGATTAAACTGCCTAGTACTCAATTCTTGCTCGTACAATATGCATATTATTATTATTATTATTGGATAGAAAACACTCTAGTTTCTATAGCCGTTGGAATTATGTCTCTGAGTGAAACAGAACTCCTTCTACAGCACTTTTCATGACAGGGAGTGAGATTTCAGAAATATTGGCCCCTCTTCCCAGGTCAGTTGTAATGTCCCTGTGAATACTATGGGGAAACAAACACTGCCTACGTCTTCCTCTAGATGTCAGTAAGTGGTGACACTTTGAATGGAGTCGATTGCGCAATGTGGGCCTCTATAAAAGACCAATGACCGGAAGTACATTTCTTTTCGTCTCTGCGCCTGAGGCACGATGGACGTCGGACTGGCCTCCTTACAAGCTGTTGTTTAGCCAGTAATATATCTCCGGTCATGTTTTTACTCGTTATAGGTGTTAAAAACATCATAAGGTAGTTAATTTAAACCGTTTTATAGCAATTTATATCCGTTTAGGGCGATTTTATGGCATTTCTGTGTGACGCACCTCGAGGAGCTGGGCACTTTTCTAGTACATGGTGAACGTTAGTGGCCATTTCGACGGGACAAGAGGACATCTTTCGACCAAAAGACGATTAGACTGGAGAAAGGATTCATTGTCCAAGATTCTGATGGCAGTTCAGCTAATAGTAAGAACTATTTATGATGATAAATCGTTGTTCTGTCGAAAAATGTTAAACGCTTATGCCGCCATTTTCTTTGGGGTAGCTTCGCTTTGGCGCAACCTGTATTGAACAGTAAGGATAATTTAAAAAATGTAATTCAGCGATTGCATTAAGAACTAAATTGTCTTTCAATCGCTGTCCACCCTGTATTTTTTTGTCAAGTTTATGAGTATTTATGCATTAAACTAGATCACTGTCCAATATGGCGCCCGACATTTTCTGACCAGCTTGGCTACTTTTCTCATTGTATAACCACGATTTTGGTGGCTAAATATGCTCATTTTCGAACAAACTCTATATGTGTGTTGTAATATGATGTTACAGGAGTGTCATCTGAAGAATTCTGAGAAGGTTAGTGAAAAAATTAATACATTTTGGTGGTGATAATGCTATCGCTCTTTTTGCCGTGAATCAATGCTGGGGTAATGTTTGCACATGTGGTATGCTAATATAACGATTTATTGTGTTTTCTCTGTAAGACACTTAGAAAATCTGAAATATTGTCTGGATTCACAGGATCTGTGTCTTTCAATTAGTGTACGCTGTGTATTTTTAAGAAATGTTTTATGATTAGTAATTAGGTAATACACGTTGCTCTCTGTATTTATTCTAGTCGAGTTGTGATGGTGGGTGCAATTGTAAACTATGATTTCTACCTGAAATATGCAAATTTTTCTAAAAAAACCTATCCTATACAATAAATATGTTATCAGACTGTCATCTGATTAGTTTTTTTTCTTGGTTAGTGGCTATCAATATCTTTATTTGGCCGAATTGGTGATAGCTACTGGTGGTGAGAAAAAATGGTGGACAAAGAAAAATGGTGTCTTTTGCTAACGTGGTTAGCTAATAGATTTACATATTGTGTCTTCCCTGTAAAACATTTTACAAATCAGAAATGATTGCTGGATTCACAAGAAGTGGATCTTTCATCTGGTATCTTGGACTTGTGATTGAATGATATTTAGATGCGACTATTTACTTGTGACGCTATGCTAGCTATGCTATTCAGCTTTTTTACTGGTGGGGGAGGTGGGGGTGCTCCCGGATCCGGGTTTCTGAGTCGGTAGAAGTTAAAGAGCCCCATCAGAATGTTTCTAGGTATTAAAGAGCCCCATCAGAATGTTTCTAGATATTAAAGAGCCCCATCAGAATGATAATGTTTCTAGGTATTAAAGAGCCCCATCAGAATGTTAATGTTTCTAGGTATTAAAGAGCCCCATCAGAATGATAATGTTTCTAGGTATTAAAGAGCCCCATCAGAATGTTAATGTTTCTGGGTATTAAAGAGCCCCATCAGAATGTTTCTAGGTATTAAAGAGCCCCATCAGAATGTTAATGTTTCTAGGTATTAAAGAGCCCCATCAGAATGTTTCTAGATATTAAAGAGCCCCATCAGAATGATAATGTTTCTAGGTATTAAAGAGCTCCATCAGAATGATAATGTTTCTAGGTATTAAAGAGCCCCATCAGAATGTTAATGTTTCTAGGTATTAAAGAGCCCCATCAGAATGTTAATGTTTCTAGGTATTAAAGAGCCAAGGGAAAAGGTCCAGTCAAATTTGTTGAATGATCATATGTTATACTGTATGATCATAACACACCAATCAATAATCCCAACAGAGCAAGGTCCTGTTAGTGTAACCACACAACTCAGGCTCTGAAAAATGATCTTTCTTCGAGTCAACTTGAAATAAGACTAACAGGATTTTTCACAGCAGTCAACACTCACATTTTCTAAGCTCGTGTTTTATTGTGTACTGTCCGCCATGTTCCACACTGTAGGGAGTAAGAAGAACAGACAGGCAATGTACACACAAGGTCACCACATCACACCGTCCAGGTGGTGGTAAGTATGTTTGGCTTACAGTACATGTAATTATCATAACTAACCTGATAGGTCAGAAACATGTCTTACAGTATACATAAATTAGCATAACTAACCTGATAGGTCAGAAACATGTCTTACAGTATGTCACTCAACATGGACTGACATAAACCCTCTACATACTTGAGTTTCTCCAGTCTGCAGTGTGGATCCTCCAGTCCAGCAGAGAGCAGTCTGAGTCCTGAGTCTCCTGGGTGATTGTAACTCAGATCCAGCTCTCTCAGGTGTGAGGGGTTTGACTTCAGAGCTGAGGCCAGAGAAGCACAGCCTTCCTCGGTGACTTCACAGAATGCCAACCTGCAGAGAGTTTTAACATGATTCCAAAATCACACAGCTATTCTATGGTGGTGAAAATAGACTGGCAGCTGTATCCATTTATACATGCATTCATAATATCATTACTGTGGTGTTATTTGCATAATATCCGTAATACAGCATCTGATTGGGAACCACTGGCATATGGCCAATCAGATGCTGTTTTGAAGTTTGGCCATATGCCAGTGGTTCCCAAAATTGGGGTCGGGGGATGGGGTCCCCTGATTAAATGTGTAATGTTTAAAAATGTTTGTTCTCTTCAGATGGGTATAAAATTCAACCTGTTAGCTTCACAATGCCTTCATGTCATCATTACAGTATGTGATGGCTTTCAGGACCTAAACTTAAAGACCGAGCGCAGTCACAATTCTGTTTTTCCCCTGTGTTTCAAATCATATTGTTCAACAGAGGTGTTTGATATTACATCGTAACAACAGCCGAGGGAAACTAAGAGTGTAAAACTGTGGGGAAAAACCGTGATCCGTGTTATTTCCTGATAGTTGGTTGGTTGAAAATACAATCTACCCTGAACCTTCTGATCAGCAGGTTCACATGGGCGGGAGTTTTGGCTCTCCATTGTGACATCACCATGCGGGTAAATTGGTTAATAGATCCAATAACAAAATAGAGTTCCAAACCTCTCTGCCAATCACAGCGCTTTCATGTCATCGTTATGTGTTGCAATCACAAGGAAAGCATCGCTCTCCTTTGTTGTTCGTAATGTGAAGACACGTCAAGTTAACAAATTCTCATGTCTTCGTAAAGCTACACCATTCCTAGTTATTGGACTCACATATAGACAAACTAGATCGGCACAACAATTACAATATTTGATATGAAATAATCACAGCATTGCTTGTAAAATTAAATAAAAAAGAAAGTTTAAAAAGTAACAGCTCCATAAGTGTCAGTCAAGAGACAGTCAGATTTATATCTGAGTTTGTTAATAACAAACAGATCTGGTGAACTGTTATCACCAAATACAGGAAAACTGACCTCAGAATCTCCAGTTGACACTGTGAATTCCCCAGTCCAGCAGAGAGCAGCTTCACTCCTGAATCCAGCAGGTCATTGTTACTCAGATCCAGCTCTCTCAGGTGTGAAGAGGAACTGAGAGCTGAGGCCAACACTTCACAAGATGCTTCTGTGAGTTTACAGCCAGGGAGTCTGCAGATACAGAGTCAATACATGAGGTCTCCTCTGAGTTTCACAGCAGTTGATGGTAGATGACAAACTATGAAGATAAAACCTGTTGGATTACTTAAAACAAAGTCATTAAACCGGCAAACAAGCCTTTTACACTATTAGAATGGCTTTCATGTCATTATCACAGATGTCCTGATCACTCCCTTGTCGCAGAGAATGTTCCTGCACGCCAGAAAATGGAAACGTGTAATGTATTCAAGGTTTAAAAAGGCTTTTAAAGTTTGTAACTTCCACTTTAAAACATCAGACTTGATTTGCCCTAACGAAGGGAAAAAAGTATCAAGCCCTACAAAAACATCCATTAATTATAATCCACATAATCATTCACATTTCCTGTTTCTGCAGGATTATTTCCCTGCTGTGAGAAACTGGTCAAATTAAGACAGGACATCTGTATGTGTTGGAATAGCTTGAGGGACATCAACTTGAGTGAATATGAATGCAGCGTTACCTCGGCAATACGAATGCAGCGTTACCTCGGCAATACGAATGCAGCGTTACCTCGGCAATACGAATGCAGCGTTACCTCGGCAATACGAATGCAGCGTTACCTCGGCAATACGAATGCAGCGTTACCTCGGCAATACGAATGCAGCGTTACCTCGGCAATACGAATGCAGCGTTACCTCGGCAATACGAATGCAGCGTTACCTCGGCAATACGAATGCAGCGTTACCTCGGCAATACGAATGCAGCGTTACCTCGGCAATACGAATGCAGCGTTACCTCGGCAATACGAATGCAGCGTTACCTCGGCAATACGAATGCAGCGTTACCTCGGCAATACGAATGCAGCGTTACCTCGGCAATACGAATGCAGCGTTACCTCGGCAATACGAATGCAGCGTTACCTAGGCAATACGAATGCAGCGTTACCTAGGCAATACGAATGCAGCGTTACCTAGGCAATACGAATGCAGCGTTACCTAGGCAATATGAATGCAGCGTTACCTAGGCAATATGAATGCAGCGTTACCTAGGCAATATGAATGCAGCGTTACCTAGGCAATATGAATGCAGCGTTACCTAGGCAATACGAATGCAGCGTTACCTAGGCAATACGAATGCAGCGTTACCTAGGCAATACGAATGCAGCGTTACCTAGGCAATACGAATGCAGCGTTACCTAGGCAATACGAATGCAGCGTTACCTAGGCAATATGAATGCAGCGTTACCTAGGCAATACGAATGCAGCGTTACCTAGGCAATATGAATGCAGCGTTACCTAGGCAATACGAATGCAGCGTTACCTAGGCAATACGAATGCAGTGTTACCTAGGCAATACGAATGCAGTGTTACCTAGGCAATATGAATGCAGTGTTACCTAGGCAATATGAATGCAGTGTTACCTAGGCAATATGAATGCAGTGTTACCTCGGAAATATCATTGTTTTCAAGTGAGGTACACTGCATTTTCTAGTGTCCATTTGGGGTCATGTACAGAAAAGGTTCGGTCCTACCCTGTCATATGCTAATGAGGCCCTGTGGGAACTTTTTTTAAGCATTTTATTTCTAAGGATCCTCACTTAGCTGCTGCCTCGTATGTTGCTGGTAATGTGAAGACACGTCAAGTCAACAAATCAACATGCCTTTATAAAGTTAAAACTATTCATAGTTATTGGACTCACGTATTGACAAACTAGATTGAACAACAACTACAATATTTGGCTTAAGTTTAAAAAGGACCATCTCCATAAGAGACAGTGAGGTGTCAGATTTATTGAGTATAATGCTGAATTTGTTAATAACAAACAGATCTGGTGAACTGTTATCACCTAAATACAGGAAAACTGACCTCAGAATCTCCAGTTGACACTGTGAATTCCCCAGTCCAGCAGAGAGCAGCTTCACTCCTGAATCCAGCAGGTCATTGTTACTCAGATCCAGCTCTCTCAGGTGTGAGGAGGAACTGAGAGCTGAGGCCAACACTTCACAAGATGCTTCTGTGAGTTTACAGCCAGGGAGTCTGCAGATACAGAGTCAATACATGAGGTCTCCTCTGAGTTTCACAGCAGTTGATGGTAAATTACAAACTCTGAAGATAAAACCTGTTGGATTACTCAAAACAAACAATTCAACTTGCAAACAATCAGTATTACTGACCTTAGGATCTCCAGCCTCCAGATTGAATCTTCTAATCCAGGAGAGACATGTTGCACTATTGAGTCTCCTAGGTGATTGTCACTCAGGTCCAGCTCTCTCAGGTGGTTGGGGTTTGACCTCAGAGCTGAGACCAGGGCAGCATAGCCTTCTTCTGTAACTCCACAGCCTGATAGCCTGCAGGGTCATTCCATATGAAATCAATCAAAATAGCCTGCAGGGTCATATGAAATCAATCAACATAGCATGCAGGGTCATTCCATATGAAATCAATCAACATAGCCTGCAGGGTCATTCCATATGAAATCAATCAACATAGCCTGCAGGGTCATTCCATATGAAATCAATCAACATAGCCTGCAGGGTCATTCCATATGAAATCAATCAACATAGCCTGCAGGGTCATTCCATATGAAATCAATCAACATAGCCTGCAGGGTCATTCCATATGAAATCAATCAAAATAGCCTGCAGGGTCATTCCATATGAAATCAATCAAAATTGGCCGTTTATTCCTCTACCTTGTATTTGAACAAAAATGTCCAATCATGTACAGTACACCCATTAGAGACCCATTTTAGACCCCCGCCCCCATTCTAACATGAGACACCCATATCCTCTCATCACTCATAAAAATGGACAATTGATTTTGATACCATTCTAAATCTTATACACAGTATTCTCAAACTGTGGATCACTTATTGAACAAGAAGTGGGGTACTGACTTCAGAGTCTCCAGTTTACAGTGGGGATTCCCCAGTCCAGCAGAGAGTAGCTTCACTCCTGAATCCTTCAGGTCATTGTTACTCATGTCCAGCTCTCTCAGGTTTGAGGGGTTTGAGCTGAGAGCTGAGAACAACAGTTCACACGATGCTTCTATGAGTTGACAGCCAGCAAGTCTGTAAATACAGAGTAGATACTTGAGAGGTTGTATTAATGTTAGTGTAAGTGTAGCTTTCCCTGCTAGTGTAAACCTGTGTTACCTTTGGATGTCATAGTGAAGTTGATAATACCAGTATGGCACTATAGTAAAATTGTGCGCCGGCCCTTTAAGGTTTGTCAGTTGTCAAACAGTTGGCACCAGTTCTTAATTATATTATGGCTGCTGTATCAGGCGCGTCCTCTGTCAGGCACGTCCTCTGTCAGGCATGTGCTGTATTACTTACAGAATAATTCATGTGAGATGTTTTGTGACCCTGTTTGGAGTTACTGTTTAGTAATATGGAACTCTGTTACTAAGTTAATTGTGGACACCTGCGCAATTATAGCCTATACCTTTCTGTCCATGGACCCAGCTATATTTGTCCTCTCAGACGTGTCCCCTTTCTGAACAGGGACCCAGCTATATTTGTCCTGTATCAGACGTGTCTCCTTTCTGGACATGGACCCAGCTATATTTGTCCTCTATCAAAACGTGTCTCCTTTCTGGACAGGAACCCAGCTATATTTGTCCTCTATCAAAACGTGTCTCCTTTCTGGACAGGAACCCAGCTATATTTGTCCTCTATCAAAACGTGTCTCCTTTCTGGACATGGACCCAGCTATATTTGTCCTCTATCAAAACGTGTCTCCTTTCTGGACAGGAACCCAGCTATATTTGAGTATCTACAGTTACATGTACACGATCACCTGTCATAAGTAAAGGTGTACACCATGAATACACGACTCAATACATTTCCTGAACAATTTCTCTCTAAAAAAAAATGCTTTCGTTTATTATTTGAATAGAAAATCTAGTCAGCCAGTGAAAATTACTACTATACCTACCAGTATAGTTTGGTGTGAGTGATATTTCCAGGAATACTCACAGAGCCTTTCTGCAGACTCTCACAGCTGGAAGCAGTCTCCTACGACCCTCCTGTGAGGTCTTGTATTTCTTCAGGTCAAACACCTCCAGAACCTCCTCTGATATCTGCAGCATGTAGGCCAGCGCTGAGCAGTACGTAGGTGGCAGGTTTTTGGATCTTTTCTCTGACCTCAAGTATTTGTCGATTTCCTGCTGAACTGAATGGGTTTTCATCTCCATCAGACAGTGGAAGAGATTGATGCACCTCTCGGGGGACATGTCGCTACTCTGCATCATCTTCAGGGATCGGATTGTTTTCTTGACGCTCTCTGGACTGCTTCCTGTCTGTGTCACCAGACCTCGTAGGAGCTTCTGATTGGACTCCAGTGACATGCCATGAAGGAAGCGGACCACAAGGTCCAGATGTCCAGTCTTACTCTCCAGGGCTTTATTCGCGGTCCTCTTCAGCAGCTCGTGTAAGGTTAGCTCTTCAGACGTGGCTCTAGTCGCCTGGAGGAAGGGCTTCAGGTCATCCATGTTCTTGGTTGTGTAACAATGGTACACGTAGACAGCAGAGAGAAACTCCTGAACGCTCAGATGAACAAAGCAGTACACCACTCTCTGGAATAACACAGACTCTTCTTTAAAGATTTGTGTGCACACGCCTGAGTACACTGAGGCTTCCCTGACATCAATGCCACACTCATTCAGGTCTTCTTCATAGAACATGACATTTCCTTTTCCCAGATGTTCAAATGCCAGCTTCCCCAGCTTCAGAAGAACTTCCTTATCCGAGTCCATGAGCTCCTGTTGATCCATTTCCTCTTTTCCATGATACTTCTGGTTCTTCAGGCTGCTGTGAAGGAGCACGAAGTGTGTGAACGTCTCAGTCAGGGTCGTGGGCATCTCTCGTCTCTCGTCTGTACTCGACATGTGTTCAAGGACTATTGCAGAAATCCAACAGAAAACTGGCATGTGACACATGACGTGGAGGCTCCTTGATGTCTTTATGTGTGAGATGATTCTGTTGGCCAGGTCCTCATCATCACTGAATCTCTTCCTGAAGTACTCCTCCTTCTGTGGGTCGTTGAACCCTCGTACCTCTGTCACCTGGTCGACACACTCAGGGGGGATCTGATCGCTTGCTGCTGGTCGTGAGGTTATCCAGAGGAGAGCAGAGGGAAGCAGATTCCCCTTGATGAGGTTTGTCAGCAGAACATCTATAGACGATGTCTGTGTGACATCAGACATCATTTTGTTGCACTGAAAATCCAACGGAATTCTGCTTTCATCCAAACCATCAAAGATGAACATAGCTTTACAGGCAGTGAGTTTCTCTGCATTGCCCATGTCTAGTCCTGGGTGGAAGTCATGGAGAAGTCTCAGAAGACTGTACTGGAGATCTTTGATCAAGTTCAGCTCCCGGAAAGGAAGCACAAATATGATATCTACATCTTGGTTTGCCTTCCCTTCAGCCCAGTCTAGGATGAACGTCTGCACAGAGACTGTTTTCCCGATGCCAGCGATGCCCTTGGTCAGCACAGTTCTGATGCTTCTCTCTTGGCCAGGTAAGGGTTTAAAGATGTCATTGCAGTGGATTGCTGTGTCATGTGAGGTTGTCGTCCTGCATGCTGTCTCTAGCTGCCACACCTCATGTTCATCGTTAACCCCTTCACTCTCTCCCTCTGTGATGTACAGCTCTGTGTAAATCCTGTTGAGGGGGGCTTGACTCCCTGCTTTTACCAGGCCTTCTATCACACATTCATACCTCCTTTTCAGACCAGCTTTATGGTTTACTATAGCTCTCTGCAGGCTGACATCCACTGAAAGAGAAGAATAGAATTTGCTGAGAATTTTCATGTGTATCTCGCCTTGCCACATTCACTTGTATTCCTGTGTATCTCGTCTTGCCACATGCTGGGAGACTAGAAGTTCTAACATTTGAAAATACAAAGGGCCGAGTGGACAAAACATTAAGAACACCTGGTCTTCCATGACATAGACTGACCAGATGAATCCAGGTGAAAGCTATGATCCCTTATTGATGTCACTTGTTTAATCCACTTCAATCAGTGTAGATGAAGGGGAGGAGAAAGGTTAAAGAAGGATTGTATAGCCTTGAGACATGGATTGTGTATGTGTGCCATTCAGAGGGTGAATGGGCAAGACAAAAGATTTAAGTGCCTTTGAAACGGGTTATGGTAGTAGGTGCCAGATGCACCGGTTTGTGTCAAGAACTGCAACGCTGCTGGGTTTTTCACACTCAACAGTTTCCCGTGTGTGTCAAGAATGGTCCACAAGCCAACTTGACAAAACTGTGGGAAGCATTTGAGTCAACATGGACCAGCATCCCTGTGGAACGCTTTCGTCACCTTGTAGAGTCCAATATTTTGGTCCAGTCAGTGTACATGGTTTGGTCAATGAAACACGAGCTTAATGAGAATGAGCAAAAGGGCTTACTGTTTTCAGAGCCTCTCGCGTCATCGTTGGGTTTAGCCGGTTGCAGTAGAACTGGACGTGTCCTGAACCTCTTTCTACACCGAGGACAGCCATAGTGTCCTGAAGGAGCAGGCTGCTCCCAGTATCTGGTGATGCACTGTCTGCAGAACCTGTGTCCACAGGTGATAGAGACTGGATCTGTCAGCACCTGCTCACACACTGCACACCTGGACTGATCCTCTGACAGAGTAGACCATCCCCTACACACACACACACACACACACACACACACACACATTAATACTGCTCCTTGTGCAGAAACAGAGAAAATATAGGACATAACTCTACAAAAATTCTACTCCACGTACACACACACACACACACCACTGCTGTGTTATTCGTACTTCTCTCTCTCTGCTCAGCCTACTCACTTTATTACCCGTACATAACCGGCACAGTGCATTCTACATAGTACGGTATATTTAATATTTATATCCTTCTATACATCTTCGTGCTTTATTACTATTTAACTGTCTATTTATAGACACAGTGTTTGTGCCTTTTTTTTTACCTTCTTACTGCCTTATTGTTCCAATATTATTAGTATTATTGATCACAGTTGAGAGGAAGCTGGCAAGTAAACATTGCATTGTACTGTTTACACCCCTGCTGTATTCTGTGCATTTGACAAATAACCTTCGATTTGACACACACACACACACACACACACACACACACACACACACACACACACACACACAGTACTGTGAAGTTGAACGTTTGATTGATTGTGATAGTTCAGGAATGTTTGTAGTCATACTGTATGTGCATCAGGACCTTGACATATGCATTGCCCTACGTTGACACCGTGGATGGTTTACATGATCAGAATGTAAATCCAAGGAGATATCTTCATGGTAAATACAACTGAAATCAGTCTTAACTTGTCAGTTCTTATCCTGGATCAGTGGTACAATCGCTTTTTCTGAAATAGATTCCTTCTCCCATAGACAAGTCACTCTTATGGTAGTGGTGGTAGTAGTAGAGAAGTAGTAGTTGTTGTTGTAGTGGTACAAGTGGTAGTAGTAGTTGTAGTAGTAGCGGTAGTAGTAGTAGTGGTTGTAGTAGTAGTAGCAGTAGTGGTTGTAGTAGTAGTAGTAGTAGTAGTAGTAGTAGTGGTTGTAGTAGTAGTAGTAGTGGTAGTAGTTGTTGTAGTAGTACAAGTGGTTGTAGTAGTAGTGGTTGTAGTAGTAGTGGTTGTAGTAGTAGTAGTAGTGGTTGTAGTAGTAGTGGTTGTAGTAGTAGTGGTTGTAGTAGTAGTAGTAGTGGTTGTAGTAGTAGTGGTTGTAGTAGTAGTAGTTGTTGTAGTAGTACAAGTGGTTGTAGTAGTAGTGGTTGTAGTAGTAGTTGTAGTAGTGGTTGTAGTGGTAGTAGTTGTTGTAGTAGTACAAGTGGTAGTAGTAGTAGTAGTAGTACAAGTGGTAGTAGTAGTAGTAGTAGTAGTAGCAGTAGTGGTAGTTGTAGTAGTACAAGTGGTAGTAGTAGTAGTAGTAGTAGTAGTAGTAGTAGTAGTAGTAGTAGTAACAGTAGTGGTTGTAGTAGTCTTGTGGTTGTAGTAGTAGGAGTAGCGGTAGTAGTAGTAGCGGTAGTAGTAGTGGTACCAGTGATTTCGGTAGTAGCAGCAGTAGTATGTAAAACACTGTAAAATACTACAAGAGTCTTGACTTCTTACCCTTGATCAGTGGTACGATAATAATAGTTTGATTAATTGTGATTGTTGAGAAAGCCCAGGGATGTTTGTAGTCACAGTGTCAAACATGAGGTCTAATTTACTTTGTGTTCAGATATGGAAGTAAAACGTTCATCTTACCTGTTAGCTTCCGTGTCAAGTTCCCCTGAGAGACTCATTTTAGAGCACTGACCCCTAAACAGAGATCCAGCATAGTGGTTAACACAGTGACAGCTCAGTATTGAATGAGAATTGTTCTCTATTATTCATAACGTTCTCTTAGAAATCAAACATTTACTAAGCAGACAAATCCAAATATTCTGGTGATTTAATGCAAATCACAGGTACATGTAGTCATGACTGCTATTTTCACCTCTTCTCCATTCCTGCCAGGATTGAATTGGATCCGCGGTAACCTCGCTTTTCTTTAGGTGGTGTCAGAAGTGTAACTGCTTTGTAGCTGTCAAATCAACAAGCATCTCCACATTTTATACCTATCGCCGGCATTGTCATTGGATGTGCAGAGTCGCATTTTTTAATAAATCCCATGCAGACGTATTTCAAGTTCAAACACTGGCGTCCGTGATGTAATCTACACATCGATTAGGCTGATATAAATCCTTATTGTTTAGTTTAAATATATATATATATATATTTTAACGAGAGTCATTTATATATAGCCTCGCTTTATTGTGCTGAACTTCTAACTTCGTTTCTGGGTTGGGCAAAATCTGGGAATTCTATATCCGGTTTAAGGCGTGTGGTATGGTCTTTTCTCAATATAATTTGTTTACCTGTATTTAAACTAGGCAAGTCAGTTAACCAAGAGCAAGACCTGTTGTAACGTACCTCTGTTCGAATCCGACAAGGGGGGAAAAAACAGCAATATCTACAGCCTGGTACTCTGGAGTCAACCCGGGCTGGTTTTGGTATTCTAGCTCGAATTGCGTTTCCACTGCCGTCAGAATGTTAACGATGTCATGTTGCTAGCTAGCCAATGTGACTGTGCTGCTAGCTTTGCTAATGTTGAAATTGTAGAAAATCCTTTGGCCACAACGAATTTAGCAAGATGTTGCAGAAATATCCCCCTAGTGGATATACACTACACAAGACGGACTTCCTCTGGGTGAAATGCAACGAGTTCAACCGAGTGGAAGTTGTAGCCGCCTTTTCGTTAGGCGTAGTTACACGCCTGCTAGAGTTAGTTAGCCGCAGGCGGGCGAGCAATATCCACCGTTTGTTGTACGGATGAGTTAACCAAACTGAGCTGGAATTAATGTATAGCTGATTGGCTTCAGACAATCCTGAGGAGATCTAGTGCTTCGTAGGATAGCCCTCTGGCCTTAGTGGGGCTACGAATAACTCATCACGGTGTCTTTAAATCATTCATCTCCTTCTATTGTGTTGCTTTGGTCAGCAGGTATGCTATTAAGGAATTCCAGGGGACTCAAATGATGTAGCATCAGCCTAATCATAATAGCAATGTTAAGAAAAGTATGGGCAATGGGTTTCATACCAAATAACACGAAGCAGGAGCTTATTGTCATTTAAAAAAAAACTACAATATATAAAGATGAACAAATTGTATAATAACCATGATGTAGAAATATATTAACAATATGTCTTTGAATTTGACTTGCCCGTGAGCGATTACTGCCATTTTGTATGACTGAACAGTGCCTGTCTCAGGTGAAATAGACTGTTCCTGTCATTCACTTTACTAAAATATCACCATACATATAATTTCCCTACACACTTTACAATAAGCCCTGGCAGAAGTCTTACCTTGTAGCCTGAATTCACAACCAGAACCTGTCAAGACATTGCGATATTTCCTTCCTGATGACGAGTGGCTCAGTATCTACGTTCTAGGTTACAGTTGATCTTTTGAATGCAATAATATCTGGTCAAAGTCCAGTGACTCAACACCATAGTATAGCATAAACCTAACAGGTGTTTAACCTGGGGGCAGAAAAAGCCATGGTGCACTATGAAATATTTAATAATTAAGGATGGATACAGTTTCAACATATTTCTAACTGTAAAGTATAAACCCAACTACCACTGAGCATTTCAGCTAATGTAACAATGTAAAGAATTTCTAAGAATTATATGAATACTCATGTTCTTGTTAATACATGTTGAGACTAGACAATAGATAACAAGACTGTTACAGTTGTTGACTACGGTGACACCATTTACCAGAATGCAGCAGCCACTACTCTTAAACCTTTGGATGCAGTCTACCATAGTGCCATTGGTTTTTATCACAGGTGACAGTTTTAATACTCATCACTACATAAGTCCCGTAGATCACTTCCTACTCATCACTACATCCTGTATCAAAAGGTTTTCCGGTCCTCATTAAAGTCCCGTAGATCACTTCCTACTCATCACTACATCCTGTATCAAAAGGTTGTCCGGTCCTCATTAAAGTCCTGTAGATCACTTCCTTATTCCCTTCATTGTTTACAAAGCTCTATTACACAAGGTTGGTTAACTCTTTGAGGTTCCTCGGGTCGCCACCGAATTAGGAGAATCGGCTTTTTAATGTTTTAATGCGCCTCACTGCTGGAACAATTTGCAGAACTCATAACAAGTGGATGTTCTGGTGCCGTTTAGGGTGTTGTGGACCGAGTAGATGAGGAATGGAACATTGTGCTGTATTTACATTTTATTTGACATTGTATTGATTGCTGTTTGGTTTCACATCGTTTTTGATTGTTGTAGTACTGTAAACCAGGGCACCCTGGGGGATGTGACCCTGGTCTCATTGGTTTTCCCTGAATAAATGAATAAATAAATAAAATTACAGGTCTGGGTTATGGTGGTGTGGGTCTGGCTGGGTGCCCAGGTGGCTGACTACAGTAGACCTATCCCGAAGCAATCTTCCTCCATCCACTACCCATCATCACCTCTCAAGCAAGGTTAATGTGTAGTGTCATGATTTAAGCTACATATATTGAAGGTGTACAATACCTGTACAGCAAATGTCAAGCCAACACCTTAATCGCTACATTATATTGGTTAACTTTGACATAACACCTTAAGACATAGCCCACACATGAACAATGGAACCACAGATGTGGAAAAAATGACTGATCCTAAAACATAAATTGAGATAGATTTAATCATCAAGGCACAACAATCATTGTCAGCTCAAAGGTCAAAGGTCAGTTGTTAAATGAGGTAGAACAACATGAGAGGCATCTATGGACAATATCGTCTCTGTCCCAAATGGCACTCAATCTATTCCCTATATAGTGCACTACTTTTAACCAGGGTCTATAGGGCTTTGGTCAAAGGTAGTGCACTAGGTAGGGAATAGGGTGCCATTTATGGGTCTACCATTCATCATAATGCTTCAGGAAGGTTCTGTTTTTATAGTATAGTGATACAGTCTACAGTCCACCAGTACAGGTATTGTGATACAGTCTACAGTCCACCAGTACAGGTATTGTGATACAGTCTACAGTCCACTAGTACAGGTATTGTGATACAGTCTACAGTCCACCAGTACAGGTATTGTGATACAGTCTACAGTCCACTACTACAGGTATTGTGATACAGTCCACTAGTACAGGTATTGTGATACAGTCTACAGTCCACTAGTACAGGTATTGTGATACAGTCCACCAGTACAGGTATTGTGATACAGTCTACAGTCCACTAGTACAGGTATTGTGATACAGTCCACTCGTACAGGTATTGTGATACAGTCTACAGTCCACTAGTACAGGTATTGTGATACAGTCCACTAGTACAGGTATTGTGATACAGTCCACTAGTACAGGTATTGTGATACAGTCTACAGTCCACTAGTACAGGTATTGTGATGCAGTCTACAGTCCACTAGTACAGGTATTGTGATACAGTCTACAGTCCACTAGTACAGGTATTGTGATACAGTCCACTAGTACAGGTATTATGATACAGTCCACTAGTACAGGTATTGTGATACAGTCCACCAGTACAGGTATTGTGATACAGTCTACAGTCCACTAGTACGGGTATTGTGATACAGTCCACCAGTACAGGTATTGTGATACAGTCTACAGTCCACTAGTACGGGTATTGTGATACAGTCCACCAGTACAGGTATTGTGATACAGTCTACAGTCCACTAGTACAGGTATTGTGATACAGTCCACCAGTACAGGTATTGTGATACAGTCTACAGTCCACTAGTACAGGTATTGTGATACAGTCCACCAGTACAGGTATTGTGATACAGTCTACAGTCCACTAGTACAGGTATTGTGATACAGTCCACTAGTACAGGTATTGTGATACAGTCTACAGTCCACTAGTACGGGTATTGTGATACAGTCCACCAGTACAGGTATTGTGATACAGTCTACAGTCCACTAGTACAGGTATTGTGATACAGTCCACCAGTACAGGTATTGTGATACAGTCTACAGTCCACTAGTACGGGTATTGTGATACAGTCCACCAGTACAGGTATTGTGATACAGTCTACAGTCCACTAGTACAGGTATTGTGATACAGTCCACCAGTACAGGTATTGTGATACAGTCTACAGTCCACTAGTACAGGTATTGTGATACAGTCCACCAGTACAGGTATTGTGATACAGTCCACTAGTACAGGTATTGTGATACAGTCCACTAGTACAGGTATTGTGATACAGTCTACAGTCCACTAGTACGGGTATTGTGATACAGTCCACCAGTACAGGTATTGTGATACAGTCTACAGTCCACTAGTACAGGTATTGTGATACAGTCCACCAGTACAGGTATTGTGATACAGTCTACAGTCCACTAGTACGGGTATTGTGATACAGTCCACCAGTACAGGTATTGTGATACAGTCTACAGTCCACTAGTACGGGTATTGTGATACAGTCCACTAGTACAGGTATTGTGATACAGTCTACAGTCCACTAGTACAGGTATTGTGATACAGTCTACAGTCCACTAGTACAGGTATTGTGATACAGTCCTCTAGTACAGGTATTGTGATACAGTCTACAGTCCACTAGTACAGGTATTGTGATACAGTCCACCAGTACAGGTATTGTGATACAGTCTACAGTCCACTAGTACAGGTATTGTGATACAGTCTACAGTCCACTAGTACGGGTATTGTGATACAGTCCACCAGTACAGGTATTGTGATACAGTCTACAGTCCACTAGTACAGGTATTGTGATACAGTCTACAGTCCACTAGTACAGGTATTGTGATACAGTCCACCAGTACAGGTATTGTGATACAGTCTACTGTCCACTAGTACAGGTATTGTGATACAGTCCACTAGTACAGGTATTGTGATACAGTCTACAGTCCACTAGTACAGGTATTGTGATACAGTCCACTAGTACAGGTATTGTGATACAGTCCACTAGTACAGGTGTTGTGATACAGTCCACTAGTACAGGTATTGTGATACAGTCCACTAGTACAGGTATTGTGATACAGTCTACAGTCCACTAGTACAGGTATTGTGATGCAGTCTACAGTCCACCAGTACAGGTATTGTGATACAGTCTACAGTCCACCAGTACAGGTATTGTGATGCAGTCTACAGTCCACCAGTACAGGTATTGTGATACAGTCTACAGTCCACTAGTACAGGTATTGTGATACAGTCTACAGTCCACTAGTACAGGTATTGTGATACAGTCTACAGTCCACCAGTACAGGTATTGTGATACAGTCTACAGTCCACCAGTACAGGTATTGTGATGCAGTCTACAGTCCACCAGTACAGGTATTGTGATACAGTCTACAGTCCACCTGTACAGGTATTGTGATACAGTCTACAGTCCACTAGTACAGGTATTGTGATACAGTCTACAGTCCACTAGTACAGGTATTGTGATACAGTCCACTAGTACAGGTATTATGATACAGTCCACTAGTACAGGTATTGTAATACAGTCCACCAGTACAGGTATTGTGATACAGTCTACAGTCCACTAGTACAGGTATTGTGATACAGTCCACCAGTACAGGTATTGTGATACAGTCCACTAGTACAGGTATTATGATACAGTCCACTAGTACAGGTATTGTGATACAGTCCACCAGTACAGGTATTGTGATACAGTCTACAGTCCACTAGTACAGGTATTGTGATACAGTCCACCAGTACAGGTATTGTGATACAGTCTACAGTCCACTAGTACGGGTATTGTGATACAGTCCACCAGTACAGGTATTGTGATACAGTCTACAGTCCACTAGTACAGGTATTGTGATACAGTCCACCAGTACAGGTATTGTGATACAGTCTACAGTCCACTAGTACGGGTATTGTGATACAGTCCACTAGTACAGGTATTGTGATACAGTCTACAGTCCACTAGTACGGGTATTGTGATACAGACCACCAGTACAGGTATTGTGATACAGTCTACAGTCCACTAGTACAGGTATTGTGATACAGTCCACTAGTACAGGTATTGTGATACAGTCTACAGTCCACTAGTACAGGTATTGTGATACAGTCCACCAGTACAGGTATTGTGATACAGTCTACAGTCTGGAAAGAGGATGGCCGTGGCTGTGTTTTAATTGATGTTCTTTTTGTTACCTAGGAACATAGTGTTTGTTATCTGCTGTGTGTTCCCTGTTCTCTGTGCTGTGCAGTGAGCTCAGGCAGGTAGTCTCTGTCTAAAAGCAAGTCTTGTCACGTTTGCAGGTGGAGGTGTGATTCCAGGTTTAACGTTGACGGGTAGGCGTTCTTAGAGGCACTTCTGACCTTCTCAACACCCCTCCCTCTATCCCTTCCTTACCCCTTGTCCTTCTCAACACCCCTCCCTCCATCCCTTACCCCTTGTCCTTCTCAACACCCCTCCATCCATCCCTTCCTTACCCCTTGTCCTTCTCAACACCCCTCCCTCTATCCCTTACCCCTTGTCCTTCTCAACACCCCTCCCTCTATCCCTTACCCCTTGTCCTTCTCAACACCCCTCCCTCCACCCCTTACCCCTTGTCCTTCTCAACACCCCTCCCTCTATCCCTTCCTTACCCCTTGTCCTTCTCAACACCCCTCCTTCCATCCCTTACCCCTTGTCCTTCTCAACACCCCTCCTTCCATCCCTTACCCCTTGTCCTTCTCAACACCCCTCCCTCCATCCCTTACCCCTTGTCCTTCTCAACACCCCTCCCTCCATTCCTTACCCCTTGTCCTTCTCAACACCCCTCCCTCTATCCCTTACCCCTTGTCCTTCTCAACACCCCTCCCTCTATCCCTTACCCCTTGTCCTTCTCAACACCCCTCCCTCTATCCCTTACCCCTTGTCCTTCTCAACACCCCTCCCTCTATCCCTTACCCCTTGTTCTTCTCAACACCCCTCCCTCTATCCCTTACCCCTTGTCCTTCTCAACACCCCTCCCTCTATCCCTTACCCCTTGTTCTTCTCAACACCCCTCCATCCATCCCTTCCTTACCCCTTGTCCTTCTCAACACCCCTCCCTCCATTCCTTACCCCTTGTCCTCAACAACCTTCCTTCCCCCTTGTCTTTTGTCTCTTCTTCTTATCTTGGCATGACAGATTGCTGGCTGGCAGTATTGCTTTCTTTCAGCACAATATAAAAAAAAAACTAAAAGCATCAATACAAAACATACAATAAAAAAAAAACACAAAATGGCTCACGTGTTTGTGCAAGGTAGAGCAATGCAAAGTGTTACAAGAAAATATATATAGGATTTTTTTGTTTGTACAAAAATACTGAAAAAAAGACAATGTCTCTGGACTGGGAGATCCCATCTCAGTCAGTCTGTCTGTCCGTCTCCATGGATATGTCCCAAGTCTCTGGACTGGGAGATCCCATCTCAGTCAGTCTGTCTGTCCGTCTCCATGGATACGTCCCAAATGGCATCCTATCCCCTATATAGTGCACTATTTTCGACCAGAGCCCTACACTATACAGGAAATAAGGTTCCATTTGAGACGTGACCCATCTCTCGGTCACAGTAACATGGTATTCCAGAGAACCTGGAGACCCAGGAGGATGGTGACACCCGAGGGGCCCAGGCTGTGAGAGTGGCCACCCAGGGGCCTCCAGACCTGGGGTGGGGTGCAGGACTGGGTGGGGTGGCTGGGGCCAGGGGTGGTGGATGCGGACCTCTGCAGCTGGAAGTTGTGGACGAGGGCCGAGAATGAGTCGGGACCGTACGGGACCGCCATCGTCTCCGTCAACACCTGGTGGCCCGGGAACGTCACCTGTCAATCACATTGATCGATTAGTTAATGTATTGATCAATTATTACAATGTTGAGTTAACTTCACACACAGGCAAATATGTCAATCACATTGATTGATTTGACACGATTGATTGATTCATACCCAGTTGTATACCAACTAAATATACATTATTGTACTGTAGATTGATTCATACCCAGATGTATACCAACTAAATATACATTATTGTACTGTAGATTGATTCATACCCAGATATATACCAACTAAATATACAGTATTGTACTGTAGATTGTTTCATACCCAGCTGTATACCAACTAAATATGCAGTAAAGAATTGATTCATACCCAGTTGTATACCAAGTAAAGATACAGTATTGTACTATAGATCAAGTATCTATTCCGTCTGAACAGATGGGATAAATATAATAAAGGGTAAAACATTTTTATTCTCATGGTTTCACAATATCTCTGTTGTTGAAAATGTTCTGGTGCTTTCTCTCTGATCTGTCCGCGGAGGGACGGTTTGTTATCTGTTAGTAGATCAGATGTTTACTGGAGTTGTGGGAGATGTGGGACCTCATACGTGCTACTGCACCACACGACCCGGCAGGACCACCCACATGGCTTTGTATGAGCTGGGTCAAAATAAAAACACGGAGAAACATTCATTGAGGTTGTGTCCAAAATGGCACCCTATTCCCTATATATATTCCCTATATAGTGCACTACTTTTGACTTTTGACCAGGACCCATAGGACTGTCTCAAATAAACCAAGAGGGGTGGAGGGTAAATGGCACCCTATTCCCTATATAGTGCACTACTTTTGACTAGAGCTCATAGGATTGTCTCACTCTAGACTGTGTCCGAAACGGCACCTTAATCCATACATAGTGCACTAGTTTGACCAAAGCCCCATGTCCTCCCCATGCCACTTAGAGAACGTTTACCCTCCACCCCTCTTGGTTTATTTGAGAGCAGTTAAATCATTCCTATCGGTCCCAGTCCAATCTCAGTGTTGTATTTGGGGGGGGGGGGGGGGGGTCAAACAGCAAACATGCATCCAACAAATTTGTAGAGTCACAAGTTTGATGAAGTCATTGCTTGCTAGGAATATGGGAACAAATACTACACTAAACTACTTTAATACACACAGAGGTACATTTGTCCAAACGCTTATGATACCTTCAAAAGATACATAAAGCAGAGCCCTATAAAATCCATTATTTTATTATTAATATAAATAGGATTTTCTAAAACCACAACAATGCTCAAACCACATCAGGAGACCACTTGAGGTCTGGGAAATAGTTCCCCTTTAATTCCACTGTGCACCCAGCAAGAGGCTGCTGTTTAGTGGCGTTTTTGTAGCACACGTGTGATGGTAGAGTTGGAAAAACAAATCACCCACTGGACTGAATCAAATAATCACGATATCATTCTGCCAGGTAGGCAATAGGTTACTTTGTAGTTAACATTTAATTGAGAAGGTTTTTGGGAAAGCCTTTCCATCTACCAGAAGACTGTTTTTATTTAGCATCATCGCTAACAGCTACACTTAGTGGGAAACGGGCATATACACAGACAGGGGAATTCTCGATGCCGGTTTAGAAAGTTGAAAGAAATACGAATCACTGATACATTCTGTTCATGTTTTATAATAAACTTGGGAAAATTAATATATTTAGTTGATTTCCTACTATATTCCATACAGTTTTGAATATAGTTGAATTCCGTTTTATTGTCTAGATTCCGTGACTCTGTCAATGTTCTTCGCATCACAGATATCGGACCCTAATAAAAGTGCTTTAATTTCAAAACGTTAAAACAGATATGTATGAAAATACCCTCAAATAAAAAAAGGTGACATGTTGTACTTGTCGCCTCAAATGAAACATTTGATCTCAATTCCAAAATGCTGGGAGTAAAAGAGCCAAATTAAAAGTTTTAGCTTCACCGTCCAAATATATAACTACCTCCAAGATACACAGACCGGTCCCAAATGGCACCCTATTCCCTGTATAGTGGAATAGGGCTCCGGTTAAAAGTAGTGCACTACATAGGGAATAGGGTGCCATTTGAGACAGCCGCAGCAGTTGAATAAACCATTCTATACTATCAATAGTACCACCAGAGGGTGCTGTCTCACCGTAAAGGTGTAGTTGCCTGGCAGCAGCAGTCTGTAGTACTCTCCATGGCGGTCCGTTCTGAAGGGACAGAGGTTCTGTCTCCCCTCCACCTCCACCAGAGCATTCTGTAATGGGTTTCCCTCTGTGTCCAACACCTGCCCTTTCACACCTAGAGACACACACACACACACACACAGCGGGACGGAAGGAGAGAAAGACAATCAATACCAACCAACCCAAGCCAATTGGTTCTCAATTTAGCAACGGTCATCCAAATTGTTAAAAGGTTTTCAAAACCATTGTAATAAATGGAACAGTTGAACAACGGATGAAGATCCCCTAAACTCCATCAGGTGTTAACTGGATTATAGCACATAAAACACGGACAAATAATACCTGGACTTCTGGGATTTTGGTACTCAATTTGTCAAATTTCACTTATTTCCTTAGAATGCACTCATATCCATATTCTAATAGTATCAAGTAATTAAAAAATATGTGTTAAAATAAAGAAACGTATATATGCCTCATTTGCATAAACATACTAGGTCATATGCATATATGAATAAATTAACATAAGTGGCACTGGCCTGCAACCACCAAACACTAGCTCTGTCTCGGCCTACCTGCTCGGTCTAGACAGCCTCATTAATTACTGTTGTCAGGTTCTGTTGCATAATTCAACATGTTGTGTCACTAGCAGGATGCCCTCAGATTAAAGATCAACAGGCTTGGCTCTAGATGACATCTATCTAAACAGACTTTACATTGTTTGTGAGATCAGACATAATATCACTATCATCCCAGCGTTTATTTTCAGGAAGTTGCTTTCATTTCAGCGCATCTAATTTGTAAACATTAAAAACGACAGGCACAAGCAAAGAGTATAAAAGATTCGCAAGGAGTAAAATTAAATTAATCAATCCAGCGAGATTTAAATGTCAAGTGGATTTTGCCCCTCCCCCTCAGGAAATAGATCCTCAGGTGGGCGGAGCTTGCGCGCTGCTACTCAATAGTCCGGTTGTTAGTTAGACGATACTCCATTAACTATTCAGAAGGGGTGGAGTTTCCCCTTCTTAACTTCACTGGAATGAATGAACCCTTCGTCGCCCTATTCTGTGTTTACCTCGACACAACACAGGAGGACAGTCAGACTATTCTGTGTTTACCTCGACACAACACAGGAGGACAGTCAGACTATTCTGTGTTTACCTCGACACGACACAGGACGACAGTCAGACTATTCTGTGTTTACCTCGACACGACACAGGACGACAGTCAGACTATTCTGTGTTTACCTCGACACGACACAGGACGACAGTCAGACTATTCTGTGTTTACCTCGACACAACACAGGAGGAGAGTCAGACTATTCTGTGTTTACCTCGACACAACACAGGAGGAGAGTCAGACTATTCTGTGTTTACCTCGACACAACACAGGAGGAGAGTCAGACTATTCTGTGTTTACCTCGACACAACACAGGAGAACAGTCAGACTATTCTGTGTTTACCTCGACACAACACAGGAGGACAGTCAGACTATTCTGTGTTTACCTCGAAACAACACAGGTGGAGAGTAAGACTATTCTGTCTTTACCTAGACACAACACAGGAGGACAGTCAGACTATTCTGTGTTTACCTCGACACAACACAGGAGGACAGTCAGACTATTCTGGAAAAGCTTTTGACTGGACTTCAGGGGGAGCTTCGGTTGGTTATTAAATATGACCTTTTAGCCAGGGTCACGTTACAGTGGTGATTGTTGTGATGTCAGTTGAGGCACCAAGCATCACACTGACTCTCCCTGTGCATCTCAAATGGCACCCTAATACCTATATAGTGCACTACTATTGACTGTGATGACTGACCTGGACCAGGAGTCATCCCAGGGTAGACTGATTCTTACCTAAATGAATCGTACTACCTAAACGATTCTTACCTAAATGAATCATTCTACCATTGAAATGATCAAGCCACCACTTGGTAGTGAAACACTGTACAGAAGTATTGATTGATTTGATTGTATTTATGATAGACAGCGTGGTACTAACCCTCGATAGACAGCGTGGTACTAACCCACGATAGACAGCGTGGTACTAACCCACGATAGAACCCACGATATTTAACTAGGCAAGTCAGTTAAGAACAAATTCTTATTTTCAATGACGGCCTAGGAACAGTGGGTTAACTGCCTTGTTCAGGGGCAGAACGACAGATTTTTACCTTGTCAGCTCGGGGATTCGATCTAGCAACCTTTCGGTTACTAGTCCAACGCTCTAAAGCCACTTGTGTATGTGTGCCATTCAGAGGGTGAATGGGTAAGACAAAATATTTAAGTGCCTTTGAACGGGGTATGGTAGTAGGTTCCAGGCGCACCGGTTTGTGTCAAGAACTGCAACGCTGTTGGGTTTTTTCATGCTCAACAGTTTCCTGTGTGTATCAAGAATGATTCACCAGCCAAAGGACATCCAGCCAACTTGACACAACTGTGGGAAGCATTGGAGTCAACATGGACCAGCATCCCTGTGGAACGCTTTCAACACCTTGTAGAGTCCAATATTTTGGTCCAGTCAGTGTACATGGTTTGGTCAATGAAACATGAGCTTAAATGAGAATGAGCAAAAGGTCTTACTGTTTTCAGAGCCTCTCGCGTCATCGTTGTGTTCAGCCAGTTGCAGTAGAACTGGACGTGTCCTGAACCTCTTTCTACACCGAGGACAGCCATAGTGTCCTGAAGGAGCAGGCTGCACCCAGTATCTGGTGATGCACTGTCTGCAGAACCTGTGTCCACAGGTGATAGAGACTGGATCTGTCAGCACCTGCTCACACACTGCACACCTGGACTGATCCTCTGACAGAGTAGACCATCCACTACACACACACACACACACACACACACACACACACACTTGTCAGTTCTTATCCTGGATCAGTGGTACAATCGCTTTTTCTGAAATAGATTCCTTCTCCCATAGACCAGTCACTCTTATGGTAGTAGGGGTAGTGGTGGTAGTAGTAGTTGTAGTACAAGTGGTTGTAGTAGTAGTGGTTGTAGTAGTAGTAGTAGTACAAGTGGTTGTAGTAGTAGTACAAGTGGTTGTAGTAGTAGTGGTTGTAGTAGTAGTAGTAGTA
This sequence comes from Salvelinus fontinalis, assembly GCF_029448725.1. NCBI lineage: Eukaryota > Metazoa > Chordata > Actinopteri > Salmoniformes > Salmonidae > Salvelinus > Salvelinus fontinalis. The sequence continues at coordinate 2,885,937 of NC_074703.1, read as the reverse complement.
GTAGTAGTAGTAGTACAAGTGGTTGTAGTAGTAGTACAAGTGGTTGTAGTAGTAGTGGTTGTAGTAGTAGTGGTTGTAGTAGTAGTAGTAGTAGTAGTAGTAGTACAAGTAGTTGTAGTAGTAGTACAAGTAGTTGTAGTAGTGGTTGTAGTAGTGGTTGTAGTAGTAGTACACGTGGTTGTAGTAGTAGTGGTTGTAGTAGTAGTACAAGTGGTTGTAGTAGTAGTGGTTGTAGTAGTAGTACAAGTGGTTGTAGTAGTAGTGGTTGTAGTAGTAGAGGTTGTAGTAGTAGTAGTACAAGTGGTTGTAGTAGTAGTAGTACAAGTGGTTGTAGTAGTAGTAGTACAAGTGGTTGTAGTAGTAGTAGTACAAGTGGTTGTAGTAGTAGTAGTACAAGTGGTTGTAGTAGTAGTAGTACAAGTGGTTGTAGTAGTAGTAGTACAAGTGGTTGTAGTAGTAGTAGTACAAGTGGTTGTAGTAGTAGTAGTACAAGTGGTTGTAGTAGTAGTAGTACAAGTGGTTGTAGTAGTAGTAGTACAAGTGGTTGTAGTAGTAGTACAAGTGGTTGTAGTAGTAGTACAAGTGGTTGTAGTAGTAGTAGCAGTAGTAGTAGTAGCGGTAGTAGTTGTTGTACAAGTGGTAGTAGTAGTAGTAGTAGTAGTAGCGGTAGTAGTAGTGGTACCAGTGATTTCGGTAGTAGCAGCAGTAGTATGTAAAACACTGTAAAATACTACAAGAGTCTTGACTTCTTACCCTTAATCAGTGGTACGATAATAATAGTTTGATTAATTGTGATTGTTGAGAAAGCCCAGGGATGTTTGTAGTCATACAGTGTCAAACATGAGGTCTCATTTACTTTGTGTTTAGATATGGAAGTAAAATGTTCACCTTACCTGTTAGCTTCCGTGTCAAGTTCCCCTGAGAGACTCATTTTAGAGCACTGACCCCTAAACAGAGATCCAGCATAGTGGTTAACACAGTGACAGCTCAGTATTGAATGAGAATTGTTCTCTATTATTCATAGCATTCTCTTAGAAATCAAACATTTACTAAACAGACAAATCCAAATAGTCTGGTGATTTAATGCAAATCACAGGTACATGTAGTCATGACTGCTATTTTTCACCTCTTCTCCATTCCTGCCAGGATTGAATTGGATCCGCGGTAACCTCGCTTTTCTTTAGGTGGTGTCAGAAGTGTAACTGCTTTGTAGCTGTCAAATCAACAAGCATCTCCACATTTTATACCTATCGCCGGCATTGTCATTGGATGTGCAGTCGCATTTTTTAATAAATCCCATGCAGACGTATTTCAAGTTCAAACACTGGCGTCCGTGATGTAATCTACACATCGATTAGGCTGATATAAATCCTTATTGTTTAGTTTAAATATATATTTATTTTTTAACGAGAGTCATTTATATATAGCCTCACTTTATTGTGCTGAACTTCTAACTTCGTTTCTGGGTTGGGCAAAATCTGGGAATTCTATATCCGGTTTAAGGCGTGTGGTATGGTCTTTTCTCAATATAATTTGTTTACCTGTATTTAAACTAGGCAAGTCAGTTAACCAAGAGCAAGACCTGTTGTAACGTACCTCTGTTCGAATCCGACAAGGGGGGAAGAAACAGCAATATCTACAGCCTGGCACTCTGAAGTCAACCCGGGCTGGTTTTGGTATTCTAGCTCGAATTGCGTTTCCACTGCCGTCAGAATGTTAACGATGTCATGTTGCTAGCTAGCCAATGTGACTGTGCTGCTAGCTTTGCGCATGTTGAAATTGTAGAAAATCCTTTGGCCACAACTAATTTAGCAAGATGTTGCAGAAATATCCCCCTAGTGGATATACACTACACAAGACGGACTTCCTCTGGGTGAAATGCAACGAGTTCAACCGAGTGGAAGTTGTAGCCGCCTTTTCGTTAGGCGTAGTTACACGCCTGCTAGAGTTAGTTAGCCGCAGGCGGGCGAGCAATATCCACCGTTTGTTGTACGGATGAGTTAACCAACCTGAGCTGGAATTAATGTATAGCTGATTGGCTTCAGACAATCCTGAGGAGATCTAGTGCTTCGTAGGATAGCCCTCTGGCCTTAGTGGGGCTACGAATAACTCATCACGGTGTCTTTAAATCATTCATCTCCTTCTATTGTGTTGCTTTGGTCAGCAGGTATGCTATTAAGGAATTCCAGGGGACTCAAATGATGTAGCATCAGCCTAATCATAATAGCAATGTTAAGAAAAGTATGGGCAATGGGTTTCATACCAAATAACACGAAGCAGGAGCTTATTGTCATTTAAAAAAAAACTACAATATATAAAGATGAACAAATTGTATAATAACCATGATGTAGAAATATATTAACAATATGTCTTTGAATTTGACTTGCCCGTGAGCGATTACTGCCATTTTGTATGACTGAACAGTGCCTGTCTCAGGTGAAATAGACTGTTCCTGTCATTCACTTTACTAAAATATCACCATACATTTAATTTCCCTACACACTTTACAATAAGCCCTGGCAGAAGTCTTACCTTGTAGCCTGAATTCACAACCAGAACATGTCAAGACATTGAGATATTTACTTCCTGATGACGAGTGCTCAGTATCTACGTTCTAGGTTACAGTTGATCTTTTGAATGCAATAATATCTGGTCAAAGTCCAGTGACTCAACACCATAGTATAGCATAAACCTAACAGGTGTTTAACCTGGGGGCAGAAAAAGCCATGGTGCACTATGAAATATTTAATAATTAAGGATGGATACAGTTTCAACATATTTCTAACTGTAAAGTGTATATACCCAACTACCACTGAGCATTTCAGCTAATGTAACAATGTAAAGAATTTCTAAGAATTATATGAATACTCATGTTCTTGTTAATACATGTTGAGACTAGACAATAGATAACAAGACTGTTACAGTTGTTGACTACGGTGACACCATTTACCAGAATGCAGCAGCCACTACTCTTAAACCTTTGGATGCAGTCTACCAGAGTGCCATTGGTTTTTATCACAGGTGACAGTTTTAATACTCATCACTACATAAGTCCCGTAGATCACTTCCTATTCATCGCTACATCCTGTATTAAAAGGTTGTCCGGTCCTCATTAAAGTCCCCTAGATCACTTCCTACTCATCACTACATCCTGTATTAAAGGTTGTCTGGTCCTCATTAAAGTCCTGTAGATCACTTCCTTATTCCCTTCATTGTTTACAAAGCTCTATTACACAAGGTTTGTTAACTCTTTGAGGTTCCTCGGGTCGCCACCGAATTAGGAGAATCCGCTTTTAGTTTTAATGCGCCTCACTGCTGGAACAATTTGCAGAACTCATAACAATTGGATGTTCTGGTGCCGTTTAGGGTGTTGGGGACCTAGTAGATGAGGAATGGAACGTTGTGCTGTATTTACATTTTATTTGACATTGTATTGATTGCTGTTTGGTTTCACATCGTTTTTGATTGTTGTAGTACTGTAAACCAGGGCACCCTGGGGGATGTGACCCTGGTCTCATTGGTTTTCCCTGAATAAATGAATAAATAAAATTACAGGTCTGGGTTATGGTGGTGTGGGTCTGGCTGGGTGCCCAGGTGACTGACTACAGTAGACCTATGCCTGACTTGCAGATCTTTAGTCATAGTGGAGACAGGATTCCATCTGCTGGTAAAAAGCAATCTTCCTCCATCCACTACCCATCATCACCTCTCAAGCAAGGTTAATGTGTAGTGTCATGATTTAAGCTACATATATTGATGGTGTACAATACCTCTACAGCTAATGTCAAGCCAACACCTTAATCGCTACATTATATTGGTTAACTTTGACATAACACCTTAAGACATAGCCCACACATGAACAATGGAACCACAGATGTGGAAAAAATGACTGATCCTAAAACATAAATTGAGATAGATTTAATCATCAAGGCACAACAATCATTGTCAGCTGAAAGGTCAAAGGTCAGTTGTTAAATGAGGTAGAACAACATGAGAGGCATCTATGGACAATATCGTCTCTGTCCCAAATGGCACCCAATCTATTCCCTATATAGTGCACTACTTTTAACCAGGGTCTATAGGGCTTTGGTCAAAGGTAGTGCACTAGGTAGGAAATAGGGTGCCATTTATGGGTCTACCATTCATCATAATGCTTCAGGAAGGTTCTGTTTTTATAGTATAGTGATACAGTCTACAGTCCACTAGTACAGGTATTGTGATACAGTCCACTAGTACAGGTATTGTGATACAGTCTACAGTCCACTAGTACAGGTATTGTGATACAGTCTACAGTCCACCAGTACAGGTATTGTGATAGTCCACTAGTACAGGTATTGTGATACAGTCTACCAGTACAGGTATTGTGATACAGTCTACAGTCCACTAGTACAGGTATTGTGATACAGTCCACTAGTACAGGTATTGTGATACAGTCCACCAGTACAGGTATTGTGATACAGTCTACAGTCCACTAGTACAGGTATTGTGATACAGTCCACTAGTACAGGTATTATGATACAGTCTACTAGTACAGGTATTGTGATACAGTCCACCAGTACAGGTATTGTGATACAGTCCACAGTCCACTAGTACAGGTATTGTGATACAGTCTACAGTCCACCAGTACAGGTATTGTGATACAGTCCACTAGTACAGGTATTGTGATACAGTCCACCAGTACAGGTATTGTGATACAGTCCACAGTCCACTAGTACAGGTATTGTGATACAGTCCACTAGTACAGGTATTGTGATACAGTCCACTAGTACAGGTATTGTGATACAGTCCACTAGTACAGGTATTGTGATACAGTCCACTAGTACAGGTATTGTGATACAGTCCACTAGTACAGGTATTGTGATACAGTCTACAGTCTACTAGTACAGGTATTGTGATACAGTCTACAGTCCACTAGTACAGGTATTGTGACACAGTTCACTAGTACAGGTATTGTGATACAGTCCACTAGTACAGGTATTGTGATACAGTCCACCAGTACAGGTATTGTGATACAGTCTACAGTCCACTAGTACAGGTATTGTGATACAGTCCACCAGTACAGGTATTGTGATACAGTCCACCAGTACAGGTATTGTGATACAGTCTACAGTCCACTAGTACAGGTATTGTGATACAGTCCACTAGTACAGGTATTGTGATACAGTCTACAGTCCACTAGTACAGGTATTGTGATACAGTCCACCAGTACAGGTATTGTGATACAGTCTACAGTCCACTAGTACAGGTATTGTGATACAGTCTACAGTCCACCAGTACAGGTATTGTGATACAGTCTACAGTCCACTAGTACAGGTATTGTGATACAGTCCACTAGTACAGGTATTGTGATACAGTCTACAGTCCACTAGTACAGGTATTGTGATATAGTCCACCAGTACAGGTATTGTGATACAGTCTACAGTCCACTAGTACGGGTATTGTGATAGTCCACTAGTACAGGTATTGTGATACAGTCCACTAGTACATGTATTGTGATACAGTCTACAGTCCACTAGTACAGGTATTGTGATACAGTCTACAGTCCACTAGTACAGGTATTGTGATACAGTCCACCAGTACAGGTATTGTGATACAGTCCACCAGTACAGGTATTGTGATACAGTCTACAGTCCACTAGTACGGGTATTGTGATACAGTCCACCAGTACGGGTATTGTGATACAGTCCACTAGTACAGGTATTGTAATACAGTCTACAGTCCACTAGTACAGGTATTGTGATACAGTCCACTAGTACAGGTATTGTGATACAGTCCACTAGTACAGGTATTGTAATACAGTCTACAGTCCACCAGTACAGGTATTGTAATACAGTCTACAGTCCACTAGTACAGGTATTGTGATACAGTCCACTAGTACAGGTATTGTGATACAGTCTACAGTCCACTAGTACAGGTATTGTGATACAGTCTACAGTCCACTAGTACAGGTATTGTGATACAGTCTACAGTCCACTAGTACAGGTATTGTGATACAGTCTACAGTCCACTAGTACATGTATTGTGATACAGTCTACAGTCCACTAGTACAGGTATTGTGATACAGTCTACAGTCCACTAGTACAGGTATTGTGATACAGTCCACTAGTACAGGTATTGTGATACAGTCTACAGTCCACTAGTACAGGTATTGTGATACAGTCCACTAGTACCCGTATTGTGATACAGTCTACAGTCTGGAAAGAGGATGGCCGTGGCTGTGTTTTAATTGATGTTCTTTTTGTTACCTAGGAACATAGTGTTTGTTATCTGCTGTGTGTTCCCTGTTCTCTGTGCTGTGCAGTGAGCTCAGGCAGGTAGTCTCTGTCTAAAAGCAAGTCTTGTCACGTTTGCAGGTGGAGGTGTGATTCCAGGTTTAACGTTGACGGGTAGGCGTTCTTAGAGGCACTTCTAGACCTTCTCAACACCCCTCCCTCTATCCCTTCCTTACCCCTTGTTCTTCTCAACACCCCTCCCTCTATCCCTTACCCCTTGTTCTTCTCAACACCCCTCCATCCATCCCTTCCTTACCCCTTGTCCTTCTCAACACCCCTCCCTCTATCCCTTACCCCTTGTCCTTCTCAACACCCCTCCCTCTATCCCTTACCCCTTGTCCTTCTCAACACCCCTCCCTCTATCCCTTACCCCTTGTCTTTCTCAACACCCCTCCCTCTATCCCTTACCCCTTGTCCTTCTCAACACCCCTCCCTCTATCCCTTACCCCTTGTCCTTCTCAACACCCCTCCCTCTATCCCTTACCCCTTGTTCTTCTCAACACCCCTCCCTCTATCCCTTACCCCTTGTCCTTCTCAACACCCCTCCATCCCTTTTCCCCTTGTCCTTCTCAACACCCCTCCATCCATCCCTTCCTTACCCCTTGTCCTTCTCAACACCCCTCCATCCCTTTTCCCCTTGTCCTTCTCAACACCCCTCCATCCATCCCTTCCTTACCCCTTGTCCTTCTCAACACCCCTCCCTCCATCCCTTACCCCTTGTTCTTCTCAACACCCCTCCCTCCATCCCTTACCCCTTGTCCTTCTCAACACCCCTCCCTCCATTCCTTACCCCTTGTCCTTCTCAACACCCCTCCATCCATCCCTTACCCCTTGTCCTTCTCAACACCCCTCCCTCCATCCCTTACCCCTTGTCCTTCTCAACACCCCTCCATCCCTTTTCCCCTTGTCCTTCTCAACACCCCTCCATCCATCCCTTCCTTACCCCTTGTCCTTCTCAACACCCCTCCCTCCATCCCTTACCCCTTGTTCTTCTCAACACCCCTCCCTCCATCCCTTACCCCTTGTCCTTCTCAACACCCCTCCCTCCATTCCTTACCCCTTGTCCTTCTCAACACCCCTCCATCCATCCCTTACCCCTTGTCCTTCTCAACACCCCTCCCTCCATCCCTTACCCCTTGTCCTTCTCAACACCCCTCCCTCCATTCCTTACCCCTTGTCCTTCTCAACACCCCTCCCTCCATCCCTTACCCCTTGTCCTTCTCAACACCCCTCCCTCTATCCCTTACCCCTTGTCTTTCTCAACACCCCTCCCTCTATCCCTTACCCCTTGTCCTTCTCAACACCCCTCCCTCCATTCCTTACCCCTTGTCCTTCTCAACACCCCTCCCTCCATTCCTTACCCCTTGTCCTCAACAACCTTCCTTCCCCCTTGTCTTTTGTCTCTTCTTCTTATCTTGGCATGACAGATTGCTGGCTGGCAGTATTGCTTTCTTTCAGCACAATATAAAAAAAAAACTAAAAGCATCAATACAAAACATACAATAAAAAAAAAACACAAAATGGCTCACGTGTTTGTGCAAGGTAGAGCAATGCAAAGTGTTACAAGAAAATATATATAGGATTTTTTTGTTTGTACAAAAATACTGAAAAAAAGACAATGTCTCTGGACTGGGAGATCCCATCTCAGTCAGTCTGTCTGTCCGTCTCCATGGATATGTCCCAAGTCTCTGGACTGGGAGATCCCATCTCAGTCAGTCTGTCTGTCCGTCTCCATGGATACGTCCCAAATGGCATCCTATCCCCTATATAGTGCACTATTTTCGACCAGAGCCCTACACTATACAGGAAATAAGGTTCCATTTGAGACGTGACCCATCTCTCGGTCACAGTAACATGGTATTCCAGAGAACCTGGAGACCCAGGAGGATGGTGACACCCGAGGGGCCCAGGCTGTGAGAGTGGCCACCCAGGGGCCTCCAGACCTGGGGTGGGGTGCAGGACTGGGTGGGGTGGCTGGGGCCAGGGGTGGTGGATGCGGACCTCTGCAGCTGGAAGTTGTGGACGAGGGCCGAGAATGAGTCGGGACCGTACGGGACCGCCATCGTCTCCGTCAACACCTGGTGGCCCGGGAACGTCACCTGTCAATCACATTGATCGATTAGTTAATGTATTGATCAATTATTACAATGTTGAGTTAACTTCACACACAGGCAAATATGTCAATCACATTGATTGATTTGACACGATTGATTGATTCATACCAAGTTGTATACCAACTAAATATACATTATTGTACTGTAGATTGATTCATACCCAGATGTATACCAACTAAATATACATTATTGTACTGTAGATTGATTCATACCCAGATATATACCAACTAAATATACAGTATTGTACTGTAGATTGTTTCATACCCAGCTGTATACCAACTAAATATGCAGTAAAGAATTGATTCATACCCAGTTGTATACCAAGTAAAGATACAGTATTGTACTATAGATCAAGTATCTATTCCGTCTGAACAGATGGGATAAATATAATAAAGGGTAAAACATTTTTATTCTCATGGTTTCACAATATCTCTGTTGTTGAAAATGTTCTGGTGCTTTCTCTCTGATCTGTCTGCAGAGGGACGGTTTGTTATCTGTTAGTAGATCAGATGTTTACTGGAGTTGTGGGAGATGTGGGACCTCATACGTGCTACTGCACCACACGACCCGGCAGGACCACCCACATGGCTTTGTATGAGCTGGGTCAAAATAAAAACACGGAGAAACATTCATTGAGGTTGTGTCCAAAATGGCACCCTATTCCCTATATATATTCCCTATATAGTGCACTACTTTTGACTTTTGACCAGGACCCATAGGACTGTCTCAAATAAACCAAGAGGGGTGGAGGGTAAATGGCACCCTATTCCCTATATAGTGCACTACTTTTGACTAGAGCTCATAGGATTGTCTCACTCTAGACTGTGTCCGAAACGGCACCTTAATCCATACATAGTGCACTAGTTTGACCAAAGCCCCATGTCCTCCCCATGCCACTTAGAGAACGTTTACCCTCCACCCCTCTTGGTTTATTTGAGAGCAGTTAAATCATTCCTATCGGTCCCAGTCCAATCTCAGTGTTGTATTTAAGAGGGGGGGGGGGGGGGGGGGTCAAACAGCAAACATGCAACCAACAAATTTGTAGAGTCACAAGTTTGATGAAGTCATTGCTTGCTAGGAATATGGGAACAAATACTACACTAAACTACTTTAATACACACAAAGGTACATTTGTCCAAACGCTTATGATACCTTCAAAAGATACATAAAGCAGAGCCCTATAAAATCCATTATTTTATTATTAATATAAATAGGATTTTCTAAAACCACAACAATGCTCAAACCACATCAGGAGACCACTTGAGGTCTGGGAAATAGTTCCCCTTTAATTCCACTGTGCACCCAGCAAGAGGCTGCTGTTTAGTGGCGTTTTTGTAGCACACGTGTGATGGTAGAGTTGGAAAAACAAATCACCCACTGGACTGAATCAAATAATCACGATATCATTCTGCCAGGTAGGCAATAGGTTACTTTGTAGTTAACATTTAATTGAGAAGGTTTTTGGGAAAGCCTTTCCATCTACCAGAAGACTGTTTTTATTTAGCATCATCGCTAACAGCTACACTTAGTGGGAAACGGGCATATACACAGACAGGGGAATTCTCGATGCCGGTTTAGAAAGTTGAAAGAAATACGAATCACTGATACATTCTGTTCATGTTTTATAATAAACTTGGGAAAATTAATATATTTAGTTGATTTCCTACTATATTCCATACAGTTTTGAATATAGTTGAATTCCGTTTTATTGTCTAGATTCCGTGACTCTGTCAATGTTCTTCGCATCACAGATATCGGACCCTAATAAAAGTGCTTTAATTTCAAAACGTTAAAACAGATATGTATGAAAATACCCTCAAATAAAAAAAGGTGACATGTTGTACTTGTCGCCTCAAATGAAACATTTGATCTCAAATCCAAAATGCTGGGAGTAAAAGAGCCAAATTAAAAGTTTTAGCTTCACCGTCCAAATATATAACTACCTCCAAGATACACAGACCGGTCCCAAATGGCACCCTATTCCCTGTATAGTGGAATAGGGCTCCGGTTAAAAGTAGTGCACTACATAGGGAATAGGGTGCCATTTGAGACAGCCGCAGCAGTTGAATAAACCATTCTATACTATCAATAGTACCACCAGAGGGTGCTGTCTCACCGTAAAGGTGTAGTTGCCTGGCAGCAGCAGTCTGTAGTACTCTCCATGGCGGTCCGTTCTGAAGGGACAGAGGTTCTGTCTCCCCTCCACCTCCACCAGAGCATTCTGTAATGGGTTTCCCTCTGTGTCCAACACCTGCCCTTTCACACCTAGAGACACACACACACACACACACAGCGGGACGGAAGGAGAGAAAGACAATCAATACCAACCAACCCAAGCCAATTGGTTCTCAATTTAGCAACGGTCATCCAAATTGTTAAAAGGTTTTCAAAACCATTGTAATAAATGGAACAGTTGAACAACGGATGAAGATCCCCTAAACTCCATCAGGTGTTAACTGGATTATAGCACATTAAACACGGACAAATAATACCTGGACTTCTGGGATTTTGGTACTCAATTTGTAAAATTTCACTTATTTCCTTAGAATGCACTCATATCCATATTCTAATAGTATCAAGTAATTAAAAAATGTGTTAAAATAAAGAAACGTATATATGCACCATTTGCATAAACATACTAGGTAATGTGCATATATGAATAAATTAACATAAGTGGCACTGGCCTAAAACTACCAAACACTAGCTCTGTCTAGGCCTACCTGCTCGGTCTAGACAGCCTCATTAATTACTGTTGTCAAGTTCTGTTGCATAATTCAACATGTTGTGTCACTAGCAGGATGCCCTCAGATTAAAGATCAACAGGCTTGGCTCTAGATGGCATCTATCTAAACAGACTTTACATTGTTTGTGAGATCAGACATAATATCACTATCATCCCAGCGTTTATTTTCAGGAAGTTGCTTTCATTTCAGCGCATCTAATTTGTAAACATTAAAAACGACAGGCACAAGCAAAGAGTATAAAAGATTCGCAAGGAGTAAAATTAAATTAATCAATCCAGCGAGATTTAATTGTCAAGTGGATTTTGCCCCTCCCCCTCAGGAAATAGATCCTCAGGTGGGCGGAGCTTGCGCGCTGCTACTCAATAGTCCGGTTGGTAGTTAGACGATACACCATTAACTATTCAGAAGGGGTGGAGTTTCCCCTTCTTAACTTCACTGGAATGAATGAACCCTTCGTCGCCCTATTCTGTGTTAACCTCGACACAACACAGGAGGACAGTCAGACTATTCTGTGTTTACCTCGACACAACACAGGAGGACAGTCAGACTATTCTGTGTTTACCTCGACACAACACAGGAGGACAGTCAGACTATTCTGTTTACCTCGACACAACACAGGAGGACAGTCAGACTATTCTGTTTACCTCGACACAACACAGGAGGACAGTCAGACTATTCTGTGTTTACCTCGACACAACACAGGAGGACAGTCAGACTATTCTGTGTTTACCTCGACACAACACAGGACAACAGTCAGACTATTCTGTGTTAACCTCGACACAACACAGGAGGAGAGTCAGACTATTCTGTGTTTACCTCGACACAACACAGGAGGACAGTCAGACTATTCTGTTTACCTCGACACAACACAGGAGGACAGTCAGACTATTCTGTGTTAACCTCGACACAACACAGGAGGAGAGTCAGACTATTCTGTGTTTACCTCGACACAACACAGGAGGACAGTCAGACTATTCTGTGTTTACCTCGACACAACACAGGAGGAGTGTCAGACTATTCTGTGTTTACCTCGACACAACACAGGAGGACAGTCAGACTATTCTGTGTTTACCTCGACACAACACAGGAGGACAGTCAGACTATTCTGGAAAAGCTTTTGACTGGACTACAGGGGGAGCTTCGGTTGGTTATTAAATATGACCTTTTAGCCAGGGTCACGTTACAGTGGTGATTGTTGTGATGTCAGTTGAGGCACCAAGCATCACACTGACTCTCCCTGTACATCTCAAATGGCACCCTAATACCTATATAGTGCACTACTATTGACTGTGATGACTGACCCGGACCAGGAGTCTCCCAGGGTAGAAGACCGTGATGACTGACACGGACCAGGAGTCATCCCAGGGTAAACCGATTCTTACCTAAATGAATCGTACTACCTAAACGATTCATACCTAAATGAATCATTCTACCATTGAAATGATCAAGCCACCACTTGGTAGTGAAACACTGTACAGAAGTATTGATTGATTTGATTGTATTTATGATAGACAGCGTGGTACTAACCCACGATAGACAGCGTGGTACTAACCCACGATAGACAGCGTGGTACTAACCCACGATAGACAGCGTGGTACTAACCCACGATAGACAGCGTGGTACTAACCCACGATAGACAGCATGGTACTAACCCACGATAGACAGCGTGGTACTAACCCACGATAGACAGCGTGGTACTAACCCACGATAGACAGCGTGGTACTAACCCACGATAGACAGCGTGGTACTAACCCACGATAGACAGCGTGGTACTAACCCACGATAGACAGCGTGGTACTAACCCACGATAGACAGCATGGTACTAACCCACGATAGACAGCGTGGTACTAACCCACGATAGACAGCATGGTACTAACCCACGATAGACAGCGTGGTACTAACCCACGATAGACAGCATGGTACTAACCCACGATAGACAGCGTGGTACTAACCCACGATAGACAGCATGGTACTAACCCACGATAGACAGCGTGGTACTAACCCACGATAGACAGCATGGTACTAACCCACGATAGACAGCGTGGTACTAACCCACGATAGACAGCATGGTACTAACCCACGATAGACAGCGTGGTACTAACCCACGATAGACAGCGTGGTACTAACCCACGATAGACAGCGTGGTACTAACCCACGATAGACAGCATGGTACTAACCCACGATAGACAGCGTGGTACTAACCCACGATAGACAGCGTGGTACTAACCCACGATAGACAGCGTGGTACTAACCCACGATAGACAGCGTGGTACTAACTCACGATAGACAGCATGGTACTAACCCACGATAGACAGCGTGGTACTAACCCACAATAGACAGCGTGGTACTAACCCACGACAGACAGCATGGTACTAACCCCATGGTACTAACCCACGATAGACAGTGTGGTACTAACCCACGATAGACAGCGTGGTACTAACCCCATGGTACTAACCCACGATAGACAGCATGGTACTAACCCCATGGTACTAACCCACGATAGACAGTGTGGTACTAACCCACAATAGACAGCGTGGTACTAACCCACGATATACAGCGTGGTACTAACCCACGATAGACAGCGTGGTACTAACCCACAATAGACAGCGTGGTACTAACCCACGATATACAGCGTGGTACTAACCCACGATATACAGCGTGGTACTAACCCACGATAGACAGCGTGGTACTAACCCACGATAGACAGCGTGGTACTAACCCACGATAGACAGCGTGGTACTAACCCACGATAGACAGCGTGGTACTAACCCACGATAGACAGCGTGGTACTAACCCACGATATACAGCGTGGTACTAACCCACGATATACAGCGTGGTACTAACCCAGATGGACCTGTTGCATGTATGCCAGCAGCGCGGCCCGGTTGGCGTCCCAGAGCCCAGGCAGATCACTCTCTGGAGGGAATTTACAGCAGGACAGCTCCAAGGTGATCTCTAGACACTGGCCCCACACGTAGTTATAGTCCTGCATCCCTCCTAGGAAACGGATAGAAAAACATGAAACTGAGCCAGACTAGAGCCATAATGGTGCTCGTCACTCTACCAGTCACTGTAGTCTATTAGACCAGTATCTATAGGCTGAAGGGAAAGACTGAACGGACGTCACTCTACCAGTCACCGTAGTCTATTAGACCAGAATCTATAGGTTGAAGGGAAAGACTGAACGGACGTCACTCTACCAGTCACCGTAGTCTATTAGACCAGTATCTATAGGGTGAAGGGAAAGACTGAACGGACGTCACTCTACCAGTCACCGTAGTCTATTAGACCAGTATCTATAGGGTGAAGGGAAAGACTGAACGGACGACTGTCAACCCAGCACCCTTAGCTATTACCCCAGATCGTACCTCTGGTATTAGTATTGTAGCGAATTAGTCCCGTGAACTTTGAACCCGGCAAGGGGGGAGCTAGCGACTGTCAACCCAAAACACCCTTAGCTATTACCCCAGATCTGTAAGCTGATAGGTTTACTGACTGACCTGGTAGAGGGTACCAGTAGTAACCGTTGGTGACGCCCTCCTTGAAGTCCTTGGAGTCGTAACAGTGGTCTCCCTTGTGCATCTCGCTGTGGGTGTAGGAGTAGGTCTTAGCCAGCTGGATCAACACGTCGTTGTCAGGGGCAACACTGGATCCACTCTGCAGCTCACTACCTGGGTGACAACACAACACGTCAACCTATTCCCTAGTGCACTACTTTAGACCAGAGCCCTATTCCCTATATAGTATACTACTTTAGACCAGAGCCCTATTCCCTATATAGTATACTACTTTAGACCAGAACCCTATTCCCTATATAGTGCACTACTTTAGACCAGAACCCTATTCCCTATATAGTACACTACTTTAGACCAGAACCCTATTCCCTATATAGTACACTACTTTAGACCAGAACCCTATTCCCTATATAGTATACTACTTTTGACCAGAGCCCTATTCCCTATATAGTGTACTACTTTAGACCAGGGCCCTATTCCCTATATAGTATACTACTTTTGACCAGAGCCCTATTCCCTAATAGTGCACTACTTTAGACCAGAGCCCTATTCCCTATATAGTACACTACTTTAGACCAGAGCCATATTCCCTATATAGTGCACTACTTTTGACCAGGGCCCTATTCCCTATATAGTGTACTACTTTAGACCAGAGCCATATTCCCTATATAGTGCACTACTTTTGACCAGGGCCCTGGGTTATTTGGGACACAAGGGAGACATAACAAATATTGATGTGATTGACTGATTGGTTGATCTAGTGATCTCTTGGCAGGGACACCTGTTGTTACTCTGTAGTCATTCTAGTAGTCTCTATATTAGATACCTGTTACTCTGTAGTCATTCTAGTAGTCTCTATATTAGATACCTGTTGTTACTCTGTAGTCATTCTAGTAGTCTCTATATTGTTACTCTACTCTGTAGTCATCCTAGTAGTCTCTATATTGTTACTCTACTCTGTAGTCATCCTAGTAGTCTCTATATTAGATACCTGTTGTTACTCTGTAGTCATTCTAGTAGTCTCTATATTGTTACTCTACTCTGTAGTCATTCTAGTAGTCTCTATATTAGACACCTGTTGTTACTCTAATCTGTAGTCATTCTAGTAGTCTCTATATTGTTACTCTACTCTGTAGTCATTCTAGTAGTCTCTATATTAGATACCTGTTACTCTGTAGTCATTCTTGTAGTCTCTATATTAGATACCTGTTGTTACTCTGTAGTCATTCTAGTAGTCTCTATATTGTTACTCTACTCTGTAGTCATTCTAGTAGTCTCTATATTAGATACCTGTTGTTACTCTGTAGTCATTCTAGTAGTCTCTATATTGTTACTCTACTCTGTAGTCATTCTAGTAGTCTCTATATTAGACACCTGTTGTCACTCTGTAGTCATTCTAGTAGTCTCTATATTGGGATCACTCAGCCTCTCTCTCTCTGTGTGTGACGGTGTAACGTACCTCCGTTGCTGTTGTCGTAGGGGTAGCTGGCCACCACAGCCCCACCGTGCAGGTTGGCCGACAGGACGAAGCTCTCAGTCTTCAGCCAGTCCATAATGGCTCTCACCTCCATCTCTCTCATTCCACTCTCCTTCTTAGAGAAGGCATCTGGGAAGTTCCTGTTCAGATCGATGCCGTTCTTATTGAACCTGTCAAGGAACCATATGACCAAATACAGAATATTAAGTTCACTAGGTACCGACCTAGTGTCACATGCGCCGAATACAACAGGTGTAGGTAGACCTTAGTGAAATGCTTACTTTACAAGCCCTTAACCAACAATGCAGTTTTAAGAAAATACCTAAAAAAAAGTAAGAGATAAGAATAACAACTGGTTAAAGAGTAGCAGTAAATAACAATAGCGGGGTTTTATACAGGGGGTACCGGTACAGAGTCAATGTGCGGGGGCACCGGTGTCAAGGTATTATGTACATATAGGTAGTGTCACGTTCCTGACCTGTTTTTTCCTTTTTCTTGTATTTCTTTAGTTGGTCAGGGCGTGAGTTGGGGTGGGTTGTCTATGTGTTATTTTCTATGTTGGGGTTTTGTGTTCGGCCTGGTATGATTCTCAATCAGAGGCAGCTGTCAATCGTTGTCCCTGATTGAGAATCATACTTAGGCAGCCGGGGTTTCACGTGTGTTTTGGTGGGTGTTTGTATATCGTGTCAGTGTTCGTGCCACACGGGACTGTTTTCGGTTTGTTGTTTTGTGTCTTGAAGTGTTCTGTTTTACTTTCATTAAATAATGAACACTAACCACTCTGCGTGTTGGTCCGATCCATGCTCCTCCTCGTCTGAGGAGGAGAACGACTATGACAGCCGTAACAGGTAGAGTTATTGAAGTAACTATGCATAGATAATAACAGAGAGTAGCAGCAGCGTTCCGGGGGGGGGGGGGGGGGGGGGGGGCAATGCAAATAGTCTGGGTAGCCATTTGATTAGCTGTTCAGGAGTCTTATGGCTTGGGGGTAGAAGCTATTAAGGAGCCTCTTGGACCTAGACTTGGCGCTCAGGTACCACTTGCTGTGTACCACTTGCTCCAGCCACTTGGGTGGCTGGAGTCTGACAATTTGTAGGGCCTTCCTCTGACATCGCTTGGTATAGAGGTCTTGGATGGCAGGAAGCTTGGCCCCAGTGATGTACTACCCTCTGTAGTGCCTTGCGGTCGGATGCCAAGCAGTTGCCATACCAGGCAGTGATGCAACCCGTCAGGATGCTCTCGATGGTGCAGCTGTAAAACCTTTTGAGGATCTGAGGACCTATGCCAAATCATTTTAGTCTCCTGAGGGGGAATAGGTTTTGTCGTGAAACTCTCAATCTGCTCCACTGCAGCCTGTTGAAGAGAATGGAGGCGTGTTCGGCCCTCTTTTTCCTGTAGTCCACAATCATCTCCTTTGTCTTGATCACGTTGAGGGAGAGGTTGTTGTCCTTGCACCACACGGTCAGGTCTCTGACCTCCTCCCAATAGGCTGTCTCATAGCTGTCGGTGATCAGGCCTACCACTGTTGTGTCATCAGCAAACTTAATGATGGTGTTGGAGTCGTGACTGGCCGTGCAGTCATGAGTGAACAGGGAGTACAGAAGGGGACTGAGCATGCACCCCTGAGGGGCTCCAGTGTTGAGGACCAGCGTGGCGGATGTGTTGTTACCTACCCTTACCACCTGGGGGTGGCTCGTCAGGAAGTCCAGGATCCAGTTGCAGAGGGAGGTGTTTAGTCCCAGGATCCTTAGCTTAGTGATGAGCTTTGAGGGCACTATGGTGTTGAACACTGAGCTGTAGTCAATTAATAGCATTCTCACATAGGTGTTCCTTTTGTCCAGGTGGGAAAGGGCAGTGTGGAGTGCAATAGAGATTGCATCATCTGTGGATCTGTTGGTGCAGTATGCAAATTGGAGTGGATCTAATGTTTCTGGGATAATGGTGTTGATGTGAGCCATGACCAGCCTTTCAAAGCACTTCATGGCTACAGACGTGAGTGCTATGGGTCGGTAGTCATTAAGGCAGGTTACCTTAGTGTTCTTGGGCACAGGGACAATGATGGTCTGCTTGAAACACGTTGGTATTACAGACTATTACAGACAGGGAGAGGTTAAAAATGTCAGTGAAGACACTTGCCAGTTGGTCAGCGCATGCTCTGAATACACGTCCTGGTAATCCGTCTGGCCTTGCGGCCTTGTGAATGTTGACCTGTTTAAAGGTCTTACTCACATCGGCTGCGGAGAGCGTGATCACACAGTCATCTGGAACAGCTGATGCTCTCATGCATGTTACTTGCCTCGAAGCGAGCACTGAAGTTATTTAGCTTGTCTGGTAGGCTCGTGTCACTGGGCAGCTCTCGGCTGTGCTTCCCTTTGTAGTCTGTAATAGTTTGCAGGCCCTGCCACATCCGGCGAGCGTTGGAGCCGGTGTAGTACGATTCAATCTTAGTCCTGTATTGATGCTTTGCCTGTTTGATGGTTTGTCGGAGGGCATAGCGGGATTTCTTATAAGCTTCCAGGTTAGAGTCCCGTTCCTTGAAAACGGCAGCTCTACCCTTTAGCTCAGTGCGAATGTTGCCTGTAATCCATGGCTTCTGGTTGGTTTATGGACGTACAGTCACTGTGGGAACGACGTCCTCGATGCCCTTATTGATGAAGCCAGTGACTGATGTGGTGTACTCCTCAATGCCATCGGAAGAATCATGGAACATATTCCAGTCTGTGCTAGCAAAACAATCCTGTAGTTTAGCATCTGCTTCATCTGAACACTTTTTTATAGACCGAGTCACTGGTGCTTCCTGCTTTAATTTTTGCTTGTAAGCAGGATAGAATTATGGTCAGATTTACCAAATGAGGGCAAGGGAGAGCTTTGTACAAGTTTCTGTGTGTGGAGTAAAGGTGGTCTAGAATTATTTTCCCTCTGGTTGCACATTTAAAATGCTGATAGAAATTAGGTAAAACTGATTTAAGTTTCCTTGCATTAAAGTCCCCGGCCACTACGATTGCTGCCTCTGGATGAGTGTTTTCCTGTTTGTTTATGGCCTTCTACCGCTCATTTAGTGTGGTTTTAGTGCCAGCATCGGTCTGTGGTGGTATGTAGACCGCTACGAAAAATACAGATACAAAACTCTCTAGGTAGATAGTGTGGTCTACAGCTTATCATGAGATACTCTACCTCAGGTGAGCAAAACCTTGAGACTTCCTTAGATATTGTGCACCAGCTGTTGTTTACGTAACTGCATAGGCCCCGGCCCCGTGTCTTAACAGAGGCTGCTGTTCTGTCCTGACGATAGAGTGTATAACCCGCCAGCTGTATGTTAATGACGTTGTTCAGTCATGGATCTCGTTTATTTTTCTATTGTTTCAGAGTTGGAATGTTTTAGTTCAAGTTCAGGTTTATCCCCCCACATAGCCATCAGTACAAACTGAGATCCACGGGGCATGATTTATCCCCCCACATAGCCATCAGTACAAACTGAGATCCGCGGGGCATGATTTCCCCCCCCCACATAGTCATCAGTACAAACTGAGATCCGCGGGGCATGATTTCCCCCCCCCACAAAGCCATCAGTACAAACTGAGATCCACGGGGCAAGATTTATCCCCCCACATAGCCATCAGTACAAACTGAGATCCAGGGGGCATGGTTTATTCCCCCCACATAGCCATCAGTACAAACTGAGATCCACGGGGCAAGATTTATCCCCCCCACATAGTCATCAGTACAAACTGAGATCCACGGGGCATGGTTTATCCCCCCCACATAGCCATCAGTACAAACTGAGATCCACGGGGCATGGTTTATCCCCCCACATAGCCATCAGTACAAACTGAGATCCACGGGGCATGATTTATCCCCCCACATAGCCATCAGTACAAACTGAGATCCAGGGGGCATGATTTATCCCCCCACATAGCCATCAGTACAAACTGAGATC
This sequence comes from Salvelinus fontinalis, assembly GCF_029448725.1. Lineage (NCBI taxonomy): Eukaryota > Metazoa > Chordata > Actinopteri > Salmoniformes > Salmonidae > Salvelinus > Salvelinus fontinalis. Next base: position 2,865,878 of record NC_074703.1, on the reverse strand, counting down.
CACGGGGCAAGATTTATCCCCCCCACATAGTCATCAGTACAAACTGAGATCCACGGGGCATGGTTTATCCCCCCACATAGCCATCAGTACAAACTGAGATCCACGGGTCATGGTTTATTCCCCCCACATAGCCATCAGTACAAACTGAGATCCATGAGGCATGATTTATTCCCCCCACATAACCATCAGTACAAACTGAGATCCACGGGTCATGGTTTATCCCCCCCACATAACCATCAGTACAAACTGAGATCCAGGGGGCATGATTTATCCCCCCACATAGCCATCAGTACAAACTGAGATCCATGGGGCATGGTTTATCCCCCCACATAGCCATCAGTACAAACTGAGATCCACGGGTCATGATTTATCCCCCCACATAGCCATCAGTACAAACTGAGATCCATGGGGCATGGTTTATCCCCCCACATAGCCACCAGTACAAACTGAGATCCACGGGTCATGGTTTATCCCCCCCCCCACATAGCCATCAGTACAAACTGAGATCCACGGGTCATGATTTATCCCCCCACATAGCCATCAGTACAAACTGAGATCCATGGGGCATGGTTTATCACCCCACATAGCCATCAGTACAAACTGAGATCCACGGGGCATGATTTATCCCCCCACATAGCCATCAGTACAAACTGAGATCCACGGGTCATGGTTTATCCCCCCCACATAGCCATCAGTACAAACTGAGATCCATGGGGCATGATTTATCCCCCCCCCCATAACCATCAGTACAAACTGAGATCCACGGGTCATGATTTATCCCCCCCACATAGCCATCAGTACAAACTGAGATCCACGGGGCATGGTTTATCCCCCCCACATAGCCATCAGTACAAACTGAGATCCACGGGTCATGATTTATCCCCCCACATAGCCATCAGTACAAACTGAGATCCACGGGTCATGGTTTATCCCCCCCCCACATAGCCATCAGTACAAACTGAGATCCACGGGTCATGGTTTATCCCCCCCCCCACATAGCCATCAGTACAAACTGAGATCCACGGGTCATGGTTTATCCCCCCCCCCCCACATAGCCATCAGTACAAACTGAGATACACGGGGCATGATTTATCCCCCCCCACAAAGCCATCAGTACAAACTGAGATCCACGGGTCATGATTTATCCCCCCCCCACATAGCCATCAGTACAAACTGAGATCCACGGGGCATGATTTATCCCCCCCCACAAAGCCATCAGTACAAACTGAGATCCACGGGTCATGATTTATCCCCCCCACATAGCCATCAGTACAAACTGAGATCCACGGGTCATGATTTATCCCCCCCCCACATAGCCATCAGTACAAACTGAGATCCACGGGTCATGATTTATCCCCCCACATAGTCATCAGTACAAACTGAGATCCATGGGGCATGATTTATCCCCCCACATAGCCACCAGTACAAACTGAGATCCACGGGTCATGGTTTATCCCCCCACATAGCCATCAGTACAAACTGAGATCCACGGGTCATGGTTTACCCCCCCCCCCCACATAGCCATCAGTACAAACTGAGATCCACGGGTCATGGTTTATCCCCCCCCCCACATAGCCATCAGTACAAACTGAGATCCACGGGTCATGGTTTATCCCCCCCCCCACATAGCCATCAGTACAAACTGAGATCCACGGGTCATGACAAATGGCGCCATCTAAACACACAACCACATGTATAAAGAGGGTCCAACTAGGGACAGTCAAGGGGACCTGTCTGAAAGCACCAACAGCTGGTGGAATTGTTTCCCTCTCTCTTTCTATTGCTCTCTCTTTGCTCTGCGAAGACATTCAGAGCACTGATGTCCCATTCAGTATCATCAGACCATTCCTTATTTAAAAACAGTCCTTGGTCCATTCATAAGATTCAGGCAGAGAGCTCGATTGAAATTCTGTGGTCGCTGTTTACCCAGTGGCATCCTGCCGCATTGAAAGATGACGAGCGAGGATACCAATCAGTCACTCACCGTACAGACTAAGGTGGACCTATACCAAACAGTCACTCACCGTACAGACTAAGGTGGACCTATACCAAACAGTCACTCACCGTACAGACTAAGGTGAACCTATACCAAACAGTCACTCACCGTACAGTCTAAGGTGGACCTATACCAAACAGTCAGTAACCGTACAGACTAAGGTGGCCCTATACCAAACAGTCAGTAACCGTACAGACTAAGGTGAACCTATACCAAACAGTCACTCACCGTACAGACTGAGGTGGCCCTATACCAAACAGTCACTCACCGTACAGTCTAAGGTGGACCTATACCAAACAGTCAGTAACCGTACAGACTAAGGTGGCCCTATACCAAACAGTCAGTAACCGTACAGACTAAGGTGAACCTATACCAAACAGTCAGTAACCGTACAGACTAAGGTGAACCTATACCAAACAGTCAGTAACCGTACAGACTAAGGTGAACCTATACCAAACAGTCAGTAACCGTACAGACTGAGGTGAACCTATACCAAACCACTGTCTTGCTACTGTTCTCTCTCTCTGCTCTGTGATGACACTCACAGTGACTTCAGACCTCTAATGCCATCCAGTAACATCATTTGAGCGTCTTCAGGTCTTAGTGAAGAAATACATAAATCCTATGTTGGTCCAATCAAGAGGTTCAGGGCCAGTCGCGGCCTTGATTAAAATTCCTACTGTTTATCCAGCCTTGCGTCCTAAATAACACACTGTTCCCTACATAGTGCACTACTGTTGACCAGCGCCTGGGCACTATATAGGGAATTGTAACGACGACGCTGTGAGTCGAGAAGCAGGTGAAAACGTTTAACAGAACAATACACGAGACAGTGTAACAGTGGTGGTATGGCATTAAACACAGGAACAATACATGAGACAGTGTAACAGTGGTGGTACGGCATTAAACACAGGAACAATACCGACTGAGGAATGAACGTAAGGGAGGGACAGATAAAGGGGAGGTCTTGGAGGGACAGATAAAGGGGAGGTCTTGGAGGGACAGATAAAGGGGAGGTAATGGAGAGACAGATAAAGGGGAGGTCTTGGAGGAACAGATAAAGGGGAGGTCTTGGAGGGACAGATAAAGGGGGGTAATGGAGGGACAGATAAAGGGGAGGTAATGGAGGGACAGATAAAGGGGAGGTAATGGAGGGACAGTTAAAGGGGAGGTCATGGAGGGACAGATAAAGGGGAGGTCATGGAGGGACAGATAAAGGGGAGGTAATGGAGGGACAGATAAAGGGGAGGTCATGGAGGGACAGATAAAGGGGAGGTCATGGAGGGACAGATAAAGGGGAGGTAAAGGAGGGACACATAAAGGGGAGGTAATGGAGGGACAGATAAAGGGGAGGTAATGGAGGGACAGATAAAGGGGAGGTAATGGAGGGACAGATAAAGGGGAGGTCATGGAGGGACAGATAAAGGGGAGGTCATGGAGGGACAGATAAAGGGGAGGTCATGGAGGGACAGATAAAGGGGAGGTAATAGAGGGACAGATAAAGGGGAGGTCATGGAGGGACAGATAAAGGGGAGGTCATGGAGGGACAGATAAAGGGGAGGTCATGGAGGGACAGATAAAGGGGAGGTCATGGAGGGACAGATAAAGGGGAGGTCATGGAGGGACAGATAAAGGGGAGGTAATGGAGGGACAGATAAAGGGGAGGTCATGGAGGGACAGATAAAGGGGAGGTCATGGAGGGACAGATAAAGGGGAGGTCATGGAGGGACAGATAAAGGGGAGGTAATGGAGGGACAGATAAAGGGGAGGTAAAGGAGGGACAGATAAAGGGGAGGTAAAGGAGGGACAGATAAAGGGGAGGTCATGGAGGGACAGATAAAGGGGAGGGAATGGAGGGACAGATAAAGGGGAGGTAAAGGAGGGACAGATAAAGGGGAGGTAAAGGAGGGACAGATAAAGGGGAGGTAATGGAGGGACAGATAAAGGGGAGGTCATGAAGGGACAGATAAAGGGGAGGTCATGGAGGGACAGATAAAGGGGAGGCAATAGAGGGACAGATAAAGGGGAGGTCATGGAGGGACAGATAAAGGGGAGGTCATGGAGGGACAGATAAAGGGGAGGTCATGGAGGGTTCAGATAAAGGGGAGGTCATGGAGGGACAGATAAAGGGGAGGTCATGGAGGGACAGATAAAGGGGAGGTCATGGAGGGACAGATAAAGGGGAGGTCATGGAGGGACAGATAAAGGGGAGGTCATGGAGGGACAGATAAAGGGGAGGTCATGAAGTCCAGGTGTGAATCATAATGATCTACAGGTGTGCGTAATGAAGAATCCCAGGACCGGTGGTTAGTATTCCAGCGACGTCGAACACCGGAGGGGAGGAGCAGGGCGTGACAGGAATAGGGTGCCATTTGTGACACAAGCCAGGAGAAAATGAGAAGGAAGGAGGCTCTGAGCAGAGGAGGAGGAAGTGCCAGGATGTTTGCTGAATTCGTCAGTGCGTGACAGGGCCGCAATATGAGGTGCATTAGGTAAACATTATAAGGCTATCTCAAACCCCCCCTCTCTGCCTCCCCTCTACCCAGAGAACAGAGAGCTCTTTATCCTCACACTGCCTCTCAAGGGGGAATCGCAGCTCTGCTATAGTCGAGGGAAGAAGAAGACATTGCAGTTTGATTCACTCCCAGGCCGTGTCTCTACATCAGGGGTCTTTAACTTTGTTTTGACCAGGGACCCCCTTCCAGGAAAACTGCCAAACCAGGGGCCCCTATCATACGTTAACAAAACATTTAGTTTCTTCACATCTTGTCTCATCAGGTGAATGACAATGTCGTGGAGAAGTAATCAACATTATATAATGAATCTATTTAGGTAGATTAGAGTTCAGGTGGACCTTGGCTTCAGCAAACACAGGAAAGGAGGGGCGCTGGACAGCAATGGCAAAAACCATGAAAAGGGCTTTCCAAGAAACTGATTCAAGACAGAAAGGAGTTGGAACACAGGGCTTACCAAGAAACTGATTCAAGACAGAAAGGAGTTGGAACACAGGGCTTACCAAGAAACTGATTCAAGGCAGAAAGGAGTTGGAACACAGGGCTTTCCAAGAAACTGATTCAAGGCAGAAAGGAGTTCTGGCATGTGGCTGACTGCCTGGTTTATCTGTCTGGCCTGTGGCTGACTGCCTGGTTTATCTGTCTGGCCTGTGGCTGACTGCCTGGTTTATCTGTCTGGCCTGTGGCTGACTGCCTGGTTTATCTGTCTGGCCTGTGGCTGACTGCCTGGTTTATCTGTCTGGCCTATGGCTGACTGCCTGGTTTATCTGTCTGGCATGTGGCTGACTGCCTGGTTTATCTGTCTGGCCTGTGGCTGACTGCCTGGTTTATCTGTCTGGCCTGTGGCTGACTGCCTGGTTTATCTGTCTGGCCTGTGGCTGACTGCCTGATTTATCTGTCTAGCCTGTGGCTGACTGCCTGGTTGATCTGTCTAGCCTGTGGCCGACTGCCTGGTTTATCTGTCTGGCATGTGTCTGACTGCCTGGTTTATCGGTCTGGCCTGTGGCTGACTGCCTGGTTTATTCATCTGGCCTGTGGCTGACTGCCTGGTATAGCTGTCTAACCCTTCTCTTCCACAGGTTATTATAGCTGTCGTAGTCAGGCTGGAAGAGGCTGTAGGCTTGGCCCAGGCAGGCTGAGGTAGGCTGAGAGAAACCCTAATTCTGAATCAACTCCTGTACTTGTTCACTACCTCTCAAGGAGGTAGTGCAATCATTCCTTATCCTCCAAGTGTATGCACTTGTGTACACTTGTTCACTACCCCTCAAGGATGTAAAAAGCATTGTCTTGGCAATATTGAGTCTAGTATATTTTAATTCCTATTTCAACCCAATGCTTTTAAAAACACTCCAGCAGCGGGTCAGTGCAGCCTGACCTTTCAGCAAATGACCAGTAGGAAATATCCCAGATTGTGCCTTTTACAGTGATTAAAACACAGCACGACCAGGTCTCACACACACACACACACACACACACACACACACACAATCAGGTCTGTTTACACCAGACCACAGAGAAACAAATGATCCCCTGCAGGAATCCCTATGAACTTAGATGTTTACAACGCTTTGATGTGGAGAGTTTGTTGTCTGCTAATGCTCGTCATCCACTACACAACGGACATCTTTATATCATCAACGCATCTTCAACAGCAGCTTCATTACGGGGGGGGGGGGAGCTCACTCCAATGGCTTTTAACTCACCTTCATTACGGGGGGGGGGGGGGGGGGGGGGAGCTCACTCCAATGGCTTTTAACTCATCTTCATTACGGGGGGGGGGGGGGGGGGAGCTCACTCCAATGGCTTTTAACTCATCTTCATTACGGGTGGGGGGCCTCACTCCAATGGCTTTTAACTCAACTTCATTACGGGGGGGGGGAGCTCACTCCAATGGCTTTTAACTCATCTTCATTACGGGGGGGGGGAGGGGGGGGGGGTCTCACTCCAATGGCTTTTAACTCATCTTCATTACGGGTGGGGGGCCTCACTCCAATGGCTTTTAACTCAACTTCATTACGGGGGGGGGGGGGAGCTCACTCCAATGGCTTTTAACTCATCTTCATTACGGGGGGGGGGGAGCTCACTCCAATGACTTTTAACTCATCTTCATTACGGGGGGGGGGGGGGGGGGGCGGGGGGTCTCACTCCAATGGCCTTTAACTCATCTTCATTACGGGGGGGGGGCCTCACTCCAATGGCTTTTAACTCATCTTCATTACGGGGGGGGGGGGCCTCACTCCAATGGCTTTTAACTCATCTTCATTACGGGGGGGGGGGAGCTCACTCCAATGGCTTTTAACTCATCTTCATTACGGGGGGGGGGGGGAGCTCACTCCAATGGCTTTTAACTCATCTTCATTACGGGGGGGGGGGGGGGGGGGGGGGGGGTTGGGGGGGGTCTCACTCCAATGGCCTTTAACTCATCTTCATTACGGGGGGGGGGCCTCACTCCAATGGCTTTTAACTCATCTTCATTACGGGGGGGGGGGGGGCCTCACTCCAATGGCTTTTAACTCATCTTCATTACGGGGGGGGGGGTCTCACTCCAATGGCTTTTAACTCATCTTCATTACGGGGGGGGGGGGGAGCTCACTCCAATGGCTTTTAACTCATCTTCATTACGGGGGGGGGTCTCACTCCAATGGCTTTTAACTCATCTTCATTACGGGGGGGGGGGGAGTCTCACTCCAATGGCTTTTAACTCATCTTCATTACGGGGGGGGGGGGGGGGGCCTCACTCCAATGGCTTTTAACTCATCTTCATTACGGGGGGGGGGGGTCTCACTCCAATGGCTTTTAACTCATCTTCATTACGGGGGGGGGGTCTCACTCCAATGGCTTTTAACTCATCTTCATTACGGGGGAGGGGGGGTCTCACTCCAATGGCTTTTAACTCATCTTCATTACGGGGGGGGGGGGGGGGAGCTCACTCCAATGGCTTTTAACTCATCTTCATTATGGGGGGGGGGGGGTCTCACTCCAATGGCTTTTAACTCATCTTCATTACGGGGGGGGCTCACTCCAATGGCTTTTAACTCATCTTCATTACGGGGGGGAGGGGGGAGCTCACTCCAATGGCTTTTAACTCATCTTCATTACGGGGGGGGGGGGGGGGCTCACTCCAATGGCTTTTAACTCATCTTCATTACGGGGGGGGGGGGGGAGCTCACTCCAATGGCTTTAAACTCATCTTCATTACGGGGGGGTGGGGGAGCTCACTCCAATGGCTTTTAACTCATCTTCATTACGGGGGACTGGGGGAGCTCACTCCAATGGCTTTTAACTCATCTTCATTACGGGGGTGGGGGCTCACTCCAATGGCTTTAAACTCATCTTCATTACGGGGGGGGGGGGGGGGGGGGCTCACTCCAATGGCTTGTAACTCATCTTCATTACGGGGGGGGGGGGGGGAGCTCAATCCAATGGCTTTTAACTCATCTTCATTACGGGGGGGGGGAGCTCACTCCAATGGCTTTTAACTCATCTTCATTGAGGGGGGGGGGGGGGGGGGGGGCTCACTACAATGGCTTTTAACTTCCAAGAATCCGAATTTAGTAAAAACATACGTATCTCTGGGTGGTCGAAGGTTTGAAAAACTCAACAGTTAAGAAACCAACAGGATGTCCTGGTCAAATCTTTCACTGTGTTTTAACGCCATCATACCGCTCTCTGTAAACCAACAGGATGTCCTGGTCAAATCTTTCACTGTGTTTTAACGCCATCATACCGCTCGCTGTAAACCAACAGGATGTCCTGGTCAAATCTTTCACTGTGTTTTAACGCCATCATACCGCTCGCTGTAAACCAACAGGAGGCCCTGGTCAAATCTTTCCCTGTGTTTTAACGCCACCATACCGCTCGCTGTAAACCAACAGGATGTCCTGGTCAAATCTTTCCCTGTGTTTTAACGCCATCATACCGCTCGCTGTAAACCAACAGGATGTCCTGGTCAAATCTTTCACTGTGTTTTAACGCCATCATACTGTAAACCAACAGGATGTCCTGGTCAAATCTTTCACTGTGTTTTAACGCCATCATACCGCTCGCTGTAAACCAACAGGAGGCCCTGGGCAAATCTTTCCCTGTGTTTTAACGCCACCATACCGCTCGCTGTAAACCAACAGGATGTCCTGGTCAAATCTTTCCCTGTGTTTTAACGCCACCATACCGCTCGCTGTAAACCAACAGGAGGCCCTGGTCAAATCTTTCCCTGTGTTTTAACGCCATCATACCGCTCGCTGTAAACCAACAGGAGGCCCTGGTCAAATCTTTCCCTGTGTTTTAACGCCATCATACCGCTCGCTGTAAACCAACAGGAGGTCCTGGTCAAATCTTTCCCTGTGTTTTAACGCCACCATACCGCTCGCTGTAAACCAACAGGAGGCCCTGGTCAAATCTTTCCCTGTGTTTTAACGCCATCATACCGCTCGCTGTAAACCAACAGGAGGCCCTGGTCAAATCTTTCACTGTGTTTTAACGCCATCATACTGTAAACCAACAGGATGTCCTGGTCAAATCTTTCACTGTGTTTTAACGCCATCATACTGTAAACCAACAGGATGTCCTGGTCAAATCTTTCACTGTGTTTTAACGCCATCATACTGTAAACCAACAGGATGTCCTGGTCAAATCTTTCCCTGTGTTTTAACGCCATCATACCGCTTCACTGTGTTTTAACGCCATCATACCGCTCGCTGTAAACCAACAGGATGTCCTGGTCAAATCTTTCACTGTGTTTTAACGCCATCATACCGCTCGCTGTAAACCAACAGGAGGTCCTGGTCAAATCTTTCACTGTGTTTTAACGCCATCATACCGCTCGCTGTAAACCAACAGGATGTCCTGGTCAAATCTTTCCCTGTGTTTTAACGCCATCATACTGTAAACCAACAGGATGTCCTGGTCAAATCTTTCACTGTGTTTTAACGCCATCATACTGTAAACCAACAGGATGCCCTGGTCAAATCTTTCACTGTGTTTTAACGCCATCATACTGTAAACCAACAGGATGTCCTGGTCAAATCTTTCACTGTGTTTTAACGCCACCATACCGCTCGCCGCAATCGTTTGTTTTGAAGGAACACAAACAGTTTATGACTCTCACAATACAGCTGATCCTCATTTAGGAAATACAAGAAAACACTTTCCTAATGGAAGGCTGGACTGGGCTCTTTCTGCTGTCGCTTTGTTTTACTGAAAACCCCAACAGTATATCAGGAAAAACTTTATTGCCATTTAAGAAACGTTGCCAGGATTTAGTCTTGATGTTGTACAACAGGAAGTTGAGACTCATCCGCATCAACAATCACCACAGTGTGTCTGGATAGAGATTCAAACCTGTCACGATCGTGTGGAGGATTGATGGACCAAAACGCAGCTTTAGGAAAATATGCCATCTTCTTTTATTTTTAAAAGATGACGAAAATAAACACGACACACTTTAACAAACTATACAAAAACAACAAACGACCGTGAAGCTAAATAACGTTGTGCACATACACACACAGGCTACAAACGTTCTACATAGACAATTACTCACAACCAATGAGAGCCTATGGCTACCCTAAATAAGGCTCCCAATCAGAGACAACCGAAATCAGCTGTCTCTAATTGGGAACTCATTCAGGTAACCATAGACTCTCCTAGACAACTAAACATACATAGACAACACTAGACACATGTACTCCACACAAACCCATATACTATACCCAACAACCCCTTTACCATAAAAACACCCAAAACCAACAAAACACAAACATTCCCCATGTCACACCCTGACCTAACTAAAATAATAAAGAAAACAAAGAATACTAAGGCCAGGGCGTGACATAACCCCCCCCTTGAGGCGCGAACTCCGGGCGCACCATTACACAGTCTAGGGGAGGGTCTGGGTGGGCTTCCATCCACGGTGGCGGCTCCGGCTCTGGTTGTGGTCCCCACGTCACCACAGTACCTAACCACCTCCTAGGCTTCCTCCAAACGACCCCCCTCCACATTAACCCCATTGCATGAAGGGGCAGTTCCGGACTAAGGGGCAGTACCAGGGTAAGGGGCAGTACCAGGGTCAGGGGCAGTACCAGGGTCAGGGGCAGCACCAGGGTAAGGGGCAGCACCAGGGTAAGGGGCAGCACCAGGGTAAGGGGCAGCACCAGGGTAAGGGGCAGCACCAGGATAAGGGGCAGCTCCGGACTGAGGAATGGCAGCTCCGGACTGAGGAATGGCAGCTCCGGACTGAGGGACTGCAGCTCCGGACTGAGGGACGGCCCATGGCTGGCTGACAGATCTGGCTGCTCATGGCTGGCTAACGGATCTGGCTGCTCATGGCTGGCTGACGGATCTGGCTGCTCATGGCTGGCTGACGGATCTGGCTGCTCATGGCTAGCTGACGGATCTGGCTGCTCATGGCTAGCTGACGGATCTGGCTGCTCATGGCTAGCTGACGGATCTGGCTGCTCATGGCTAGCTGACGGATCTGGCTGCTCATGGCTAGCTGACGGATCTGGCTGCTCATGGCTGGCTGACGGATCTGGCTGCTCATGGCTGGCTGACGGATCTGGCTGCTCATGGCTGGCTGACGGATCTGGCTGCTCATGGCTGGCTGACGGATCTGGCTGCTCATGGCTGGCTGACGGATCTGGCTGCTCATGGCTGGCTGACGGATCTGGCTGCTCATGGCTGGCTGACGGATCTGGCTGCTCATGGCTGGCTGACGGATCTGGCTGCTCATGGCTGGCTGACGGATCTGGCTGCTCATGGCTGGCTGACGGATCTGGCTGCTCATGGCTGGCTGACGGATCTGGCTGCTCATGGCTGGCTGACGGATCTGGCTGCTCATGGCTGGCTGACGGATCTGGCAGATCCTGTCTGGTTGGCGGCTCTGGCAGATCCTGTCTGGTTGGCGGCTCTGGCAGATCCTGTCTGGTTGGCGGCTCTGGCAGATCCTGTCTGGTTGGCGGCTCTGGCAGATCCTGTCTGGTTGGCGGCTCTGGCAGATCCTGTCTGACGGACGGCTCTAGCGGCTCCTGTCTGGCTGGCGGCTCTAGCGGCTCCTGTCTGGCGGACGGCTCAATAGGCTCATGGCAGACGGGCGGCTTTGCAGGCTCATGGCAGACGGGCGGCTTTGCAGGCTCATTGCAGACGGATGGCTCAGATGGCGCTGGGGAGACGGATGGCTCAGATGGCGCTGGGGAGACGGATGGCTCAGATGGCGCTGGGGAGACGGATGGCTCAGATGGCGCTGGGGAGACGGGCAGTTCAGTCATCGCTGTGCAGACGGCAGACTCCTGCCGGCTGAGGCGCACTGTAGGCCTGGTGCGTGGTGCCGGGACTGGTGGCACCGGGCTGGGGACACGCATCTCAGGGCTAGTGCGGGGAGAAGGAACAGGGCATACTGGACCCTGGAGACGCACATTAGGCCTAGTGCGTGGTGCCGGCACTGGTGGTATCGGGCTGGGAACACGCATCTCAGGGCTAGTGCGGGGAGAAGGAACAGGGCATACTGGACTCTCAAGGCGTACTATAGGCCTTGTGCGTGGTACCGGTACTGGTGGTACCGGGCTGAGGACCCGCACATCAGGGCGAGTACGAGGAGAAGGAACAGTGCGTACAGGACTCTGGAGACACACAGAGGGCTTGGTGCGTGGTGTAGGCACTGGTGGTAATGTGCTGGAGACACGCACCACAGGGCTAGTACGTGGAGGAAGAACAGGGCTCTGGAAACACCCAGGAAGCTTGATGCGTGGTGTAGGCACTGGTGGTAATGGGCTGGAAACACGCACCTCAAAGCTAGTGCGGGGAGCAGGAACAGTGCGTAAAGGGCTCTGGGAACGCACCTTAGACCTAGTGCTTGGTGCCGGAACTAGTGGTACAGGGCTGGGGACATGCATCTCAGGATGAGTGCAAAAAGTAGGAACAGGACACACCGGGTTGTGAAGGTGTACTGGAGACCTGGTGTGTATAGCCGGCATCAAATGTTCCGGAACTTTAACACAAGTTTCAGGCTGAGTACGAGGAACTGACACAGGTGGCATCGGACAGCTAATACGCTCCTCAGGGAGAATGCATTGCATACTCTGCCAAACCAACAGCTCTCTCTCTTCACTCTCCTCCAATTTCGTCAACAACTCTTCGAATGTCTCATAATCTCCCCTTCGTTCACTCTCCTCCAATCTGTCCAATAACTCCTCGACCCACTCAGACTCACCCCTCAACTTCGCCGACTGCTCCAAGTGCCCCCCTCCAAATTTTTTTTTGTGCTGTCTCTTGGGCTTCCTCCCGTGTCGCCGTGCTGCCTCCATCTCTGCCTTGGGGCAGTGATATTCCCCTGGCTGTGACCAGGGTCCTCTCCCGTCTAGAATTTCCTCCCACGTCCAGGAGTCTTGACATTGCTGCTGTTGCTTTGTTTTCCGCTGCTTGGTCCGATGGTGAGTAATTCTGTCACGATCGTGTGGAGGATTGATGGACCAAAACGCAGCTTTAGGAAAATATGCCATCTTCTTTTATTTTTAAAAGATGACGAAAATAAACACGACACACTTTAACAAACTATACAAAAACAACAAACGACCGTGAAGCTAAATAACGTTGTGCACATACACACACAGGCTACAAACGTTCTACATAGACAATTACTCACAACCAATGAGAGCCTATGGCTACCCTAAATAAGGCTCCCAATCAGAGACAACCGAAATCAGCTGTCTCTAATTGGGAACTCATTCAGGTAACCATAGACTCTCCTAGACAACTAAACATACATAGACAACACTAGACACATGTACTCCACACAAACCCATATACTATACCCAACAACCCCTTTACCATAAAAACACCCAAAACCAACAAAACACAAACATTCCCCATGTCACACCCTGACCTAACTAAAATAATAAAGAAAACAAAGAATACTAAGGCCAGGGCGTGACAAAACCGTGTAGCAGTCTGTGGAAAATACTACAGAGCTGATCCTAAACCAGTCAGGTGGAATATTACAATTGTCTTATTATTATGTATAAATCATAGCCAATCACATATAATGATGACGTCATAATGTTGTTCTCTTTGTTACCACAGTCAGGTACCTGACATTTACAAACTGCCTCCCAAATGACACCTGTCCCCTCTATAGTGCACTAGAGTCCTGCTCCAAAGTAATGCTCTATACTGTATACAGTAGGGACCTGTCCCCTCTATAGTGCACTAGAGTCCTGCTCTATACTGTATACAGTAGCGACCTGTCCCCTCTATAGTACACTAGAGTCCTGCTCTATACTGTATACAGTAGGGACCTGTTCCCTCTATAGTACACTAGAGTCCTGCTCTATACTGTATACAGTAGGGACCTGTCCCCTCTATAGTACACTAGAGTCCTGCTCTATACTGTATACAGTAGGAATCTCCCTCTATAGTACACTAGAGTCCTGCTCTATACTGTATACAGTAGGAATCTCCCTCTATAGCACACTAGAGTCCTGCTCTATACTGTATACAGTAGGGACCTGTCCCCTCTATAGTACACTAGAGTCCTGCTCTATACTGTATACAGTAGGAATCTCCCTCTATAGTACACTAGAGTCCTGCTCTATACTGTATACAGTAGGGACCTGTCCCCTCTATAGTACACTAGAGTCCTGCTCTATACTGTATACAGTAGGAATCTCCCTCTATAGTACACTAGAGTCCTGCTCTATACTGTATACAGTAGGAATCTCCCTCTATAGTACACTAGAGTCCTGCTCTATACTGTATACAGTAGGGACCTGTCCCCTCTATAGTACACTAGAGTCCTGCTCTATACTGTATACAGTAGGGACCTGTCCCCTCTATAGTACACTAGAGTCCTGCTCTATACTGTATACAGTAGGGACCTGTCCCCTCTATAGTACACTAGAGTCCTGCTCTATACTGTATACAGTAGGGACCTGTCCCCTCTATAGTACACTAGAGTCCTGCTCTATACTGTATACAGTAGGGACCTGTCCCCTCTATAGTACACTAGAGTCCTGCTCTATACTGTATACAGTAGGGACCTGTCCCCTCTATAGTACACTAGAGTCCTGCTCTATACTGTATACAGTAGGGACCTGTCCCCTCTATAGTACACTAGAGTCCTGCTCTATACTGTATACAGTAGGCACCTGTCCCCTCTATAGTACACTAGAGTCCTGCTCTATACTGTATACAGTAGGGACCTGTCCCCTCTATAGTGCACTAGAGTCCTGCTCTATACTGTATACAGTAGGGAATAGGCTTCCATTTGGGAGGCACACAGAGATAGATGAGAAGACATGAGGATGTTTCCTATCTGGCTATGTGGCATTTATAGTGTTTATAAAATACTATTCGGTCCACTCTCAGGGCAGAGAGAGAGAGAGAGATATTGTCCCTTTGTACTTATTTGCACATATGACATTTGAAATGTATTTATTATTTTGGAACTTCTGTGAGTGTAATGTTTACTGTAAATTTTTACTTATATCACTTTTGTTTATTATCTACTTCACTTGCTTTAGCAATGTAAACATATATGTTTCCCATGCCAATAAAGCTCTTAAATTGAATTGGCAGAGAGACAGAGGTAAAGAGAGAGAGACAGAGGTAGAGAGACAGACAGAGAGGTAAAGAGAGGAGAGAGAGACAGTGCTAGGTAGAGGGACAGAGAGAGAGGTAAAGAAAGACAGAGAGAGAGGTAAAGAGAGAGAGAGAGAGACAGAGGTAGAGAGAGATACAGAGAGGTAAAGAGAGGAGAGAGAGACAGAGGCAGAGAGACAGCGAGAGAGAGAAAGAGAGAACGTGGGCGAGAGACAGCGTCTCACTTTCAGTTACTATAAACAGATTCCTTAAAACAACCCAGGAATAGTCCTTGAAGTGCTGTCCTTGAAGTTGACCTGTTAAAACACTCCATGGTGCCTCCATACCCCAGCAGCAGAAGCTGTGGCAGAGCGTGTGGGTCCCCTGTCTGAGTGCCCTCTCTGGGGTGCCATCACTGGTCCGGTGGGGGTACTATGGAGGGAGATGGACGGCCTGGTAAATGGACCGGGGCTGCATAGTGTTTATACCCAGACATAAACAGATGTATACCAGACCTGACAACACATAACATTGATGATTTACGCAAGGGAGAGAGCAGGCCTGTCTGTCTGTCTGTCTCTGTCCGTGAAGTGAATGGGTATCCTTCATGTGCTTGACAGTCTTACCTTACTCACTAACCTACTCCTCCCCAACCCTTCCTCACCCCTGCCCATATCCTCCTCACCCCAAACATCAGAGCCTCTCTGAGGTCATCTCCTTCTCCCCCAGCCTCAGAGCCTCTCTGAGGTCATCTCCTTCTCCCCCAGCCTTAGAGCCTCTCTGAGGTCATCTCCTTCTCCCCCAGCCTCAGAGCCTCTCTGAGGTCATCTCCTTCTCCCCCAGCCTTAGAGCCTCTCTGAGGTCATCTCCTTCTCCCCCAGCCTTAGAGCCTCTCTGAGGTCATCTCCTTCTCCCCCAGCCTCAGAGCCTCTCTGAGGTCATATCCTCACCCTCCAGCCTCAGAGCCTCTCTGAGGTCATATCTTCCTCCATCCTCACCGCCTCCTTCTCCCCCAGCATCAGAGTCTCTCTGAGGTCACCTCCTTCTCCCCCAGCATCAGAGCCTCTCTGAGGTCACCTCCTTCTCCCCCAGCATCAGAGCCTCTCTGAGGTGTTTCAACAGCTATATTATCGTGATTGTAGGAGGAGTAGGGCTGTCCCCCCCCAAAAAATATCTTGGTTGACCAAAAGTTGTCTGTTCTTTGGACCAATCGATTGGTCAAAATGTTTTTATGTGTATTGTTCCATACCTATGTATGTGAGCTTGTCTGGTGCTTTAAGTTTACGGTTTGACAAAATATGACAAATGCCTCAAGAGGGTGCCAGAGATCTAGATTACCAGAAGAAGAAAAAATAACTTAACCTGACCCAACTATTCACCCCCTGCTGGCTTTCTCAGATTCTGCCATTACTCTCCTGAAGTTGCTGTAACAGGCTACACCAGGAACCTTTCTCATGTTGAATGTCAATTTATCTTTCTACCCATCTACGTGCCAGTTATGGTTTTCATATGCACATTTCCGTGAAACAATAATGTCTTCATATCTCAAAATCAATGTTATGTGGTTGATCCATATTCTATCCAAATCTAAATGAAATGAAAAATGAATATCCTATAAAATCACATTGGCTACACATGGCCTGTCTGCAACAAACTTGAAACCTTGTATCAACAATTAACTTGGGTCAGGCCAGAAGCCTAATGCACTAGGGAACTTGCAACATTGTATAAAATATTCTGGGCCCTCCAGAGTTTCCCCACCAGTGAGCTCGGGACAGACACAGCTGTAGACTATTTGCGCAAGGGATAAGAAGCAGTGGTGGACTTGGGCAGGACCTCACCGGTGCTGAGTACTGACACCTCACATGTTCTACTGCTGGAACTCCTGCTCTTCTCATGGAATATTAGCTCAGAAGTATTGAGGAGTTCCTGCACCTAAATATAAATCAGTACAGGAACCCAACATGAATACTGGAACCTATTTCAGTCCAAGTCGAGCACTGATAAGAAGTAATCAGAGAGGCCTATTTTATGACGTTTCAACTGGATCAGAGCAGGATATTTCTCCCTTTCACGTTGAGTGGTTATCGAAAAGGGAGAGAGCTGGAAAGATTATTCCAATACATTGAGGGAACTATCATCATTCTCAATGGATGATTTGCTTGCTGTTTTCGAGGTGTAGAAAACATTACTTTGAGAAGCTCCACAAGCCATTAGTGGTGGTGTGTTAAGCCAATCAGAAACACTATCAGATCCCCAAAAGGGCCACATTTATATGCCTACATTTGCACGCAGGCCAAGTAGCCTATAGGTCTACTTCTATGTGTAAATCAGGCCAAGTAGCCTATAGTCTACTTCTATGTGTAAATCAGACCAGGTAGCCTATAGGCCTACTTCTATGTGTAAATGAGGCCAAGTAGCCTATAGGCCTACTTCTGTGTGTAAATCAGGCCAAGTAGCCTATAGGCCTACTTCTATGTGTAAATCAGGCCAGGTGGTCTATAGGTCTACTTCTATGTGTAAATCAGGCCAGGTAGCCTATAGGTCTACTTCTATGTGTAAATCAGGCCAGGTAGCCTATAGGCCTACTTCTATGCGTGCGTGTCCTTACTCAACATTGATAGGAGCGCTCCAAACAAAAGACAATGACAAAACTCTTTTAAAAAAGTAGGAAATAAATCAACCAAAAGTTATTTCTCACAAGTGTAGCATAGGTTGTGATCTCTGCAAACAATCTGTCCAATCAGACAATGATAAAACGGGAAGACTGGAATAATAATATTGAATGGATTAACACAAGATTAGAAATGAACGGTAAATATACTACTGGTGATGTAAATGGGGGAATTGATGTACACAAACAATCAAAACACAAACAATTCACACAATAAAATTATGAAACAATGAATGTGCACAAATTGGCGGTAGAGAGCAGTGCATTCTGGGAGAGAGAAGTGTATTGTGCATCTGGGCTGTATGGTCAATCCGACGTCTGCATTGGTGGTACAACATTTACGGTGATACGGCAGAAGTCATGGTAGTCACACCTCTGGGCTGTTGTCAACGACGTGAGTTTGTGTTGAAAGACTTATTTCCCCTCAGATTACACAGACACACAAAGAATTTGAAAACAAATCCAATTTTGATAGACTCCCATATCTACTGGGTGAAATACCACAGTGTGCCATCACAGCAACAAGATGTGTGACCTGTTGCCACAAGAAAAGGGCAACCAGTGAAGAGCAAACACCCTTGTAAATACAACCCATATGTGTTGTTTCGTACTTTAACTATTTGCACGGCGCTACAACACTGTATATAGACATAACATGGAACTGGTGAGAGTAATGTTTATTGTTCACTTTTTATTGTTTATTCATCTCACTAGCTTTGGCAATGTTAAACATGTTACCCATGCCAATAAAGCTACATTAATTGAGAGAGAGAGAGAGAGAGAGAGAGAGGCAGAGAGTATAGAGAGAGAGAGAGAGAAAGAGAGGCAGAGAGAGAGAGAGGCAGAGAGAGAACAGCTATACCAGACTAGAAGGGAGGTAACCTCCTGTAGTTATACCACAGACTAGAAGGGAGGTAACCTCCTGTAGTTATACCACAGACTAGAAGGGAGGTAACCTCCTGTAGTTATACCACAGACTAGAAGGGAGGTAACCTCCTGTAGTTATACCACAGACTAGAAGGGAGGAAATCTCCTGTAGTTATACCACAGACTAGAAGGGGGGTAACCTCCTGTAGTTATACCACAGACTAGAAGGGGGGTAACCTCCTGTAGTTATACCACAGACTAGAAGGGAGGTAACCTCCTGTAGTTATACCACAGACTAGAAGGGAGGAAATCTCCTGTAGTTATACCACAGACTAGAAGGGGGGTAACCTCCTGTAGTTATACCACAGACTAGAAGGGAGGTAACCTCCTGTAGTTATACCACAGACTAGAAGGGGGGTAACCTCCTGTAGTTATACCACAGACTAGAAGGGAGGTAACCTCCTGTAGTTATACCACAGACTAGAAGGGAGGTAACCTCCTGTAGTTATACCACAGACTAGAAGGGAGGTAACCTCCTGTAGTTATACCACAGACTAGAAGGGAGGAAACCTCCTGTAGTTATACCACAGACTAGAAGGGGGGTAACCTCCTGTAGTTATACCACAGACTAGAAGGGAAGTAACCTCCTGTAGTTATACCACAGACTAGAAGGGGGGTAACCTCCTGTAGTTATACCACAGACTAGAAGGGAGGTAACCTCCTGTAGTTATACCACAGACTAGAAGGGGGGTAACCTCCTGTAGTTATACCACAGCCTAGAAGGGGGGTAACCTCCTGTAGTTATACCACAGCCTAGAAGGGAGGTAACCTCCTGTAGTTATACCACAGACTAGAAGGGAGGTAACCTGTAGTTATACCACAGACTAGAAGGGAGGTAACCTCCTGTAGTTATACCACAGACTAGAAGGGAGGTAACCTCCTGTAGTTATACCACAGACTAAAAGGGAGGTAACCTCCTGTAGTTATACCACAGCCTAGAAGGGAGGTAACCTCCTGTAGTTATACCACAGACTAGAAGGGGGGTAACCTCCTGTAGTTATACCACAGCCTAGAAGGGAGGTAACCTCCTGTAGTTAAACCACAGACTAGAAGGGAGGTAACCTCCTGTAGTTATACCACAGACTAGAAGGGAGGTAACCTCCTGTAGTTATACCACAGACTAGAAGGGAGGTAACCTCCTGTAGTTATACCACAGACTAGAAGGGGGGTAACCTCCTGTAGTTATACCACAGACTAGAAGGGAGGTAACCTCCTGTAGTTATACCACAGACTTGAAGGGAGGTAACCTCCTGTAGTTATACCACAGACTAGAAGGGAGGTAACCTCCTGTAGTTATACCACAGCCTAGAAGGGGGGTAACCTCCTGTAGTTATACCACAGACTAGAAGGGAGGTAACCTCCTGTAGTTATACCACAGACTAGAAGGGGGGTAACCTCCTGTAGTTATACCACAGCCTAGAAGGGGGGTAACCTCCTGTAGTTATACCACAGCCTAGAAGGGAGGTAACCTCCTGTAGTTATACCACAGCCTAGAAGGGAGGTAACCTCCTGTAGTTATACCACAGCAGTGTACGGTGCACCACCGCTCTGTCATTCAGCTTCGTCCCAAATGGAACTCCATTTCCTATATGGAGTACTACTTTTGGCCAGAGCCCTATTGGCCTCTTTTTGCTATGTAGTGCACTACTTTTAACCAGGGCACTCTATTCCCTATATAGTATAATATAGCCTGTGCCCTGGTCAAAAGTAGTGCACTATATTTGATTTGACCTTTATTTAACTAGGCAAGTCAGTTAAGAATAAATTCTTATTTTCAATGACGGCCTAGGAACAGTGGGTTAACTGCCTTGTTCATGGGCAGAACGACAGATATAGGGAATAGGGTTCTGGTCAAAAGTAGTGCACTATATAGGGAATAGGGCTCTGGTCAACAATAGTGCACTATATAGGCAATAGGGCTCTGGTCTAAAGCAGTGTTCTATATAGGGAATAGGGTTCTGGTCAACAGTAGTGCACTACATAGGGAATAGGGTTCTGGTCAACAGTAGTGCACTACATAGGGAATAGGGTTCTGGTCAACAGTAGTGCACTACATAGGGAATAGGGTTCTGGTCAACAGTAGTGCACTACATAGGGAATAGGGTTCTGGTCAACAGTAGTGCACTACATAGGGAATAGGGTTCTGGTCAAAAGTAGTGCACTATATAGGGAATAGGGTCCTATAGGGTTCTGGTCTAAAGTAGTGCACTACATAGGGAATAGGTTGCCATTTGGGATGCAACTCAGTGTGGAGAAAATAACTCTGTTGACCCACAGACAGACATATTGGAGCCAGATTTATTGCATAACAGAACGGCAACTTGTGGATGACTTGGTCTGGTCTGATCTGGTCTGAGGTGTGATGTTTCAACCCACTGTGGTCCAGTTGGAGCACGAGATGGGATGGGTCCGAGTTGGACGGAGGTGTTAGTTAGAGACTTCAATAAACTTTGGCTTCAAAAGATGAAAAGCCTTAAAAAGCCAAGGAAAAGCATCTGTTTTAGTTGTAAAAAAAAGACTGCCCTAGTCAGATGTGGCAAAGTTGGAGAGCAGTGTTGGAGACTTTAATATATTTTTCTTCAATGCTAGAAAAGTTTCAGTTGTAAAGAAGTGTCAGGAACACCATAATGAGCAGGCCCGGAGCAGCGCCCAGGCCACGAGCAGGCCCGGAGCAGCGCCCAGGCCACGAGCAGGCCCGGAGCAGCGTCCAGGACACGAGCAGGTCCAGGACACGAGCAGGTCCGGAGCAGCGTCCAGGCCACGAGCAGGCCCGGAACAGCGTCCAGGCCACGAGCAGGCCCGGAGCAGCGCCCAGGACACGAGCAGGTCCAGAGCAGCGCCCAGGACACGAGCAGGTCCAGAGCAGCCTCCAGGCCATGAGCAGGCCCGGAACAGCGTCCAGGCCACGAGCAGCGTCCAGGCCACGAGCAGGTCCGGAGCAGCGTCCAGGCCACGAGCAGGCCCGGAGCAGCGTCCAGGACACGAGCAGGCCCGGAGCAGCGTCCAGGCCACGAGCAGGCCCGGAGCAGCGTCCAGGCCACGAGCAGGCCCGGAGCAGCGTCCAGGCCACGAGCAGGTCCGGAGCAGCGTCCAGGCCACGAGCAGGCCCGGAGCAGGGTCCAGGCCACGAGCAGGCCCGGAGCAGCGTCCAGGCCACGAGCAGGCCCGGAGCAGGGTCCAGGCCACGAGCAGGCCCGGAGCAGGATCCAGGCCACGAGCAGGCCCGGAGCAGCGCCCAGGCCACGAGCAGGCCCGGAGCAGCGCCCAGGCCACGAGCAGGCCCGGAGCAGGGTCCAGGCCACGAGCAGGCCCGGAGCAGGGTCCAGGCCACGAGCAGGCCCGGAGCAGGGTCCAGGCCACGAGCAGGCCCGGAGCAGCGCCCAGGCCACGAGCAGGCCCGGAGCAGCGCCCAGGATGTCAGTAAGGAAGAGGGGATGTGATAGCTGAAGACTGGTACCCAGACTAACATTCCACTCCTGTCATATACCAAAGACACTAGACATTCTATCTTTAAATATGAACATTATATCATGAATTAGCTGGGAGGAGATCAAAGGTTTTGATCCTGATTAAATAACCCTCATAGCTATCCTCCAATCACAAAGGTGATTGGCATTCTCTCAACCAGCTTCATACCACACCCCCTCGTGCCTTATTGCTTAGATCTATATGCGTGCCAGTGTGTGTGCATGTGTAGTCTCTTGAAACACAATCTATTCCTAGGGACTTCCTGCCACTTCCAAGAACCACAACCTCATCAAGAGGCCCGTGTGTGTGTGTGTGTGTGTGTGTGTGTGTGTGTGTGTGTGTGTGTGTGTGTGTGTGTGTGTGTGTGTGTGTGTGTGTGTGTGTGTGTGTGTGTGTGTGTAGGCTACAGGAGAAGTTCAGAAATGTTCCCATTTCCTCCTATGAGGCTGCACTCCAAAGACTCTTCAGTTTAACAATGCTAATTACAGAGATGGAGTCGAGATCAGACCTACGTTCCAAAACGGCACCCTATTCCCTATGTCGTGCACTACTTTTGACCAGGGCCCATGGGGAATAGGGTGCACTACTTTTGACCAGGGCCCATGGGGAATAGGGTGCACTACTTTTGACCAGGGCCCATGGGGAATAGGGTGCACTACTTTTGACCAGGGCTCATGGGGAATAGGGTACACTAGTTTTGACCAGGGCCCATGGGGAATAGGGTGCACTAGTTTTGACTAGGGCCCATAGGGAATAGGGTGCCATTTTGGACCTAAACCAGAACTCTCAAGGCCCATCTCTGGCTAATTGGAGACTTCAGGAAGTCTTCCTGTTTCCAGACAGTCAAATAAAAGACTACGGGTCAGTATTGTGGTTGTGAGGCTTTGTTACTGCCTCTGTATTTAGGGGAAACATGAGTGACAGCAAAGTGCCGGGTACAGGCAGAGTGAAATGTACAAATGGTTCACTTCTATTGGGTCTTCTAAATAACCACCAAACAGGTCAGTGCAGACAGATATTTACCACCAAACAGGTCAGTGCAGACAGACATTTATCCACCAAACAGGTCAGTGTAGACATATATTTACCACCAAACAGGTCAGTGCAGACATATATTTACCACCAAACAGGCCAGTGCAGACAGATATCTACCAACAAACAGGCCAGTGCAGACAGATATCTACCACCAAACAGGTCAGTGCAGACAGATCTACCACCAAACAGGTCAGTGCAGACAGATCTACCACCAAACAGGTCAGTGCAGACAGATCTACTACCAAACAGGTCAGTGCAGACAGATCTACCACCAAACAGGCCAGTGCAGACAGATCTACCACCAAACAGGTCAGTGCAGACAGATATACCACCAAACAGGTCAGTGCAGACAGATATCTACCACCAAACAGGTCAGTGCAGACAGATCTACCACCAAACAGGCCAGTGCAGACAGATATACCACCAAACAGGTCAGTGCAGACAGATCTACCACCAAACAGGTTGTGTTCAACGCCAGTGGTTTCAGTTAAACTGGTGAACACTGATCTAAGCCACATTACAACAAAAACATGACGAGTCATTTAGTTCCAGGAAGTCGTTCCCGTCATCTCTTCCAGTCACTAAAACGTTGGAAAACCAACTTGTTGCGTTATTGTATTGTTGCTTCATAATATTTTTTTCCCCGGAAGGCAGACGTCTCTGTTGTTCTAAGAACCATTCCCTGTTTCAAGTTGTTATGGTGACGAGTAGGTGAGTTTTTTCCACTGTATGGGGCTGGGATGACTGTGTTAGAGTCAGAGTGTGGGTGTTCGTGTCCTATCCCATCTGGGGAGGAATCCACTGCCAGGGAATGGGATCTGTGTGTGTGTGTGTGTGTGTGTGTGTGTGTGTGTGTGTGTGTGTGTGTGTGTGTGTGTGTGTGTCCTGTCCCATCCGGGAAGGAATCCACTTCCATGGAATGGGAATAACATCTGTGTGAGTCGATGTGAGTGTGTCACTGTTTGGGGCTGGGTGTGTGTGTGTCCTGTCCCATCCGGGGGGGACTCCACTGCCAGGGAATGGGATCTGTGTGTGTGTGTGTGTGTGTGTGTGTGTGTGTGTGTGTGTGTGTGTGTGTGTGTGTGTGTCCTGTCCCATCCGGGGGGGACTCCACTGCCAGGGAATGGGATTTGTGTGTGTGTGTGTGTGTGTGTGTGTGTGTGTGTGTGTGTGTGTCCTGTCCCATCCGGGGGGGACTCCACTGCCAGGGAATGGGATCTGTGTGTGTGTGAGTGAAAGAGTGTTTGTGTGTGAGAGAGGAGACAGAGCGAGAGAGAGTTTGCTTTCAGGCCGTGGCTTCCTGCCACGCGCCCACATCAGAGTGATGTAGAGGTGTTGTGTCTACAAACAGCTCAGATAAAACTCCAGGATCTGTTAATGGGTGTGACCGTCACTGCCTCCCTCCCAAATAGAACCCTATTCCCTATGTAGCGGGCCAACGGAACCCTATTCCTCATCTATCTAGCGGGCCAACGGAACCCTATCTAACGGGCCAACGGAACCCTATTCCCTATGTCGCGGGCCAACGGAACCCTATTCCCTATGTAGCGGGCCAACGGAACCCTATTCCCTATGTAGCGGGCCAACGGAACCCTATTCCTCATCTATCTAGCGGGCCAACGGAACCCTATCTAACGGGCCAACGGAACCCTATTCCCTATGTAGCGGGCCAACGGAACCCTATTCCCCATGTAGCGGGCCAATGGATCAGATAGTCAGATCAACTATTCACTCACTCTCGCCAAAACACATTGTAAAGTTCTACAACACAAGTCAGACTGGACCAAGGCTGTGAGTTGGTTTTGAAGTTACTGTACAGTGTCAGAAGGGACAGATTGATCTTGTTGACTTTAAGATACAACCCATGATTTTCCTCCAGCCACGGTGACCGTAAGACACAACCCATGATTTTCCTCCAGCCACGGTGACTAAGACACAACCCATGATGTCCCTCCAGCCACGGTGACTAAAACACAACCCATGATTTTCCTCCAGCCACGGTGACTAAGATACAACCCATGATGTCCCTCCAGCCACAGTGACTAAGATACAACCCATGATGTCCCTCCAGCCACAGTGACTAAAACACAACCCATGATGCTCCTCACTATCTCACCTCCCCTGGGAGTACATGCAGTCCCATGATGCTCCTCACTATCTCACCTCCCCTGGGAGTACATGCAGTCCCATGATGCTCCTCACTATCTCACCTCCCCTGGGAGTACATGCAGTCCCATGATGCTCCTCACTATCTCACCTCCCCTGGGAGTACATGCAGTCCCATGATGCTCCTCACTATCTCACCTGCCCTGGGAGTACATGCAGTCCCATGATGCTCCTCACTATCTCACCTCCCCTGGGAGTACATGCAGTCCCATGATGCTCCTCACTATCTCACCTCCCCTGGGAGTACATGCAGTCCCATGATGCTCCTCACTATCTCACCTCCCCTGGGAGTACATGCAGTCCCATGATGCTCCTCACTATCTCACCTCCCCTGGGAGTACATGCAGTCTCTGCTGGAGGACTCGAAGCCGTCGGGGTTCATGGAAACCAGGATGTGGACGCGGGTGCTGTTCAGGAGGCGGGTCACCAGCGGGTCGCTAAGGTAACCACGGGTCAGGTGATCGATCAGCTGGAGCAGGAGAACTCTACCCACCACCTAAAAAAAGAGATGCATTGATACAGTTACAACCATAGAGATCCTATTGACTTACCAGAGGGCCATGTCATAAACCCTCAAAGTTCCAGAACGGGAAGAAAATAAAAAGGCATGCGATATCGGAAATTCTGTAATAGAATTATTGTCAACCTAAAATATTGTCATATAATTATAAATACATTTTATACCAATTGTCTGTATAATTAGTCTATAAAATATATGTAAACAGACCATGAATGTAGACAATCTGACCTTTAATGACATAAGATTCTAGTATTCTAATTCAATGGTTACAACAGTGTTTTAGGTAATGGTATACTTTATGCTGTCCCAGAAAATGTAGTCAACAAACCCTAGACACACTGAAAGAGACACTGTCAGAACGACTGCAGCAGATAAAACACTGAATGAACTGAGACACATTGTCAGAACGTCAGAGACCTTCCCTACAGGTGAACCCACATTCTACTGTCTGAGACCCCTAGTGGTGAACCCACATTCTACTGTCTGAGACCCCTAGTGGTGAACCCACATTCTACTGTCTGAGACCTTCCCTACAGGTGAACCCACATTCTACTGTCTGAGACCTTCCCTACAGGTGAACCCACATTCTACTGTCTGAGACCTTCCCTACAGGTGAACCCACATTCTACTGTCTGAGACCTTCCCTACAGGTGAACCCACATTCTACTGTCTGAGACCTTCCCTACAGGTGAACCCACATTCTACTGTCTGAGACCTTCCCTACTGGTGAACCCACATTCTACTGTCTGAGACCTTCCCTACAGGTGAACCCACATTCTACTGTCTGAGACCTTCCCTACAGGTGAACCCGCATTCTACTGTCTGAGACCTTCCCTACAGGTGAACCCACATTCTACTGTCTGAGACCTTCCCTACTGGTGAACCCACATTCTACTGTCTGATACCTTCCCTACAGGTGAACCCACATTCTACTGTCAGAGACCTTCCCTACTGGTGTACCCACATTCTACTGTCTGAGACCTTCCCTACAGGTGAACCCACATTCTACTGTCTGAGACCTTCCCTACAGGTGAACCCACATTCTACTGTCTGAGACCTTCCCTACTGGTGAACCCACATTCTACTGTCTGAGACCTTCCCTACTGGTGAACCCACATTCTACTGTCTGAGACCTTCCCTACAGGTGAACCCACATTCTACTGTCTGAGACCTTCCCTACAGGTGAACCCACATTCTACTGTCTGAGACCTTCCCTACTGGTGAACCCACATTCTACTGTCTGAGACCTTCCCTACAGGTGAACCCACATTCTACTGTCTGAGACCTTCCCTACTGGTGAACCCACATTCTACTGTCAGAGACCTTCCCTACAGGTGAACCCACATTCTACTGTCTGAGACCTTCCCTACTGAACTGTAGGCTCTTAAAAACCCTTGAGACCCCACCATCCGCCCCTCCCTCCCACCATCCGCCCCTCCATCCCTCCCTCCCACCCTCCGCCCCTCCATCCCTCCCTCCCACCCTCCGCCCCTCCATCCCTCCGTCCCACCCTCCGCCCCTCCCTCCGCCCCTCTTGGATTGGATCTTAGCATGACTAATCCTTGTTGACTTTAAGACCAGCACGTATTTCCATTTAGTCTGAGATTAATCAACTCTGCCCTCTCAAAAGATCTGCTACCACTTATGTGGTCCTGCTGTTAACCAACCAGCTAAACTAATCCTCTACATGGTTAATGTGGTCCTGCTGTTAACCAACCAGCTAAACTAATCCTCTACATGGTTAATGTGGTCCTGCTGTTAACCAACCAGCTAAACTAATCCTCTACATGGTTAATGTGGTCCTGCTGTTAACCAACCAGCTAAACTAATCCTCTACATGGTTAATGTGGTCCTGCTGTTAACCAACCAGCTAAACTAATCCTCTACATGGTTAATGTGGTCCTGCTGTTAACCAACCAGCTAAACTAATCCTCTACATGGTTAATGTGGTCCTGCTGTTAACCAACCAGCTAAACTAATCATTTACATGGTTAATGTGATCCTGCTGTTAACCAACCAGCTAAACTAATCCGCTACATGGTTAATGTGGTCCTGCTGTTAACCAACCAGCTAAACTAATCCTCTACATGGTTAATGTGGTCCTGCTGTTAACCAACCAGCTAAACTAATCCTCTACATGGTTAATGTGGTCCTGCTGTTAACCAACCAGCTAAACTAATCCTCTACATGGTTAATGTGGTCCTGCTGTTAACCAACCAGCTAAACTAATCCTCTACA
The DNA here is from genome assembly GCF_029448725.1 of Salvelinus fontinalis. Classification (NCBI taxonomy): domain Eukaryota; kingdom Metazoa; phylum Chordata; class Actinopteri; order Salmoniformes; family Salmonidae; genus Salvelinus; species Salvelinus fontinalis. The sequence goes on along the minus strand of NC_074703.1, from coordinate 2,837,772 downwards.
TGGTTAATGTGGTCCTGCTGTTAACCAACCAGCTAAACTAATCCTCTACATGGTTAATGTGGTCCTGCTGTTATCCAACCAGCTAAACTAATCCTCTACATGGTTAATGTGGTCCTGCTGTTATCCAACCAGCTAAACTAATCCTCTACATGGTTAATGTGGTCCTGCTGTTAACCAACCAGCTAAACTAATCCTCTACATGGTTAATGTGGTCCTGCTGTTATCCAACCAGCTAAACTAATCCTCTACATGGTTAATGTGGTCCTGCTGTTATCCAACCAGCTAAACTAATCCTCTACATGGTTAATGTGGTCCTGCTGTTATCCAACCAGCTAAACTAATCCTCTTCATGGTTAATGTGGTCCTGCTGTTAACCAACCAGCTAAACTAATCCTCTACATGGTTAATGTGGTCCTGCTGTTAACCAACCAGCTAAACTAATCCTCTTCATGGTTAATGTGGTCCTGCTGTTAACCAACCAGCTAAACTAATCCTCTACATGGTTAATGTGGTCCTGCTGTTAACCAACCAGCTAAACTAATCCTCTACATGGTTAATGTGGTCCTGCTGTTAACCAACCAGCTAAACTAATCCTCTACATGGTTAATGTGGTCCTGCTGTTAACCAACCAGCTAAACTAATCCTCTACATGGTTAATGTGGTCCTGCTGTTAACCAACCAGCTAAACTAATCCTCTACATGGTTAATGTGGTCCTGCTGTTAACCAACCAGCTAAACTAATCCTCTACATGGTTAATGTGGTCCTGCTGTTAACCAACCAGCTAAACTAATCCTCTACATGGTTAATGTGGTCCTGCTGTTATCCTTCTTCAGTCTGTATAACAATCACACTGCTGCTCACCTGACGCTGCCGTCAACCACCCGGCGTTGCCGTCAACCACCCGGCGCTGCCGTCAACCACCCGGCGCTGCCGTCAACCACCCGGCGCTGCCGTCAACCACCCGGCGCTGCCGTCAACCACCTGGCGCTACAGGTTGGTTTGTGACACAGACAGACTTTCTAATGTATTGTGTCCCAGGACATCTACAGGCTGGTTTGTAACAGACAGACTGTCTAATGTATTGTGTCCCAGGACATCTCCAGGCTGGTTTGTAATACAGACAGACTTTCTAATGTATTGTGTCCCAGGACATCTCCAGGCTGGTTTGTAATACAGACAGACTTTCTACCTTACGCATGGTTTCCCCGGATCGCCTACATAGGCCGGTGCGGGTTATTCCACCTCCCCGCACTGGTCGGGCGACCGGGAGCATTCAACCAGGTAAGGTTGGGCAGGCTCAATGCTCAAGAGAGCCAGTACGCCTGCACGGTCCGGTATTTCCGGCGCCACCTCCCCGCCCCAGCCTAGTACCTACAGTGCCTACACTACGCACTAGGCTACCAGTGCGTCTCCTGAGCCCAGTTCCTCCTCCATGCACTCTCCCTGTAGTGCGTGTATCCAGTTCGGTGCCTCCAGTTCCGGCACCACGCACTAAGCCTCCTGTGCGTCTCCAGAGCCCTGTACACACTGTTTCTTCTCCCCCTACTAATCCTGATGTGCTTGCCCTCAGCCCGGTGCCACCAGTGCCGGTACCACGCACCAGGTATAGAGTGGGCTTTGAGAGTCCAGTGTGCCCTGTCCCTGCTCCCCGCACTAGCATGAAGGTGCGTGTCCTTAGCCCGGTGCCTCCAGTTCCGGCACCACGCACCAGGTCTACAGTGCGCCTTATCCGGCCAGAGCCATCCGTCTCCCCAGCGCCATCTGAGCCATCCGTCTCCCCAGCGCCATCTGAGCCATCCGTCTCCTCAGCGCCATCTGAGCCATCCGTCTCCCCAGCGCCGTCTGAGCCATCCGTCTGCAATGAGCCTGCAAAGCCGCCCGTCTGCCATGAGCCTGCAAAGCCGCCCGTCTGCCATGAGCCTACAGAGCCGTCCGCCAGACAGGAGCCGCTAGAGCCGCCCGCCAGACAGGAGCCGCTAGAGCCGTCCGTCAGACAGGATCTGCCAGAGCCGCCAACCAGACAGGATCTGCCAGAGCCGCCAACCAGACAGGATCTGCCAGAGCCGCCAACCAGACAGGATCTGCCAGAGCCGCCAGACAGACAGGATCTGCCAGAGCCGCCAGACAGACAGGATCTGCCAGAGCCGCCAGACAGACAGGATCTGCCAGAGCCGCCAGACAGACAGGATCTGCCAGAGCCGCCAGACAGACAGGATCTGCCAGAGCCACCAGCGAGCCATGAGCAGCCAGAGCCGTCAGAGAGCCATGAGCGTCCAGAGCCACCAGCGAGCCATGAGCAGCCAGAGCCGTCAGAGAGCCATGAGCAGCCAGAGCCGTCAGAGAGCCATGAGCGTCCAGAGCCGTCAGCCTGCCATGAGCGTCGAGAGCCGTCAGCCTGCCATGAGCGTCGAGAGCCGTCAGCCTGCCATGAGCGTCGAGAGCCGTCAGCCTGCCATGAGCGTCGAGAGCCGTCAGCCTGCCATGAGCGTCGAGAGCCGTCAGCCTGCCATGAGCGTCGAGAGCCGTCAGCCTGCCATGAGCGTCGAGAGCCGTCAGCCTGCCATGAGCGTCGAGAGCCGTCAGCCTGCCATGAGCCTCGAGAGCCGTCAGCCAGCCATGAGCGTCGAGAGCCGTCAGCCTGCCATGAGCGTCGAGAGCCGTCAGCCTGCCATGAGCGTCCAGATTCGTCAGTCAGCCAGGAGCTGCCCTTCAGCCAGAAACGGCTATATACCCAGAACTGCCCCTCAGTCCAGAGCTGTCTCTCTGTCCGGAGCTGCCCCTCTATCCTGATCTCCCTCTCTTTCTTGAGCTACCTCTATTTTCTGATCTATCTGATTTATCTCTCTGTCCCGGTGCTGTCCCTGTCATTGATGTTACTAAGAGGATTTTGTGAGGGTAAATTGAGGGTGGACATTTTTAGGGGGAGAGGGAGGCTAGGATTGATTATGGTGGGGTGGGGACCTCGCCCGGAGCCTGAGCCACCACTGTGGTCAGATGCCCACCCAGACCCTCCCCTAGACTTTGTGCTGGTGCGCCCGGAGTTCGCACCTTATGGGGGGGGGTTATGTCACGTTCCTGACCTATTTCTGTTAGTTTGTTATATGTGTTAGTTGGTCAGGACGTGAGTTTGGGTGGGCATTCTATGTTTTCTGTTTCTATGTTGGTTTTTGGGTTGCCTGGTATGGCTCTTAATTAGAGGCAGGTGTTTGGCGTTCCTCTAATTAAGAGTCATATTTAGGTAGGCGTTGTCACAGTGTTCGTTGTGGGTGATTGTCTTCCGTGTCTGTGTCTGTACACCACGCGGGACTGTTTACGGTTTGTTCGGTTTGTGTAGTCTATGTTTCCTATTCGTGCGTTCTTCTTGTTTTATGTAAGTTCGTCGTCTAGGTCTGTCTACACCGTTTTGTTGTTTTGTTAGTTTAGTCAAGTTCGTGTTTTCGTTAATAAAATATGTCATTTCACTACGCTGCGCCTTGGTTCCCTCAATACTGCCGTTCAGGACTGCCGTTACAGTCTAATGTATTGTGTCCCAGGACAACACAGACAGACTGTCTAATGTATTGTGTCCAGGACATCTCCAGGCTGGTTTGTAATACAGACAGACTGTCTAATGTATTGTGTCCAGGACATCTCCAGGCTGGTTTGTAACACAGACAGACTTTATAATGTATTGTGTCCAGGACATCTCCAGGCTGGTTTGTAATACAGACAGACTGTCTAATGTATTTTGTCCAGGACATCTCCAGGCTGGTTTGTAATACAGACTGTCTAATGTATTGTGTCCAGGACATCTCCAGGCTGGTTTGTAATACAGACAGACTGTCTAATGTATTTTGTCCAGGACATCTCCAGGCTGGTTTGTAATACAGACAGACTGTCTAATGTATTGTGTCCAGGACATCTCCAGGCTGGTTTGTAATACAGACAGACTAATGTATTGTGTCCAGGACATCTCCAGGCTGGTTTGTAATACAGACAGACTGTCTAATGTATTTTGTCCAGGACATCTCCAGGCTGGTTTGTAATACAGACAGACTGTCTAATGTATTGTGTCCAGGACATCTCCAGGCTGGTTTGTAATACAGACAGACTGTCTAATGTATTGTGTCCAGGACATCTCCAGGCTGGTTTGTAATACAGACAGACTGTCTAATGTATTGTGTCCAGGACATCTCCAGGCTGGTTTGTAATACAGACAGACTGTCTAATGTATTGTGTCCAGGACATCTCCAGGCTGGTTTGTAACAGACTGTCTATGACTAACAAACCTCCCCCCGCCCCTCTCTCTCTCTCTCTCTCTCTCTCTGAGGATCGCTACTGCGGATGGGAGTGTGTGTGTGCGTCAGAGATCCTTTATTGTAAGCATGTGAGGCCAATGAGGGGCTGGTGATAAGTGTCTGTTGCCCCTCCTCTTCATTTGACCAAGCTGGGATAATGATGAACCAGCTACACAAGCTGGGATAATGATGAACCAGCTACACAAGCTGGGATAATGATGAACCAGCTACACAAGCTGGGATAATGATGAACCAGCTACACAAGCTGGGATAATGATGAACCAGCCTACACAAGCTGGGATAATGATGAACCAGCCTACACAAGCTGGGATAATGATGAACCAGCCTACACAAGCTGGGATAATGATGAACCAGCTACACAAGCTGGGATAATGATGAACCAGCCTACACAAGCTGGGATAATGATGAACCATTTACACAAGCTGGGATAATGATGAACCATTTACACAAGCTGGGATAATGATGAACCAGCTACACAAGCTGGGATAATGATGAACCAGCTACACAAGCTGGGATAATGATGAACCAGCTACACAAGCTGGGATAATGATGAACCAGCTACACAAGCTGGGATAATGATGAACCAGCTACACAAGCTGGGATAATGATGCACCAGCCTACACAAGCTGGGATAATGATGAACCATTTACACAAGCTGGGATAATGATGAACCATTTACACAAGCTGGGATAATGATGAACCAGCTACACAAGCTGGGATAATGATGAACCAGCTACACAAGCTGGGATAATGATGAACCAGCTACACAAGCTGGGATAATGATGAACCAGCTACACAAGCTGGGATAATGATGAACCAGCCTACACAAGCTGGGATAATGATGAACCAGCCTACACAAGCTGGGATAATGATGAACCAGCTACACAAGCTGGGACCAGAAGGGAGCCTTAGTCTCTCTCTCCCATCGCTGTTGTCACTTCTGTCTACGTCGTAAATATTTTCTTAACTTGCACTGTTGGTTGAGGGCTTGTAAGTAAGCATTTCACGGTAAAGTCTACACCTGTTGGTTGAGGGCTTGTAAGTAAGCATTTCACGGTAAAGTCTACACCTGTTGGTTGAGGGCTTGTAAGTAAGCATTTCACGGTAAAGTCTACACCTGTTGGTTGAGGGCTTGTAAGTAAGCATTTCACGGTAAAGTCTACACCTGTTGGTTGAGGGCTTGTATAAGTAAGCATTTCAAGGTAAAGTCTACACCTGTTGGTTGAGGGCTTGTATAAGTAAGCATTTCAAGGTAAAGTCTACACCTGTTGGTTGAGGGCTTGTATAAGTAAGCATTTCAAGGTAAAGTCTACACCTGTTGGTTGAGGGCTTGTATAAGTAAGCATTTCACGGTAAAGTCTACACTTGTGACAAATAAAGTTTGATCTCTCCCTTGTACTCATTCACAAACACTACTCAATAAACTTATCCAACACCCTTAATAACAGCTTAGGCAGCTAGTACACCTCACCACTACAGTCATACTAACCAGACTAGTACGCCTCACCACTACAGTCATACTAACTAGACTAGTACACCCAGTCATACTAACCAGACTAGTACACCTCACCACTACAGTCATACTAACCAGACTAGTACACCTCACCACTACAGTCATACTAACCAGACTAGTACACCTCACCACTACAGTCATACTAACCAGACTAGTACCACCTCACCACTACAGTCATACTAACTAGACTAGTACACCTAGTCATACTAACCAGACTAGTACACCTCACCACTACAGTCATACTAACCAGACTAGTACCACCTCACCACTACAGTCATACTAACCAGACTAGTACACCTCACCACTAGTCATACTAACTAGACTAGTACCACCTCACCACTACAGTCATACTAACCAGACTAGTACCACCTCACCACTACAGTCATACTAACCAGACTAGTACACCTCACCACCCCAGTCATACTAACCAGACTAGTACACCTCACCACTACAGTCATACTAACCAGACTAGTACCACCTCACCACTACAGTCATACTAACCAGACTAGTACACCTCACCACTACAGTCATACTAACCAGACTAGTACGCCACCACTAGTCATACCAACCAGACTAGTACCACCTCACCACTACAGTCATACTAACCAGACTAGTACCACCTCACCACTACAGTCATACTAACCAGACTAGTACCACCTCACCACCCCAGTCATACTAACCAGACTAGTACACCTCACCACTACAGTCATACTAATCAGACTAGTACCACCTCACCACTACAGTCATACTAACCAGACTAGTACACCTCACCACTACAGTCATACTAACCAGACTAGTACACCTCACCACTACAGTCATACTAACCAGACTAGTACCACCTCACCACTACAGTCATACTAACCAGACTAGTACACCTCACCACTACAGTCATACTAACCAGACTAGTACACCTCACCACTACAGTCATACTAACCAGACTAGTACCACCTCACCACTACAGTCATACTAACCAGACTAGTACACCTCACCACTACAGTCATACTAACCAGACTAGTACACCTCACCACTACAGTCATACTAACCAGACTAGTACCACCTCACCACTACAGTCATACTAACCAGACTAGTACCACCTCACCACTACAGTCATACTAACCAGACTAGTACACCTCACCACTACAGTCATACTAACCAGACTAGTACACCTCACCACTACAGTCATACTAACCAGACTAGTACACCTCACCACTACAGTCATACTAACCAGACTAGTACCACCTCACCACTACAGTCATACTAACCAGACTAGTACGCCACCACCACCCCATTCATACTAACCAGACTAGTACACCTCACCACTACAGTCATACTAACCAGACTAGTACCACCTCACCACTACAGTCATACTAACCAGACTAGTACGCCACCACTAGTCATACCAACCAGACTAGTACCACCTCACCACTACAGTCATACTAACCAGACTAGTACCACCTCACCACTACAGTCATACTAACCAGACTAGTACCACCTCACCACTACAGTCATACTAACCAGACTAGTACGCCTCACCACTACAGTCATACTAACCAGACTAGTACCACCTCACCACTACAGTAATACTAACCAGACTAGTACCACCTCACCACCCCAGTCATACTAACCAGACTAGTACACCTCACCACTACAGTCATACTAACCAGACTAGTACACCTCACCACTACAGTCATACTAACCAGACTAGTACCACCTCACCACTACAGTCATACTAACCAGACTAGTACACCTCACCACTACAGTCATACTAACCAGACTAGTACACCTCACCACTACAGTCATACTAACCAGACTAGTACCACCTCACCACTACAGTCATACTAACCAGACTAGTACACCTCACCACTACAGTCATACTAACCAGACTAGTACCACCTCACCACTACAGTCATACTAACCAGACTAGTACGCCTCACCACTACAGTCATACTAACCAGACTAGTACCACCTCACCACTACAGTCATACTAACCAGACTAGTACACCTCACCACTACAGTCATACTAACCAGACTAGTACCACCTCACCACTACAGTCATACTAACTAGACTAGTACGCCTCACCACTAGTCATACTAACCAGACTAGTACACCTCACCACTACAGTCATACTAACCAGACTAGTACCACCTCACCACTACAGTCATACTAACCAGACTAGTACGCCACCACCACCCCAGTCATACTAACCAGACTAGTACCACCTCACTCAGACTGGTCGTCACTTTCTTCTAAGAAACACACAGCTTACTAAGATCGGTCTAGAACCATCCACCCAGATCGGTCTAGAACCATCCACCCAGATCGGTCCAGAACCATCCACCCAGATCAGTCTAGAACCATCCATCCAGATCAGTCCAGAACCATCCATCCAGATCGGTCCAGAACCATCCATCCAGATCGGTCCAGAACCATCCATCCAGATCGGTCCAGAACCATCCATCCAGACCGGTCTAGAACCATCCTTCCAGACCGGTCTAGAACCATCCTTCCAGACCGGTCTAGAACCATCCTTCCAGACCGGTCTAGAACCATCCTTCCAGACCGGTCTAGAACCATCCTTCCAGATCGGTCTAGAACCATCCTTACAGATCAGTCTAGAACCATCCTTACAGATCAGTCTAGAACCATCCATCCAGACCGGTCTAGAACCATCCATCCAGAACCATCCATCCAGACCGGTCTAGAACCATCCATCCAGACCGGTCTAGAACCATCCATCCAGACCGGTCTAGAACCATGCATCCAGACCGGTCTAGAACCATGCATCCAGACCGGTCTAGAACCATCCATCCAGAACCATCCATCCAGAACCATCCATCCAGAACCATCCATCCAGAACCATCCATCCAGACCGGTCTAGAACCATCCATCCAGATCAGTCTAGAACCATCCATCTCTGCCAAGCCACCACGTTTTACACCAGAAGAGAGACAGAGTACAGTTCCAATCATAGGGTGCAGTTTGTTCTATATCATTAGCATAATCGCCATAGATGCGGTAAACCATCATTACACGCAGTAAACCATCATTACACGCAGTAAACCATCATTACACGTGCAATAGACAGTTTAAAAGAGCCTCAGAGAGTCAGCTGTAGTTAGAACTGTGGACAGAGCCCCATTCCTGACAACACATTTGAACTGTTAATGATAGATGGGGCAAACTTCAAAACCAGAGTGTACTGGACTGTGATATAATAGTATAACATGCAGGATAGGAGCCATAGAGAAAGTCATTAGAAGACAGCTGAAATGTGAATAGTTTGGTTCAGACTCAGGTGAGGCATTGGATCAAGGTTAAAATACCACGACACAAGCTGTTCTTGATTTGCTAAGACATTGTGGGATGGAACACTATTACTGGAAGTACTGCATGTGTGATTGAAGATGAGTCATCATCGTCCCATCTCTATAGTCAAATGAGTCTATAAGTCAAATGATTCTGTGCCAAATATGTCAGTTTTGGGGGCAGTGTCACCTTTTTTTTTAGAGGCTGAATAACATTTGAAGAAACAGAGCAGGATTAGTTTTTCATTTCTACTCAATCTGCCAAGGAGAAGGAAGTAGTTCACCTACTGGTCCAAAGATCAAACACACAGAAAGGTTAACTCCCGTTAGTAATGATTGTCACAAATAGAAAACACTGGCTAGAACTGCAGAGCTTCCGGAACTAGAATCAGCGGAGCCAATGGAATTCATATGGTTCCATCCCTAAGCTCAAGCACATTGTAGTTCCATTGTGTCTCAGTCCACTGAGCACTGTGGTATTCTATAATGCTCCATTATATTCAGACTTCAACAGTGGAGCACGGCTAGCCCTGAGGCCTAGTCTTCTGAATGGACAGTCAGAGAGAAAGTGAATGAATGTGTGTGTGTGTGTGTGTGTGTGTGTGTGTGTGTGTGTGTGTGTGTGTGTGTGTGTGTGTGTGTGTGTGTGTGTGTGTGTGTGTGTGTGTGTGTGTGTGTGTGTGTGTGTACCCCTCAGAGCAGCAGAACATGTCCTGTGTGCCCCCAGGTGAAGTAGAGGCACTGTGACATCGCCGTGACACTGCTCTGCTACATCCCAGCTGGGGGGAAATGAGAGGAAAGGCCCCCTCATCTGGTGTGTGTGTGTGTGTGTCATCTGGTATCTCTTAACCATGTCCATTCAGCTTAGAGGAGGGAGCTACAGTAATATTGCATCCAAAATAGCATCCTATTTCCTCTACAGGGCACTACTTTAGAGTAGAGCCCAGGGTCCTGGTCAGTCGTGCCCTACATAGTGGGATAGGGTGCTATTTGGGACGATCCTTAAGGCTGCTCCTGGGGACTGACTACTGATCCATGCTGGGATGTGGAAGCCTATTTACAGTGAAGCCTGGAGGGGATGGAGGAAGGGGGTTTAGTTGACAGCCCTAGGGCGGCTCTAACCACCCCTCCCCTAAACTGTTGACAGCCCTAGGGCGGCTCTAACCACCCCTCCAAACTGTTGACAGCCCTAGGGCGGCTAACCACCCCTCCCCTAAACCGTTGACAGCCCTTGGGCGGCTCTAACCACCCCTCCCCTAAACTGTTGACAGCCCTAGGGCGGCTCTAACCACCCCTCCCCTAAACTGTTGACAGCCCTAGGGCGGCTCTAACCACCCCTCCCCTAAACTGTTGACAGCCCTAGGGCGGCTCTAACCACCCCTCCCCTAAACTGTTGACAGCCCTAGGGCGGCTCTAACCACCCCTCCCCTAAACTGTTGACAGCCCTAGGGCGGCTCTAACCACCCCTCTCCTAAACTGTTGACAGCCCTAGGGCGGCTAACCACCCCTCCCCTCAACTGTTGACAGCCCTAGGGCGGCTCTAACCACCCCTCCCCTAAACTGTTGACAGCCCTAGGGCGGCTAACCACCCCTCCCCTCAACTGTTGACAGCCCTAGGGCGGCACAAACCACCCCTACCCTAAACTGTTGACAGCCCTAGGGCGGCTCTAACCACCCCTCCCCTAAACTGTTGACAGCCCTAGGGCGGCTCTAACCACCCCTCCCCTAAACTGTTGACAGCCCTAGGGTGACTCTAACCATCCCTCTCCTAAACTGTTGACAGCCCTAGGGCGGCTAACCACCCCTCCCCTCAACTGTTGACAGCCCAAGGGCGGCTCTAACCACCCCTCCCCTCAACTGTTGACAGCCCTAGGGCGGCTAACCACCCCTCCCCTCAACTATTGACAGCCCTAGGGCGGCTCTAACCACCCCTCCCCTCAACTGTTGACAGCCCTAGGGCGGCTCTAACCACCCCTCAACTGTTGACAGCCCTAGGGCGGCTCTAACCACCCCTCAACTGTTGACAGCCCTAGGGCGGCTCTAACCACCCCTCAACTATTGACAGCCCTAGGGCGGCTCTAACCACCCCTCCCCTCAACTGTTGACAGCCCTAGGGCGGCTCTAACCACCTCTCCCCTAAACTGTCGACAGGCCTAGGGCGGCTCTAACACCAGGGTTCAGAACCACCTCTGGCACAGCCACGCTCCTCATAAAACCATCAGAATACAAACCAAGCAGAGCCGACTCGCCTCATAAAGTTGCAAAGTTGAGAGAGTAAAAATAGAAATACTGCTACTGAGAGAGAGAGAATATTCACAACAGTCTTTATATCTTGCTAACAGCTTGTTCTAACAGCCGTGTTTTTCCCTCAGCCAGACGTGAAGCCACATAATTTAAGATGGAAGTGGAAAAAGAAGCCGTCGGTCACAGTGTGTTAGCTGTGTCTACTGGCTTCATGCGTCCCAAATAGCACCCCATTCCCCATTTAGTGCACTACTTTTGATAGGGATTTGGTAAAAAAAACAAAATAGTGCACTATAAAAAGAGAAATAGGGTGCCATTTGTTCTAGGTTTAGGGTTGAGTTCTAGGCCCTCTCCTCTTCTCTCTATAAACCAAGTCACTCTGTTCCCTCATATCCTCACCTATCACTGCTATGCGGATGGACCTCTCCTCTTCTCTCTATAAACCAAGTCACTCTGTTCCCTCATATCCTCACATGGTCTCTCCTATCACTGCTATGCGGATGGACCTCTTCTCTTCTCTCTATAAACCAAGTCACTCTGTTCCCTCATATCCTCACCTATCACTGCTATGCGGATGGACCTCTCCTCTTCTCTCTATAAACCAAGTCACTCTGTTCCCTCATATCCTCACATGGTCTCACCTATCACTGCTATGCGGATGACATTCAGCTACTCTTCTCCTTCTGACACCCAGGTGGCGACACGCATCTCTGCGTGCCAGACACACATCTCTGCGTGCCAGACACACATCTCTGCGTGCCAGACACACATCTCTGCGTGCCAGACACACATCTCTGCGTGCCAGACACACATCTCAGCTTGGATGTCGGCCCACTACCTCAAGCTCAACAAGACGGAGCTGCTCTTCCTCGCGGGGAAGGCCTGCCCGCTCCAAGACCTCTCCATCCCGGTTGACAACCCCACGGTGTCCCCCTCCCAGAGCGTAAACAACCTTAGCGTAACCCTGGACAAAACTCCAGTCAACATCTGCAAACATCAAAGCAGCGACTCGCTCCTTTACGTTCATTCTCTACAACATCTGTACAGTACGACCCTTCTTCCACCACTAGCTGTCTTGGGGCCTCTCAGTCTACTACTACCACCACTAGCTGTCTTGGGGCCTCTCAGTCTACTACCACCACCACTAGCTGTCTTGGAGCCTCTCAGTCTACTACCACCACCACCACTAGCTGTCTTGGGGCCTCTCAGTCTACTACTACCACCACCACTAGCTGTCTTGGGGCCTCTCAGTCTACTACCACCACCACTAGCTGTCTTGGGGCCTCTCAGTCTACTACCACCACTACCACTAGCTGTCTTGGGGCATCTCAGTCTACTACCACCACCACCACTAGCTGTCTTGGGGCCTCTCAGTCTACTACCACCACCACCACTAGCTGTCTTGGGGCCTCTCAGTCTACTACCACCACCACTAGCTGTCTTGGGGCCTCTCAGTCTACCACCACCACTAGCTGTCTTGGGGCCTCTCAGTCTACTACTACCACCACCACTAGCTGTCTTGGGGCATCTCAGTCTACTACCACCACCACCACTAGCTGTCTTGGGGCATCTCAGTCTACTACCACCACCACTAGCTGTCTTGGGGCCTCTCAGTCTACTACCACCACCACCACTAGCTGTCTTGGGGCCTCTCAGTCTACTACCACCACCACCACTAGCTGTCTTGGGGCCTCTCAGTCTACTACCACCACCACCACTAGCTGTCTTGGGGCCTCTCAGTCTACTACCACCACCACCACTAGCTGTCTTGGGGCCTCTCAGTCTACTACCACCACCACTAGCTGTCTTGGGGCCTCTCAGTCTACTACTACCACCACCACTAGCTGTCTTGGGGCATCTCAGTCTACTACCACCACCACCACTAGCTGTCTTGGGGCATCTCAGTCTACTACCACCACCACTAGCTGTCTTGGGGCCTCTCAGTCTACTACCACCACCACCACTAGCTGTCTTGGGGCCTCTCAGTCTACTACCACCACCACCACTAGCTGTCTTGGGGCCTCTCAGTCTACTACTACCACCACCACTAGCTGTCTTGGGGCCTCTCAGTCTACTACCACCACCACTAGCTGTCTTGGGGCCTCTCAGTCTACTACCACCACCACTAGCTGTCTTGGGGCCTCTCAGTCTACCACCACCACCACTAGCTGTCTTGGGGCCTCTCAGTCTACTACCACCACCACTAGCTGTCTTGGGGCCTCTCAGTCTACTACCACCACCACCACTAGCTGTCTTGGGGCCTCTCAGTCTACCACCACCACTAGCTGTCTTGGGGCCTCTCAGTCTACTACCACCACCACCACTAGCTGTCTTGGGGCATCTCAGTCTACTACCACCACCACCACTAGCTGTCTTGGGGCATCTCAGTCTACTTCCACCACTAGCTGTCTTGGGGCCTCTCAGTCTACTACTACCACCACCACTAGCTGTCTTGGGGCCTCTCAGTCTACTACTATTACCACGACTAGCTGTCTTGGGGCCTCTCAGTCTACTACTACTACCACCACTAGCTGTCTTGGGGCCTCTCAGTCTACTACCACCACCACCACTAGCTGTCTTGGGGCCTCTCAGTATACTACCACCACCACCACTAGCTGTCTTGGGCCTCTCAGTCTACTACCACCACCACTAGCTGTCTTGGGGCCTCTCAGTCTACTACTACTACCACCACTAGCTGTCTTGGGCCTCTCAGTCTACTACCACCACTAGCTGTCTTGGGGCCTCTCAGTCTACTACCACCACTAGCTGTCTTGGGCCTCTCAGTCTACTACCACCACTAGCTGTCTTGGGGCATCTCAGTCTACTACCACCACCACCACTAGCTGTCTTGGGGCCTCTCAGTCTACTTCCACCACTAGCTGTCTTGGGGCCTCTCAGTCTACTACCACCACCACCACTAGCTGTCTTGGGCCTCTCAGTCTACTACTACTACCACCACCACTAGCTGTCTTGGGGCCTCTCAGTCTACTACCACCACCACTAGCTGTCTTGAGGCCTCTCAGTCTACTACCACCACCACTAGCTGTCTTGGGGCCTCTCAGTCTACTACTACTACCACCACTAGCTGTCTTGGGGCATCTCAGTCTACTACCACCACCACCACTAGCTGTCTTGGGGCCTCTCAGTCTACTTCCACCACTAGCTGTCTTGGGGCCTCTCAGTCTACTACCACCACCACCACTAGCTGTCTTGGGCCTCTCAGTCTACTTCCACCACTAGCTGTCTTGGAGCCTCTCAGTCTACTACCACCACCACCACTAGCTGTCTTGGGGCCTCTCAGTCTACTACCACCACCACCACTAGCTGTCTTGGGCCTCTCAGTCTACTTCCACCACTAGCTGTCTTGGAGCCTCTCAGTCTACTACCACCACCACCACTAGCTGTCTTGGGGCCTCTCAGTCTACTACCACCACCACCACTAGCTGTCTTGGGGCCTCTCAGTCTACTACCACCACCACCACTAGCTGTCTTGGGGCCTCTCAGTCTACTACTACCACCACCACTAGCTGTCTTGGGGCCTCTCAGTCTACTTCCACCACTAGCTGTCTTGGGGCCTCTCAGTCTACTACCACCACCACCACTAGCTGTCTTGGGGCCTCTCAGTCTACTACCACCACCACTAGCTGTCTTGGGGCCTCTCAGTCTACTACTACCACCACCACTAGCTGTCTTGGGGCCTCTCAGTCTACCACCACCACCACTAGCTGTCTTGGGGCCTCTCAGTCTACTACTACCACCACTAGCTGTCTTGGGGCCTCTCAGTCTACTACCACCACGACCACTAGCTGTCTTGGGGCCTCTCAGTCTACTACCACCACGACCACTAGCTGTCTTGGGGCCTCTCAGTCTACTACCACCACCACCACTAGCTGTCTTGGGGCCTCTCAGTCTACTACCACCACCACTAGCTGTCTTGGAGCCTCTCAGTCTACTACCACCACCACCACTAGCTGTCTTGGGGCCTCTCAGTCTACTACCACCACCACTAGCTGTCTTGGGCCTCTCAGTCTACTACTACTACTACCACCACCACTAGCTGTCTTGGAGCCTCTCAGTCTACTACTACTACTACCACCACCACTAGCTGTCTTGGGGCCTCTCAGTCTACTACCACCACCACTAGCTGTCTTGGGNTACTACCACCACCACTAGCTGTCTTGGGGCCTCTCAGTCTACTACCACCACCACTAGCTGTCTTGGGCCTCTCAGTCTACTACTACTACTACCACCACCACTAGCTGTCTTGGAGCCTCTCAGTCTACTACTACTACCACCACTAGCTGTCTTGGAGCCTCTCAGTCTACTACTACCACCACCACTAGCTGTCTTGGGCCTCTCAGTCTACTACTACTACTACCACCACCACTAGCTGTCTTGGAGCCTCTCAGTCTACTACCACCACCACTAGCTGTCTTGGGGCCTCTCAGTCTACTACCACCACCACCACTAGCTGTCTTGGGGCCTCTCAGTCTACTACCACCACCACCACTAGCTGTCTTGGGGCCTCTCAGTCTACTACCACCACCACCACTAGCTGTCTTGGGCCTCTCAGTCTACTACCACCACCACTAGCTGTCTTGGGGCCTCTCAGTCTACTACCACCACCACTAGCTGTCTTGGGCCTCTCAGTCTACTACTACTACTACCACCACCACTAGCTGTCTTGGGCCTCTCAGTCTACTACTACTACTACCACCACCACTAGCTGTCTTGGAGCCTCTCAGTCTACTACCACCACCACCACTAGCTGTCTTGGGGCATCTCAGTCTACTACTACTACCACCACTAGCTGTCTTGGGGCCTCTCAGTCTACCACCACCACTAGCTGTCTTGGGGCCTCTCAGTCTACTACCACCACCACTAGCTGTCTTGGGGCCTCTCAGTCTACTACCACCACCACCACTAGCTGTCTTGGGGCCTCTCAGTCTACTACCACCACTAGCTGTCTTGGGGCCTCTCAGTCTACTACCACCACCACCACTAGCTGTCTTGGGGCCTCTCAGTCTACCACCACCACTAGCTGTCTTGGGGCCTCTCAGTCTACTACCACCACCACTAGCTGTCTTGGGGCCTCTCAGTCTACTACCACCACCACTAGCTGTCTTGGGGCCTCTCAGTCTACTACTATTACCACCACTAGCTGTCTTGGGGCCTCTCAGTCTACTACTACTACCACTAGCTGTCTTGGGGCCTCTCAGTCTACTACCACCACCACCACTAGCTGTCTTGGAGCCTCTCAGTCTACTACTACCACCACGACTAGCTGTCTTGGGGCCTCTCAGTCTACTACCACCACCACCACTAGCTGTCTTGGGGCCTCTCAGTCTACTACCACCACCACCACTAGCTGTCTTGGGGCCTCTCAGTCTACTACCACCACCACCACTAGCTGTCTTGGGGCCTCTCAGTCTACTACTACTACCACCACCACTAGCTGTCTTGGGGCCTCTCAGTCTACTACCACCACCACCACTAGCTGTCTTGGGGCCTCTCAGTCTACTACCACCACCACCACTAGCTGTCTTGGGGCCTCTCAGTCTACTACTACTACCACCACCACTAGCTGTCTTGGGGCCTCTCAGTCTACTACCACCACCACCACTAGCTGTCTTGGGGCCTCTCAGTCTACTACCACCACCACTAGCTGTCTTGGGGCCTCTCAGTCTACTACCACCACCACTAGCTGTCTTGGGGCCTCTCAGTCTACTACCACCACCACCACTAGCTGTCTTGGGGCCTCTCAGTCTACTACCACCACCACCACTAGCTGTCTTGGAGCCTCTCAGTCTACTACTACTACCACCACTAGCTGTCTTGGGGCCTCAGTCTACTACTATTACCACCACTAGCTGTCTTGGGGCCTCTCAGTCTACTACCACCACCACTAGCTGTCTTGGAGCCTCTCAGTCTACTACTACTACCACCACTAGCTGTCTTGGGGCCTCTCAGTCTACTACTACTACCACCACTAGCTGTCTTGGGCCTCTCAGTCTACTACCACCACCACTAGCTGTCTTGGGGCCTCTCAGTCTACTACCACCACCACCACTAGCTGTCTTGGGGCCTCTCAGTCTACTACCACCACGACCACTAGCTGTCTTGGGGCCTCTCAGTCTACTACCACCACGACCACTAGCTGTCTTGGGGCCTCTCAGTCTACTACTACTACCACCACTAGCTGTCTTGGGGCCTCTCAGTCTACTACCACCACCACCACTAGCTGTCTTGGGGCCTCTCAGTCTACTACTACTACCACCACTAGCTGTCTTGGGGCCTCTCAGTCTACTACCATCACCACCACTAGCTGTCTTGGGGCCTCTCAGTCTACTACTACCACCACCACTAGCTGTCTTGGGGCCTCTCAGTCTACTACTACTACCACCACTAGCTGTCTTGGGGCCTCTCAGTCTACTACCACCACCACTAGCTGTCTTGGGGCCTCTCAGTCTACTACTACTACCACCACTAGCTGTCTTGGGGCCTCTCAGTCTACTACCACCACGACCACTAGCTGTCTTGGGGCCTCTCAGTCTACTACCACCACCACTAGCTGTCTTGGGGCCTCTCAGTCTACTACCACCACCACCACTAGCTGTCTTGGGGCCTCTCAGTCTACTACTACTACTACCACCACTAGCTGTCTTGGGGCCTCTCAGTCTACTACCACCACCACCACTAGCTGTCTTGGGGCCTCTCAGTCTACTACTACTACCACCACTAGCTGTCTTGGGGCCTCTCAGTCTACTACCACCACCACTAGCTGTCTTGAGGCCTCTCAGTCTACTACCACCACCACTAGCTGTCTTGGGGCCTCTCAGTCTACTACTACCACCACCACTAGCTGTCTTGGGGCCTCTCAGTCTACTACTACTACCACCACTAGCTGTCTTGGGGCCTCTCAGTCTCTGAGTCATAGTACCATTAGCTGTCTTAGGGCCTTTAAGTCTTCTAGCAGCAGACTCCTCAGAGTCACGTCTATTTACAATAAGTCTTATTACCACTTATTGCAAGTCCACACCCTCCATTTTCTCACAAGTCCATTCCGTCTCACTAAAGTAAGGGTCAACCATTTCTATCTGCATGTGTAGTGGTGTGGGTGCAGGCTTTTGTCCCAACCAAGCAGTAACACACCTGACCGGATTGAACTAATCAGTCTTAAAGAGATACTTCGGGCATTTTAGCAACGAGGCCCTTTGTCTACTTCCCCAGAGTCAGATGAACTCGTTGATGTCCAGTATTTTAAAGAAGTTAGATGTAGTTTTTCAAGCAAATGCTAACTAGTGTTACCAGTCATTGCGCTAACTAACGCTAGTTAGCAACTGCACTAGCGCTTGTTAGCAACTGCACTAGCGCTTGTTAGCAACTGCACTAGCGCTTGTTAGCAACTGCACTAGCGCTTGTTAGCAACTGCACTAGCGCTTGTTAGCAACTGCACTAGCGCTTGTTAGCAACTTCCTTCAAACTGCACGCTGAGACATAAAAATTGTGTCCACAAGTTCTTCTGACTCTGGAGAAAGTAGATAAAGGGCATCAATGCCAAAATCCCGAAATATCCCTTTAAGTAAAAGACTAGGATAAGCCAATAATCTGAATCAGGTGTGTTACTGCTGGGCTGGATCAAAAACATCCACCCATATTGTCTCTTTGCGGTTGAGATCGGCCATCACTGTTCTGAAGGAAGCTTCTGACTGGGCGTTCACAGGTGGAACTCCAGGATGGTGCAACAGAGGTAAAACAGTTCATTCCCTTCCAACTGACACATTTCAAGATGGTGTCTTTCAAGCTGACAAACAGGAAAACCTGTACATACCTTTTAAAACCCTTTCCTGCAATCAAATGACCAAATTACCCCCTAGACTACCGAGAATGTTTAATATTTTTAATAATTTCATAATTCATAAACAAGAAAAAAGTAAAATCTGATGTTTCTATGTCAAGCAGTTATATTTCAATCTTCTGTGATGTATATAAAGTAAAATATTGGGATGCTAACTCAAAATGTCAGAGTTGAAATGTGACATGGTACAGGTGTCTTTTGTTAAGCCCATAACCATGTGTGTGAGGTGTACACTTTAGTTTTAAAGTAGATTTGTTTCAGACTACCCAGAATCACTCTGTGTGATCCTCTCTTTTTACCATTTTCTACATTGTAGAATAATAGTGAAGACATCAAAACTATGAAATAATACACACATAGTTGAGAGAATGCCAAGAATGTGCAAAGCTGTCATCAAGGCAAAGAGTGGCTACTTTGAAGAATCTGAAATAAATTTTAATTAAACAAATCAAAATATATATATTTTTTCCAGATTCTTCAAAGTAGCCACTTTTTGTCTTGACAGCTTTGCACATTCTTGGCATCCTCTCAACTATGTGTGTGTTATTTCATAGTTTTGATGTCTTCACTATTATTCTACAATGAAGAAAATGAATGAGTAGGTGTGTCCAAACTTTTGACTGGTACTGTATATAAATTGACCGTAAAAACACATTTTCCTATGGGGACAATGAAGTAAATTATGAACATGTTTATGTTTAAGAAAACATGATACGTAGTTGTTCATCTTATGACTAATGAAGCCTGTTAGTGTTTGTTTACTACAGTAATGCTGCAGCTCTCTCCATGTGTAAATATCTGCTGTGCGTTGGACCGGAGTCTTCTCAACCCCATTTATCTTCATCAGATTTTCGTGTCCGAGAGTAGAGTGGTGTCGCTATCTCCTGCGAAGAGGGATTTATTCAGACCCCTGGAGGAGGAATGGGACTTACAATGGAACCCCGGGGGAAACCAGACAGGAGGAGGCCGAGGGAACCAGAGTGGAGGAACGGAGGGCAATAGGGAGGGGATGGGAGAAAGACTGGAGATCAAGAAGGGGGAGGGGGGGGACCAGTGTGGAGGAACGGAGGGCGATAGGGAGGGGATGGGAGAAAGACTGGAGATCAAGAAGGGGGAGGGGGGGGGGACCAGTGTGAGTCCCTCTTCAACCTCCTCCTGCTGGGGTCACAGTCAGCTGCTCCTCCTCTGTGGCCCTCCAGGCCCCAGAGCCCTCAGCTTCTACAACTCTTTGTGGTCCCAGCCCCCGCCCTCTCTTTCCCACAGGCCACGGACTGAAGGACGGACACACACACACGAACACACACACACGGCATGTCCCTCCAGACATGACGATGAAACATCTCTATTTAAGGACCTCTCCATCCATCTCCACAGAACCCTAATCACACAGTGTGTGTGTCCACAGCAGCCCACCCCTGCTTCCACATTTAGCAAGGCCAAAGGAAAGCGGAGGACATGCAAGGCTGAGTTGTTTTTGTTTGATATGAGAGGGAGGCCCCTCGTCTACATTCATTTGATTTCCTGTTTGGTAAAGAAAGAGGAAACCACTGACCAGTACCATCTATATCCTCTCTCCTCTGGGGGGGGGGGGGGGGGCTTTAGTGCACAGTTTCATCTCCTCTATTTGGGGGGGGGGGGGGCTTTAGTGCACAGTTTCATCTCCTCTATTTGGGGGGGGGGGGGGGGGGGGGGGGGCTTTAGTGAACAGGAATGGTGAAGAAGGCTTGGACAGCTGACCAGAAACACTTGTAAAATTACTTAATGCTTCTACACCAAATATTTTCTCTGTGTGTGTGTGTGTGTGTGTGTGTGTGTGTGTGTGTGTGTGTGTGTGTGTGTGGGCGCTTCCATGATGAGCTTACCTCGTTTCCATGCATATTCCCAACATATTTGAATTCAGGAATTCCCATCTGGTGCTCCGCCGGATTCTCTCCCAGAATGAGCACCCAGAGGTCTCTCCCTGCCAACAAACAACAGCCCCATTATAAAGAGGAATCATCAAGATATTTACTCATCAAATTCATTCACCCTTGTGGACCAGTGTGTTCGTGTGACTGACTGACTTTTTCCCACCAGCCCCTAGAGCAGGACAGAACATTATTCAAATAGTGTTTTAGATTGCGTGGACTGGCACCTGGCAACTCAACGTCAGCTCACAGCCCCCTCTCGTCTCTGCCCCCCCCCTCCTCTCTTCCCTCCCCCCTCCGCCCCTCCCCTGGGTGCGTCTCAATAACCTCAAATAGCATTCAATAGAAAAGAGAATGAAACTCCCTCTAGCACAGCTCAACCAATCCAATGCTTTTACATTTTGTGGGATATAGTGAAGGAGTGTACACTTCAGGAGGTAGTATAGATTATTGTCCTGTATGAGAGAGACTTCCTGTGTTCCGGTATTTGTCAGAGGGATGTCAGAGCTCTACCACACAACACGTCTGAACCTGCTCCGTGGCCAGTTTGTCAGCAGTGAGTAATCCTCAAGACTAGCTTGTTCTGGCCGCAGGATAGAAACTCTGTTCCCCTTTCATCATAACAACTAGAGTAGCAGACTACAGGATAGAAACTCTGTTCCCCTTTCATCATAACAACTAGAGTAGCAGACTACAGGATAGGAACTCTGTTCCCCTTTCATCACAACAACTAGAGTAGCAGACTACAGGATAGAAACTCTGTTCCCCTTTCATCACAACAACTAGAGTAGCAGACTACAGGATAGAAACTCTGTTCCCCTTTCATCATAACAATTAGAGTAGCAGACTACAGGATAGGAACTCTGTTCCCCTTTCATCACAACAACTAGAGTAGCAGACTACAGGATAGGAACTCTGTTCCCCTTTCATCACAACAACTAGAGTAGCAGACTACAGGATAGAAACTGTGTTCCCCTTTCATCACAACAACTAGTGGGTTTGTTTACCCTCAAATGGCTCTAAGACAAGTCTATATGGAACCAATTGCTCCACACAATCACACACTTGCATGCAAGCACCCCCCAACCAACCCACCCACCCACCCCCACTTAAACTTCTGACCAATTATTTCTGAAATGTTGTGCACAGAAGCCTGTCATTTCAGCACAGCTGTTTCTGTCCAGGGGCTTAAAGACAAAAACCCTCAGTGTCTACAGGCCATAAAGACGCACGGGAGGGGTCAAGTAGGAGGGGTGCAGCAGAGCAGGGAGGGGCAAGAATGTAGCGGGGAAAGTAGAGCGCCAGGAGGGGCAGTCGAGGAATGATCAGAGAGGGGGTCAGCGGAGGAGCAGGACGAGGCAGGTGGTGTACTAGATTAACAGTAATTAGCTAAGAGTCTCTCACCTCGAGCGGCACCAGAAGATTAGGAGGAGGGAGGTTAAATTAACGGGCCGGCCCAAGACGGGCGACAGGCCTTGAAACACGATGACCTCACAATCTGCCAGAGATTTAGTGCAGGCAGGGAGCCAGGCAGGTAGACAGAGGAGGGCCTAAAGATACTGTACACTACTTAAAGTGGAACTGACAGTGTTTAGCAACATGAAATCTCATTCAAATCTGTTCCTATACATCCCTGGAAGAATGACACTTTAAAAAATAAAAATAAATTGACAAGCGAGCACTTAGATTTGGTCATTTTCACATTTTCATAAATTCATGTAATGTTTGGGAATGACAGAGTAAAACATTTGTAAAAATTCTATAGCAATATAAAGCGGGAAAGCTGCCGTGCGTTTGGACAATTAATAGACACTGCAGTAAATAAACCCCTGATAAAAACCACTGTCTTGTCCAGGACCAGAGTCTATGCAGACCGGTGCAGCAGAGCCAATCAGAGCTACAGTAGACCTTTATGTAAACAAGCCATTTGTACACAGGCCTGGAATCACTCACTTTGAACTGGACTGTGTGTTTACAGACAGTAGCAACAGCGTGACTTTAGATCATTAGTAAGCATTCGCCAAAAGCCACAAAATACACCTGAATGGATTTCTGTAAATACCACGGGATTCCTCTTACATTTGGGAACTTTACAGTCCTGTTGATCAAACAACCATGAAAAAAGGTAGGATCTCTCTCTCTCCCTCAGTTATACACATCAACAAGATCAATAACTAATGCAGAACAAGATGAGAAGAGCTACATACAATCTAACGAGGAAACATAAACCCTCTCAAAATGTTCAGCTACCTGGCCGTCAAAATGGCACTGATAAACGACGGGGAAATAGTCGCCTGCTCGTCCTTCTGCAGCTTGCCTGCAAATTAAAATGTTTGTCCCAACCCACGTTTTGACAACTGAATGAGAACTTGCCTGCCTTCCCATTTGATCGATGCCAAATACATTTGATTGACACTATAGACCCTGGACGTTATGGCCGAGGAGTAGGGTTGATCCGAGATTTTTCACAACGGCAGTCAAGCACCCAAGCTAACTGGCTAAAGTTGGCTAGCTACTTCGACACATGAGAGAAAACCTCACTCTGACCATTTTACTTACCCTAGCAGAGCTGGTTAGGCTGTATTCATGTTATCCAGAGCATTGGTGACTAACTGTGCTGCTGGCAACAATTAAATATTTTGGGGGGGGGGCAGACATTTACCGACACCGGTCATACTCAGCGGGTGTTGCACATTCATAAATCCATCAGTTATTCTGCCACACAGAGTGCTCTGAAATCAGAGTAGATAGCCAGAGTGAATTTACGAACGCAAGAGATATGCTAACTGGATAACAGTCGTTCAAGTTAAGCACCGCTAGCAAAGCGATTCACATTTCTTGCTAGTTAACCCAATGACTTAACTAGGCAAGTCAGTTTAGAACAAATTCGTATTTACAATAACGGGGGAACAGTGGGTTAACTGCCTTGTTCAGGGGCAGAACAGAATTTTACATTGTCAGCTCTGGGATTCTATCCAGCAACCTTTCGGTTACTAGTCCAACCACGAAACGTGGCTGGGTCTTTCAGCATGACAATGATCCCAAACACACCGCCCGGGCAACGAAGGAGTGGCTTCGTAAGAAGCATTTCAAGGTCCTGGAGTGGCCTAGCCATTCTCCAGATCTCAACCCCAAAGATCTTTGGAGGGAGTTGAAAGTCCGTGTTGCCCAGCAACAGCCCCAAAACATCACTGCTCTAGAGGAGATCTGCATGGAGGAATGGGCCAAAATACCAGCAACAGTGTGTGAAAACCTTGTGAAGACTGACAGAAAATGTTTGACCTCTGTCATTGCCAACAAAGGGTATATAACAAAGTATTGAGATAAACTTTTGTTATTGACCAAATACTTATTTTCCACCATAATTTGCAAATAATTTCATTAAAAAATCCTACAATGTGATTTTCTGGATTTTTTTTTCTCATTTTGTCTGTCATAGTTGAAGTGTACATATGATGAAAATTACAGGCCTCTCTCATCTTTTTAAGTGGGAGAACTTGCACAATTGGTGGCTGACTAAATACTTTTTTGCCCCACTGTACCTTTGACTATTGGATGTTCTTATAGGCACTTTAGTATTGCCAGTGTAACAGAATAGCTTCCATCCCTCTCCTCGCCCCTACCTGGGCGCGAACCAGGAACACATCGACAACAGCCACCCTCGAAGCATCGTTACCCATCGCTCCACAAAAGCCGCGGCCCTTGCAGAGCAAGGGGAACAACTACTCCAAGTCTCAGAACGAGTGACGTCACCGATTGAAACGCGCACCCCGCTAACTAGCTAGCCATTTCACATTGGTTACACCAGCCTAATCTCGGGAGTTGATAGGCTTGAAGTCATAAACAGCTCAATGCTTGAAGCATTGCGAACGCACAAAAGTGCTGTTTGAATGAATGCGTACGAGCCTGCTGCTGCCTACTGTCGCTCAGTCAGACTGCTCTATCAAATCATAGCTTAATTATAACATAACAACACACAGAAATACGAGCCTTTGGTCATTAATACGGTCGAATTCTGAAACTATCATTTCGAAAACAAAACATTTATTCTTTCAGTGAAATACGGAACCGTTCCGTATTTTACCGAACGGGTGGCATCCCTAAATCTAAATATTGCTGTTACATTGTACAACCTTCAATGTTATGTCATAATTATGTACAATTCTGGCAAATTAATTACGGTCTTTGTTAGGAATAAATGGACTTCACACAGTTCGCAACGAGCCAGGCGGCCCAAACTGCTGCATATACCCTGACTGCTTGCACGGAATGCAAGAGAAGTGACACAATTTCCGTAATTATAAGAAATTCATGTTAGAAGGCAATATTAACTAAATATGCAGGTTTAAAAATATATACTTGTGTATTGCTTTTAAAGAAAGTAATTGATGTTTATGGTTAGGTTTGGTGCAACGACAGTGTTAAATCATCAACCGTTTGGCGAAGTTGAAGTAGGCTGTGATTCGATGATAAATTAACAGGCACCGCATCGATTATATGCAATGCAGGACAAGCTAGATAAACTAGTAATATCATCAACCATGTGTAGTTAACTAGTGATTATGTGAAGATTGATTGTCTTTTATAAGTTTAATGCTAGCTAGCAACTTACCTTGGCTTCTTGCTGCCCTCGCGTAACAGGTAGTCAGCCTGCCACGCAGGCTCCTCGTGGAGTGCAATGTAAGGCAGGTGGTTAGAGCGTTGGACTAGTAACCGGAAGGTTGCAAAAACGAATCCCCGAGCTGACAAGGTAAAAATCTGTCGTTCTGCCCCTGAACAAGGCAGTTAACCCACTGTTCCCCGGCCGTCATTGAAAATAAGAAAGTGTTCTTAACTGACTTGCCTAGTTAAATAAATGTGTAAAAAAATATATTGTTATAAAACTTGAAATCGGCCCTAATTAATCGGCCATTCCGATTAAATTAGTCGACCTCTACTATATGGGCAATGAAATAGGGTACCATTTGGGAGTCATCTTTACAGTGTTGTAGGACTTCTGTCCTCTCTTCACCTGCTTTACTTTAAACCCATAAGGCCTCAGGAGCCACACGGCCTCAATCTAAAGTTAATTATTCTCGGGTTCTAATCAATTAAAAGTGCATGGCTGAGCACAGACAGATGACATCACAGGGTTCTAATCAATTAAAAGTGAATGGCTGAGCACAGACAGATGACATCACAGGGTTCTAATCAATTAAAAGTGCATGGCTGAGCACAGACAGATGACATCACAGGGTTCTAATCATTTAAAAGTGAATGGCTGAGCACAGACAGATGACATCACAGGGTTCTAATCAATTAAAAGTGAATGGCTGAGCACAGACAGATGACATCACAGGGTTCTAATCAATTAAAAGTGAATGGCTGAGCACAGACAGATGACATCACAGGGTTCTAATCAATTAAAAGTGAATGGCTGAGCACAGACAGATGACATCACAGGGTTCTAATCAATTAAAAGTGAATGGCTGAGCACAGACAGATGACATCACAGGGTTCAAATCGATTAAAATTGAATGGCTGAGAACAGACAGATGACATCACAGGGTTCTAATCGATTAAAAGTGAATGGCTGAGCACAGACAGATGACATCACAGGGTTCTAATCGATTAAAAGTGAATGGCTGAGCACAGACAGATGACATCACAGGGTTCTAATCGATTAAAAATGAATGGCTGAGCAGACAGATGACATCACAGGGTTCTAATCAATTAAAAGTGAATGGCTGAGCACAGACAGATGACATCACAGGGTTCTAATCAATTAAAAGTGCATGGCTGAGCACAGACAGATGACATCACAGGGTTCTAATCAATTAAAAGTGAATGGCTGAGCACAGACAGATGACATCACAGGGTTCTAATCAATTAAAAGTGAATGGCTGAGCACAGACAGATGCCATCACAGGGTTCTAATCAATTAAAAGTGCATGGCTGAGCACAGACAGATGACATCACAGGGTTCTAATCAATTAAAAGTGAATGGCTGAGCACAGACAGATGACATCACAGGGTTCTAATCAATTAAAAGTGCATGGCTGAGCACAGACAGATGACATCACAGGGTTCTAATCAATTAAAAGTGAACGGCTGAGCACAGACAGATGACATCACAGGGTTCTAATCGTCTGGTCTGTCTTTTCAGCTCTAGAGTGACGCAGCTGTCTAAGGCACTGCATCTCAGTGCTAGAGGCATCACTACAGACCCTGGTTCGATCCTGGGCTGTATCACAACCGGCCGTGATCTGGTGTCCTATAGGGCAGCGCACAATTGGCCCAGCGTCTTCCGGGTTAGAGGAGGGTTTGGCCGGGGTAGTCTGTCAATGTAAAATAAGAACTAATTCTTAACTGACTTGCCAAGTTAAATAAAAGGTTAAAGATATATATTTTTATGTAAATCAGAAACAAACAGATACCATCAAAAGGTCCTATAGTCTGGTCTGTCTTCTCAGAAACAAAGGGAACAAGGACAGTGTCAGGAAGCAGCAGCGAGTCAACTATGGTAATAACATAGGCGACGTCCCAAATGGGACCCTATTCCCTACATAGTGCACTACATTTGACCAGAGACATATGGGCCCTGGTCTAAAGTAGTGCACTACATAGGGAATATGGTGCCATTTGGGAAGCAGTCCTAGTTCCTGCTCCAGAAGTTGAGAGTCTCAATTTGCATCTGAATCTGAAACGAGAGAGAGAGAGAGAGAGAGAGAGAGAGAGAGAGAGAGAGAGAGAGAGAGAGAGAGAGAGAGAGAGAGAGAGAGAGAGAGAGAGAGAGAGAGAGAGAGAGAGAGAGAGAGCTGGAAGAGGAGGAGGGTGCCTCAATGCCAGCTTTGTGTCCAGCCATGCAAAGCACTTACAGACAGAGTCACCACAGAAATGCCACCAACTGGCAACACAGCACAGTGAGGGTGACGAGATGTTTCAATCTCCCAACAACACAGTGAGGGTGACAAGGTGTTTCAATCTCCCAACAACACAGTGAGGGTGACGAGGTGTTTCAATCTCCCAACAACACAGTGAGGGTGACGAGGTGTTTCAATCTCCCAACAACACAGTGAGGGTGACGAGGTGTTTCAATCTCCCAACAACACAGTGAGGGAGATGAGATGTTTCAATCTCCCAACAACACAGTGAGGGAGACGAGATGTTTCAATCTCCCAACAACACAGTGAGGGAGATGAGATGTTTCAATCTCCCAACAACACAGTGAGGGAGACGAGATGTTTCAATCTCCCAACAACACAGTGAGGGAGACGAGATGTTTCAATCTCCCAACAACACAGTGAGGGAGACGAGATGTTTCAATCTCCCAACAACACAGTGAGGGAGACGAGATGTTTCAATCTCCCAACAACACAGTGAGGGAGATGAGATGTTTCAATCTCCCAACAACACAGTGAGGGAGACGAGATGTTTCAATCTCCCAACAACACAGTGAGGGAGATGAGATGTTTCAATCTCCCAACAACACAGTGAGGGAGATGAGATGTTTCAATCTCCCAACAACACAGTGAGGGTGACGAGATGTTTCAATCTCCCAACAACACAGTGAGGGTGACAAGGTGATGTTTCAATCTCCCAACACAACACAGTGAGGGTGACAAGGTGATGTTTCAATCTCCCAACAACACAGTGAGGGTGACAAGGTGATGTTTCAATCTCCCAACACAACACAGTGAGGGTGACGAGATGTTTCAATCTCCCAACAACACAGTGAGGGTGACAAGGTGATGTTTCAATCTCCCAACAACACAGTGAGGGTGACGTGATGTTTCAATCTCCCAACAACACAGTGAGGGTGACGTGATGTTTCAATCTCCCAACAACACAGTGAGGGTGACAAGGTGATGTTTCAATCTCCCAACAACACAGTGAGGGTGACAAGGTGATGTTTCAATCTCCCAACAACACAGTGAGGGTGACAAGGTGATGTTTCAACCTCCCAACAACACAGTGAGGGTGACAAGGTGATGTTTCAATCTCCCAACAACACAGTGAGGGTGACGAGATGTTTCAATCTCCCAACAACACAGTGAGGGTGACGTGATGTTTCAATCTCCCAACAACACAGTGAGGGAGACGAGATGTTTCAATCTCCCAACACCACAGTGAGGGTGACGAGATGTTTCAATCTCCCAACACAACACAGTGAGGGTGGCAAGATGTTTCAATCTCCCAACACAACACAGTGAGGGTGGCAAGATGTTTCAATCTCCCAACAACACAGTGAGGGTGACATGGTGATGTTTCAATCTCCCAACAACACAGTGAGGGTGGCAAGATGTTTCAATCTCCCAACAACACAGTGAGGGTGACGAGATGTTTCAATCTCCCAACAACACAGTGAGGGTGAACGAGATGTTTCAATCTCCCAACAACACAGTGAAGCACAGAGCAGATACATTGTGATACAATGAACTGTAAATCCAGAGGTTGTCTGCACCACCTCTTACTCTCCATTGCCTCCAATTCCACCCTCCTTTTCTTTTCACACCCTGGGACCATCTTCCTTGCATGACAATGCTGGCTGAATAAACATCTCTCACATCGTCCGTCTCTGTGAGCCCTACTAAATGCATCTGTAACTAAATGGAATGGTAGTCAAGACAACGGGATCTGTTGTCGTTGGAAAAAGGACTTGTGGTTTTTCCTTCCGACATCCGAGAGGGGTTGCTGAGGAGGACATCACCACTGGTAGGTTCTCTGTCTAAAGTCACACTCTGTAAGATGTCCTGCTCTGAGAGAACCGTCCGTCTCTGGACCAGGGACATCACCACTACTGGTAGGTTCTCTGTCTAAAGTCACACTCTGTAAGATGTCCTGCTCTGAGAGAACCGTCCGTCTCTGGACCAGGGACATCACCACTACTGGTAGGTTCTCTGTCTAAAGTCACACTGTGTAAGATGTACTGCTCTGAGAGAACCGTCCGTCTCTGGACCAGGGACATCACCACTACTGGTAGGTTCTCTGTCTAAAGTCACACTCTGTAAGATGTCCTGCTCTGAGAGAACCGTCCGTCTCTGGACCAGGGACATCACCACTACTGGTAGGTTCTCTGTCTAAAGTCACACTCTGTAAGATGTACTGCTCTGAGAGAACCGTCCGTCTCTGGACCAGGGACATCACCACTACTGGTAGGTTCTCTGTCTAAAGTCACACTCTATAAGATGTACTGCTCTGAGAGAACCGTCCGTCTCTGGACCAGGGACATCACCACTACTGGTAGGTTCTCTGTCTAAAGTCACACTCTGTAAGATGTACTGCTCTGAGAGAACCGTCCGTCTCTGGACCAGGGACATCACCACTACTGGTAGGTTCTCTGTCTAAAGTCACACTCTGTAAGATGTACTGCTCTGAGAGAACCGTCCGTCTCTGGACCAGGGACATCACCACTACTGGTAGGTTCTCTGTCTAAAGTCACACTCTGTAAGATGTACTGCTCTGAGAGAACCGTCCGTCTCTGGACCAGGGACATCACCACTACTGGTAGGTTCTCTGTCTAAAGTCACACTCTGTAAGATGTACTGCTCTGAGAGAACCGTCCGTCTCTGGACCAGGGACATCACCACTGGTAGGTTCTCTGTCTAAAGTCACACTCTGTAAAATGTACTAATCTGAGAGAACCGTCCGTCTCTGGGACGCCTACAACAATAAAACACAACAGGTTGATAGCTTGCTACAATAAGGAAAGGTGAGATCAGACAGCTGTAACCCCATTCAGATAGGATTTAGTGATAGCCTACTTGTTAAAACCCAGGGGACGGCTACATTTCATCAACTCACGTCGACTGTGGCTTTAAAACCACCTTCATTGTTTCAAAAGTAACAAGAGACCGCTCTGTGTTCATGCTGCAGCAGCCGTGATCTGTCAGCCACATGACTGACTGACTGACTGTGGCTGACTGACTGACTGTGTGGCTGACTGACAGAGAGAGAGAGACTACGCTGGTCAGCAATGATCTGTCAGCCACATGACTGACTGACTGACTGTGTGGCTGACTGACTGACTGAGTGGCTGACTGACTGACAGAGAGAGAGACTACGCTGGTCAGCAGTGATCTGTCAGCCACATGGCTGACTGACTGACTGTGTGGCTGACTGACTGACTGAGTGGCTGACTGACTGACTGACTGACAGAGAGAGAGACTACGCTGGTCAGCAGTGATCTGTCAGCCACATGGCTGACTGTGTGAGTGAGAGAGAGACTCTACTCTGGTCGGCAGCAGCAGTGATCTGTGAGCCACATGACTGACTGACTGTGTGGCTGACTGACTGACTGAGTGGCTGACTGACTGACTGTGTGGCTGACTGACTGACTGAGTGGCTGACTGACTGACTGACTGACAGAGAGAGAGACTACGCTGGTCAGCAGTGATCTGTCAGCCACATGGCTGACTGTGTGAGTGAGAGAGAGACTCTACTCTGGTCGGCAGCAGCAGTGATCTGTGAGCCACATGACTGACTGAGTGTGTGTGTGTGTGAGAGAGAGAGACTCTGGTCGGCAGCAGCCTGCGTGACAATCCTGAACCCGAGCCAAGATCCTTATCAAAACTGTTGTGTCGGAGTCCCAACTGGTAACATATTCCCTATATAGTGCACTACTTTAGACCAGGGCCCTATTCCCTATATAGTGCACTACTTTAGACCAGGGCCCTATTCCCTATATAGTGCACTACTTTAGACCAGGGCCCTATTCCCTATATAGTGCACAACTTTTGACCAGGGCCCATAGGGAATACGGTGCCATTTGGGACAAAGCCCATACTGCATGTTACAAAAGAGAGAGTTTCTCACCAGACAAGAAAGTGTCAGGCCTCTCTGATCCTGCCTCCTGTATCTACAACACCAACAGGGAGGAATATCTCCTGAATCTACAACACCAACAGGCAGGAATATCTCCTGTATCTCTACAACACCAACAGGGAGGAATATCTCCTGTATCTACAACACCAACAGGGAGGAATATCTCCTGTATCTCTACAACACCAACAGGGAGGAATATCTCCTGTATCTCTCCAACACCAACAGGGAGGAATATCTCCTGTATCTCTACAACACCAACAGGGAGGAATATCTCCTGTATCTCACAACACCAACAGGCAGGAATATCTCCTGTATCTACAACACCAACAGGCAGGAATATCTCCTGTATCTACAACACCAACAGGCAGGAATATCTCCTGTATCTACAACACCAACAGGGAGGAATATCTCCTGTATCTCTACAACACCAACAGGCAGGAATATCTCCTGTATCTCTACAACACCAACAGGGAGGAATATCTCCTGTATCTCTGACAACACCAACAGGCAGGAATATCTCCTGTATCTCTACAACACCAACAGGGAGGAATATCTCCTGTATCTCTCCAACAGGCAGGAATATCTCCTGTGTCTCTACAACACCAACAGGGAGGAATATCTCCTGTATCTCTGACAACACCAACAGGCAGGAATATCTCCTGTATCTCTACAACACCAACAGGCAGGAATATCTCCTGTATCTCTACACCAACAACAGGGAGGAATATCTCCTGTATCTACGACACCAACAGACAGGAATATCTCCTGTATCTCTCTCACAAACCCAACAGGCAGGAATATCTCTTGTATCTCTGACAACACCAACAGGGAGGAATATCTCCTGTATCTACAACACCAACAGGCAGGAATATCTCCTGTATCTCTACAACACCAACAGGGAGGAATATCTCCTGTATCTCTACAACACCAACAGGGAGGAATATCTCCTGTATCTCTCTCACAAACCCAACAGGCAGGAATATCTCTTGTATCTCTGACAACACCAACAGGGAGGAATATCTCCTGTATCTACAATACCAACAGGCAGGAATATCTCCTGTATCTCTACAACACCAACAGGGAGGAATATCTCCTGTATCTACAACACCAACAGGCAGGAATATCTCCTGTATCTCTCACAACACCAACAGGGAGGAATATCTCCTGTATCTCTACAACACCAACAGGCAGGAATATCTCCTGTATCTCTCTCACAAACCCAACAGGCAGGAATATCTCCTGTATCTCTGACAACACCAACAGGGAGGAATATCTCCTGTATCTCACAACACCAACAGGCAGGAATATCTCCTGTATCTCTCTCACAAACCCAACAAGCAGGAATATCTCTTGTATCTCTCTCACAAACCCAACAAGCAGGAATATCTCTTGTATCTCTGACAACACCAACAGGGAGGAATATCTCCTGTATCTACAACACCAACAGGGAGGAATATCTCCTGTATCTCTACAACACCAACAGGGAGGAATATCTCCTGTATCTACAACACCAACAGGTAGGAATATCTCCTGTATCTCTACATCACCAACAGGGAGGAATATCTCCTGTATCTACACAACACCAACAGGCAGGAATATCTCCTGTATCTCTGACAACACCAACAGGGAGGAATATCTCCTGTATCTCACAACACCAACAGGCAGGAATATCTCCTGTATCTCTCTCACAAACCCAACAGGCAGGAATATCTCCTGTATCTACAACACCAACAGGGAGGAATATCTCCTGTATCTCTGACAACACCAACAGGGAGGAATATCTCCTGTATCTCTACAACACCAACAGGGAGGAATATCTCCTGTATCTACAACACCAACAGGGAGGAATATCTCCTGTATCTCACAACACCAACAGGTAGGAATATCTCCTGTCTCTCTACAACACCAACAGGGAGGAATATCTCCTGTATCTCTGACAACACCAACAGGGAGGAATATCTCCTGTATCTACAACACCAACAGGCAGGAATATCTCCTGTATCTCTCTCACAAACCCAACAGGCAGGAATATCTCCTGTATCTCTGACAACACCAACAGGGAGGAATATCTCCTGTATCTACAACACCAACAGGCAGGAATATCTCCTGTATCTCTGACAACACCAACAGGGAGGAATATCTCCTGTATCTCACAACACCAACAGGCAGGAATATCTCCTGTATCTCTCTCACAAACCCAACAGGCAGGAATATCTCCTGTATCTACAACACCAACAGGGAGGAATATCTCCTGTATCTCTGACAACACAAACAGGGAGGAATATCTCCTGTATCTCTACAACACCAACAGGGAGGAATATCTCCTGTATCTCTACAACACCAACAGGCAGGAATATCTCCTGTATCTCTCTCACAACACCAACAGGCAGGAATATCTCCTGTATCTCTGACAACACAAACAGGGAGGAATATCTCCTGTATCTCTGACAACACCAACAGCTAGGAATATCTCCTGTATCTCTACAACACCAACAGGCAGGAATATCTCCTGTATCTCTCTCACAAACCCAACAGGCAGGAATATCTCTTGTATCTCTCACAAACCCAACAGGCAGGAATATCTCCTGTATCTACAACACCAACAGGGAGGAATATCTCCTGTATCTCTGACAACACCAACAGGGAGGAATATCTCCTGTATCTCTACAACACCAACAGGGAGGAATATCTCCTGTATCTCTAAAAACACCAACAGGCAGGAATATCTCCTGTATCTCTCTCACAACACCAACAGGCAGGAATATCTCCTGTATCTCTGACAACACAAACAGGGAGGAATATCTCCTGTATCTCTGACAACACCAACAGGTAGGAATATCTCCTGTATCTCTACAACACCAACAGGCAGGAATATCTCCTGTATCTCTACAACACCAACAGGGAGGAATATCTCCTGTATCTCTACAACACCAACAGGGAGGAATATCTCCTGAATCTACAACACAAACAGGGAGGAATATCTCCTGAATCTACAACACAAACAGGGAGGAATATCTCCTGTATCTCTGACAACACCAACAGGAAGGAATATCTCCTGTATCTCTACAACACCAACAGGTAGGAATATCTCCTGTATCTCTGACAACACCAACAGGGAGGAATATCTCCTGTATCTCTACAACACCAACAGGGAGGAATATCTCCTGTATCTCTACAACACCAACAGGGAGGAATATCTCCTGTATCTCGCTCACAACACCAACAGGTAGGAATATCTCCTGTATCTCTACAACACCAACAGGGAGGAATATCTCCTGTATCTCTACAACACCAACAGGGAGGAATATCTCCTGTATCTCCACAACACCAACAGGGAGGAATATCTCCAGTATCTCTACAACACCAACAGGGAGGAATATCTCCTGTATCTCTACAACACCAACAGGGAGGAATATCTCCTGTATCTCACAACACCAACAGGCAGGAATATCTCCTGTATCTCTCTCACAAACCCAACAGGCAGGAATATCTCCTGTATCTACAACACCAACAGGGAGGAATATCTCCTGTATCTCTGACAACACAAACAGGGAGGAATATCTCCTGTATCTCTACAACACCAACAGGCAGGAATATCTCCTGTATCTCTCTCACAACACCAACAGGCAGGAATATCTCCTGTATCTCTGACAACACAAACAGGGAGGAATATCTCCTGTATCTCTGACAACACCAACAGCTAGGAATATCTCCTGTATCTCTACAACACCAACAGGCAGGAATATCTCCTGTATCTCTCTCACAAACCCAACAGGCAGGAATATCTCTTGTATCTCTCACAAACCCAACAGGCAGGAATATCTCCTGTATCTACAACACCAACAGGGAGGAATATCTCCTGTATCTCTGACAACACCAACAGGGAGGAATATCTCCTGTATCTCTACAACACCAACAGGGAGGAATATCTCCTGTATCTCTACAACACCAACAGGGAGGAATATCTCCTGTATCTACAACACCAACAGGGAGGAATATCTCCTGTATCTACAACACCAACAGGGAGGAATATCTCCTGTATCTCACAACACCAACAGGTAGGAATATCTCCTGTCTCTCTACAACACTAACAGGGAGGAATATCTCCTGTATCTACAACACCAACAGGTAGGAATATCTCCTGTATCTCTACAACACCAACAGGCAGGAATATCTCCTGTATCTCACAACACCAACAGGCAGGAATATCTCCTGTATCTCTACAACACCAACAGACAGGAGATATGAGAATGTAATCGCTGCCAAAGGTGCTTCAACAAAGTACTGAGTAAAGGGTCTGAAAAGTTATGTAAATGTGATAGTTTTTTAAAATTTGTAATACATTTGCCAACATTTCTAAAAACCTGTTTTTGCTTTGTCATTATTGTGTATTGTGATGTCATTATGGTGTATTGTGATGTCATTATGGTGTATTGTGTGTAGATTAAATTGGGTTTTTTCCTTATCAATCCATTAACGTAATGTAACAAAATGTGGAAAAAGTCAAAGGGTCTGAATACTTTCAGAATGTACCGTAATAATCCACATGGGTGTAAATGTGGTAAAACTACACTCAGCCACATCACAGAACCAGGGGTGTGGTATCAACCCAGACTCCAGAACCAGCGGTGTTGTATCAACCCAGGCTCCAGAACCAGGGGTGTGGTATCAACCCAGACTCCAGAACCAGGGGTGTGGTATCAACCCAGGCTCCAGAACCAGGGGTGTGGTATCAACCCAGCCTCCAGAACCAGGGGTGTGGTATCAACCCAGGCTCCAGAACCAAGGGTGTGGTATCAACCCAGGCTCCAGAACCAGGGGTGTGGTATCAACCCAGCCTCCAGAACCAGGGGTGTGGTATCAACCCAGGCTCCAGAACCAGGGGTGTGGTATCAACCCAGGCTCCAGAACCAGCCTCCAGAACCAGGGGTGTGGTATCAACCCAGCCTCCAGAACCAGCCTCCAGAACCAGGGGTGTGGTATCAACCCAGGCTCCAGAACCAGCCTCCAGAACCAGCGGTGTGGTATCAACCCAGCCTCCAGAACCAGCCTCCAGAACCAGGGGTGTGGTATCAACCCAGCCTCCAGAACCAGCCTCCAGAACCAGGGGTGTGGTATCAACCCAGCCTCCAGAACCAGGGGTGTGGTATCAACCCAGCCTCCAGAACCAGGGGTGTGGTATCAACCCAGCCTCCAGAACCAGGGGTGTGGTATCAACCCAGCCTCCAGAACCAGGGGTGTGGTATCAACCCAGCCTCCAGAACCAGGGGTGTGGTATCAACCCAGCCTCCAGAACCAGCCTCCAGAACCAGGGGTGTGGTATCAACCCAGCCTCCAGAACCAGGGGTGTGGTATCAACCCAGCCTCCAGAACCAGCCTCCAGAACCAGGGGTGTGGTATCAACCCAGTCTCCAGAACCAGGGGTGTGGTATCAACCCAGCCTCCAGAACCAGCCTCCAGAACCAGGGGTGTGGTATCAACCCAGCCTCCAGAACCAGGGGTGTGGTATCAACCCAGCCTCCAGAACCAGGGGTGTGGTATCAACCCAGGCTCCAGAACCAGGGGTGTGGTATCAACCCAGGCTCCAGAACCAGGGGTGTGGTATCAACCCAGCCTCCAGAACCAGGGGTGTGGTATCAACCCAGGCTCCAGAACCAGGGGTGTGGTATCAACCCAGCCTCCAGAACCAGCCTCCAGAACCAGGGGTGTGGTATCAACCCAGGCTCCAGAACCAGGGGTGTGGTATCAACCCAGGCTCCAGAACCAGGGGTGTGGTATCAACCCAGCCTCCAGAACCAGCGGTGTGGTATCAACCCAGCCTCCAGAACCAGGGGTGTGGTATCAACCCAGCCTCCAGAACCAGGGGTGTGGTATCAACCCAGCCTCCAGAACCAGCCTCCAGAACCAGGGGTGTGGTATCAACCCAGCCTCCAGAACCAGGGGTGTGGTATCAACCCAGGCTCCAGAACCAGGGGTGTGGTATCAACCCAGCCTCCAGAACCAGCGGTGTGGTATCAACCCAGCCTCCAGAACCAGGGGTGTGGTATCAACCCAGCCTCCAGAACCAGGGGTGTGGTATCAACCCAGCCTCCAGAACCAGCCTCCAGAACCAGGGGTGTGGTATCAACCCAGCCTCCAGAACCAGGGGTGTGGTATCAACCCAGCCGGCCGCTCTGTGTGGAAGTGGTAGACTAGGGGGAGGAGGAGCCAGCGGTGTGTGATGGTACAGCCCCCAAAAAACAATACACAACTCAGCCAGTATGAGGCTGATCAACTTCAGTGAACCATCTACAAAAACAATACAGGTAGGAGCTGATCAGCAGTTTATATTACAGCAGGTCACATACTACGACTCTGTTCAGTCAAACAGGTCTTCATCAGACAGCATTGTGGTACAGCCCAGCTGTATAGGGCCTCTGTAAGAGGAAGCCTATCTCACAAATTATACCCTATGTAGTGCACATAGGGCTCAGGTCAAAAGTAGTGCACTACGTAGGGAATAGGGCTCCATTTGGGACTCAGAGAAAGTGTCTACAGTGCGGCGAGGTGAGGTGCATTACATTCCTCTAGTCCAGTTTGGGGAGAACCCACAGAGCAGGACCACACCTCCCTCTGGAGCTTCACTATATAAACGTACAGTAAGCCAACACCCAAGAGACTGGACGGGCCGTCGGTTGGTTCTTACATTATAGGGCCCAGAGTTTATCCTGGTGATGTGTTCTGGAACACTCCCTGGTTCTAGCCCAGAGTTTATCCTGGTGACGTGTTCTGGAACACTCCCTGGTTCTAGCCCAGAGTTTATCCTGGTAAAGTGTTCTGGAACGCTCCCTGGTTCTAGCCCAGAGTTTCTCCTGGTCAGGTGACGTGTTCTGGAACACTCCCTGGTTCTAGCCCAGAGTTTCTCTTGGTCAGGTGACGTGTTCTGGAACACTCCCTGGTTCTAGCCCAGAGTTTCTCTTGGTCAGGTGACGTGTTCTGGAACACTCCCTGGTTCTAGCCCAGAGTTTCTCCCGGTCAGGTGACGTGTTCTGGAACACTCCCTGGTTCTAGCCCAGAGTTTCTCCCGGTCAGGTGACGTGTTCTGGAACACTCCCTGGTTCTAGCCCAGAGTTTCTCCCGGTCAGGTGACGTGTTCTGGAACACTCCCTGGTTCTAGCCCAGAGTTTCTCCCGGTCAGGTGACGTGTTCTGGAACACTCCCTGGTTCTAGCCCAGAGTTTCTCCCGGTCAGGTGACGTGTTCTGGAACACTCCCTGGTTCTAGCCCAGAGTTTCTCCCGGTCAGGTGACGTGTTCTGGAACACTCCCTGGTTCTGGCAGAGTTTCTCCTGGTCAGGTGACGTGTTCTGGAACACTCCCTGGTTCTAGCCCAGAGTTTCTCCCGGTCAGGTGACGTGTTCTGGAACACTCCCTGGTTCTAGCCCAGAGTTTCTCCCGGTCAGGTGACGTGTTCTGGAACACTCCCTGGTTCTAGCCCAGAGTTTCTCCCAGTCAGGTGACGTGTTCTGGAACAATCCCTGGTTCTAGCCCAGAGTTTCTCTCGGTCAGGTGACGTGTTCTGGAACAATCCCTGTTCTAGCCCAGAGTTTCTCCCGGTCAGGTGACGTGTTCTGGAACACTCCCTGGTTCTAGCCCAGAGTTTCTCCCGGTCAGGTGACGTGTTCTGGAACACTCCCTGGTTCTAGCCCAGAGTTTCTCCCGGTCAGGTGACGTGTTCTGGAACAATCCCTGGTTCTAGCCCAGAGTTTCTCTCGGTCAGGTGACGTGTTCTGGAACAATCCCTGTTCTAGCCCAGAGTTTCTCTCGGTCAGGTGACGTGTTCTGGAACACTCCCTGGTTCTAGCCCAGAGTTTCTCTCGGTCAGGTGACGTGTTCTGGAACACGCCCTGGTTCTAGCCCAGAGTTTCTCCTGGTCAGGTGACGTGTTCTGGAACACTCCCTGGTAATGATTATGCAGTGGTGCCACATGGCAGTGATATATGGTGCTGACTGTGCTTCCCTTGTCATGTGGTTTCTGATTCAGCTCCTGTATGGATAGAATTATAACATGCGGGCTCATCAACACATTGATTCCTCTTCCCCACCCAGCCGTTATGGGTTGAGAGTGAAATACTCAAATGAAAATCAATAACATCAATGATTTGGGAACTCTGATAGATTTCTTATAACACGTAAAAGTGCAAATTCCTCGGTTGAAAGATCAAGTATTCTGAGTAGGAGGACTAGGTAGGACCAGAGGTAGAAGGACTAGTTTGGGATGGCTGCTGGGAGGCTGGGGAGTAGGACGCTGGGAGGCTGGGAGCAGGAGGACTAGGTAGGACGGAGAGTAGGAGGACTAGGTTGGGCTGGCTGCTGGGAGGCTGGGGAGTAGGACGCTGGGAGGCTGGGAGTAGGAGGACTAGGTTGGGCTGGCTGCTGGGAAGCTGGGAGCAGGAGGACTAGGTAGGGCTGGCTGGTGGGAGGCTGGGAGCAGGAGGACTAGGTAGGGCTGGCTGGTGGGAGGCTGGGAGCAGGAGGACTAGGTAGGGCTGGCTGGTGGGAGGCTGGGAGCAGGAGGACTAGGTAGGGCTGGCTGGTGGGAGGCTGGGAGCAGGAGGACTAGGTAGGGCTGGCTGCTGGGAGGCTGGGAGCAGGAGGACTAGGTAGGGCTGGCTGGTGGGAGGCTGGGAGCAGGAGGACTAGGTAGGGCTGGCTGGTGGGAGGCTGGGAGCAGGAGGACTAGGTAGGGCTGGCTGGTGGAAGGCTGGGAGCAGAAGGACTAGGTAGGGCTGGCTGGTGGGAGGCTGGGAGCAGAAGGACTAGGTAGGGCTGGCTGGTGGGAGGCTGGGAGCAGGAGGACTAGGTAGGGCTGGCTGGTGGGAGGCTGGGATCAGGAGGACTAGGTAGGGATGGCTGGTGGGAGGCTGGGAGCAGAAGGATTAGCCGGTGGGAGGCTGGGAGCAGGAGGACTAGGTAGGGATGGCTGGTGGGAGGCTGGGAGCAGAAGGATTAGCCGGTGGGAGGCTGGGAGCAGGAGGACTAGGTAGGGATGGCTGGTGGGAGGCTGGGAGCAGAAGGATTAGCTGGTGGGAGGCTGGGAGCAGGAGGACTAGGTAGGGCTGGCTGGTGGGAGGCTGGGAGCAGGAGGACTAGGTAGGGCTGGCTGGTGGGAGGCTGGGAGCAGGAGGACTAGCCGGTGGGAGGCTGGGATCAGTGGTCAGGATGATATATTAACGGTTTGTTTAGGCTAGTCTTCACCAGCCTTTAAATTGCCAGCTGCAGTCACTGGCTGGCAGGCAGGGACCCGGTTTACAAAGAGTCCTCTTATGAGAGGGGAAGACTTATTCCGTCGCAGCCTATGAACCGGTTACAGACATCTGTATAACATGTAACGGCATAACACAATATATTAGATCAACTGGAATGAAACCCTCACTCATGGTTGTACAAAAAGAGCTGTGACTAAACCATGCCCCCAAAATATTATATTAACCCCCTCCCCTACATTTGAAATATCACTAAAACAGCAAAGAATCATTTTGTGAACTGCAAAGAACCCTTGAAGAGTTCAGAGTTATTGGAGTGATTATGGTTCCACATAAAACCCGTCACCCTTCCTAAAGAACCCTTGAGGAACCCACATGTTTTAGCGTGTGGAGCACCTGGTTAAATTCTGCTTAGGAGCATTTTTTTTTTTTTTACATCTCTAAAATGGTTTAACTAGTGAGAAATACATGTGAATATTGAACAAATCTGTGTTTGCTTCATTTACTATCATCCCAAAAAGAAGATATTTCGCCATACCTAATTAATGTATATCATGCTACTTTCCATGATGGGGAAGTATGTGTTACTACATTACACAAGCTGCCATTTTGACCACATCGAAATGGGGGGGAAATTACACTAACTTTTTACCTCAGATTGGTTATATTAGTATAAAAGTTTATACTCAACACGATGACACAAGATCAATATCTTTGGTTTTGTACTGTTGATTCATTCTGTAACGAACGTCGTCGGGAGAAGAGGACCAAGGTGCAGCGTGGTAAGTGTTCATATTTTAATCAATCAACTGAACACTGAACAAAATGACAAACGAACAGTTCTGTAAGGTGACGACACACAAAACAGAAAACAACTACCCACAAACACAGGTGGGAACAGGCTACCTAAGTATGGTAATCAGAGACAACGATAGACAGCTGCCTCTGATTGGGAACCATACCTGGACCAAATACATAGAAATACAAAACAAGGACAACATAGAACACCAGACATAGAATGCCCACCCCAACTCACGCCCTGACCAACCAAAATAGAGACA
This sequence comes from Salvelinus fontinalis, assembly GCF_029448725.1. Classification (NCBI taxonomy): domain Eukaryota; kingdom Metazoa; phylum Chordata; class Actinopteri; order Salmoniformes; family Salmonidae; genus Salvelinus; species Salvelinus fontinalis. The sequence goes on along the minus strand of NC_074703.1, from coordinate 2,795,538 downwards.
TAAAAAAGGAACTCTAAGGTCAGGGCGTGACACATACCAATACACGGATTTGAAAGTCAAACGGTCACTGTTGATATATCCTATGGCAGGTCGTGATTAATTGAAATGAACTAACAGAAAAAGTTGTTTGTTCTATTTTCCGTGAAGGCAGTGTCCGGAAATCAACCGACATTCCAAAATATACATAGAAGCCGTCTACAAATGCTCATCTAACCAACCATGTACTGGTTATTCTACGTTTCCAACCTGGTCTCAGAACATTTCCTATTATTCTGTTATGTAAATCTGAGACCTGAGGTACGTTTCGTATGGTTACATAAGACCGATGGTTAGTGAAAGCAAAAGGAGGATGGGTGGGTGTATAACGGGAACATCTAGCAACCCAAAGGTTGGGAGTTCGAATCTCATCACAGACAATTGTTGCTCTAATTAGCATATTTCTAATTAGCAACATTTCCAAAATGTAGCTGACTTCTTCTTCTGGGTGTCCTCCAGTGATGTAAAACATATATCCAGTGATGTAAAACATATATCCAGTTGTCATGTGTTTGAGTTGTGGTAGTTTCAACAGTGCATATGCCTCCCTGATCAATGAGTGACACTTGACAAAACAGGGCTTTTGGATGCATGTACAGTTTATAAGATACCCAGTCAAAAAATATATGGAAGTAATATGATTACTATTGTTGTATGTATAGATAGTACGTTTTATGTTTTCAGTATATCACGAACCGTTAATGCATATTGGTTATTGACTTGGACACTTTCAAAAAAGAAACTATTTTGACATTGGGCTATTTATCAATAAGTCTGGTCAACAGGAAGCAGTGACAGCATCATTTTCAAAATACATTTTAGGAATATAAAATTGTCAACATTAATTTCCAACGGTATTTTACTTAATCTGGTAAAAACTGCTGAATGATTCCAAAAAAAGTTCTGTGATTGATTTATTTTGATGATATAGCAGAAATCTCTGAAACGGCTTTGCCCTGCTTTCAAAGAGCCCCAAAAAATGTTTTTATCAAATTTGAAAATGTCCTCGGCTCTCACCTGTGACAAAATCTAGGCTAAACTGAGGTATATCAAAGAGTGAATTTCTATTTCCTATTTTACATGTCAAGACAACACATGAGGGGTCTTCTTACCTTCGACAGATTTTCCAATACTGTGCAGGTGTGTGAAGTCGAAGGTGTTGTTAACGTCCCGCAGGTATCTCTCCACCTCCACGGTGTTGTGATAACGGAACTCCAAACTGACACCGGACGACACCAACTTCCCGAGGCATAGGCAGAGCGCAAAAAGAAACATCGTCTCGTACGGGACAGTGACAACCTAACCCACACAACGAAGTTTAAGAAAAGAAACGTTAAGCGGATTTAAAATAAAATACACCGTCAAATATGAACCAAAAACTTACGAGGACATAGTAGCCACGCGTACGACCCTGAAGTCAGCAATAACGTCAATGGACAGCGCCAGTGTGCAGTTACCTGGCGTTACGGTTCTCAATTCATTATACACTAGGTTTAGCCTTTTCTCTAAAATATTATACATATCATGGCTATCTAAATGACAACATTTTGCAAGCAATTCCTATTTTTATGACGGAATAAAACGTGTCTATAGAAGTGTAGGCTAGGCTATCAATAAACATGTCTAAAATACATCAAATTATACTAAATTCACCAAAAATAAAGTGTAGCCTATTCACATGACATTCTAAATTACCTTATTGCTAAATGTATATTTCCTGCAGCTCGCTGTGTGCGCACAACTTCTCCTGTGAAGATTTCTCCTGAAGTCACACCGCCGTCACCCTCGGCTGTCCGACTGCATTCATAACAACTCTTTAAAGTCCAAATGGCTCGTTTGGTGTCTTAGTCGATAGATAAACCCTCCCCCGGACCACATTACACCGTCGGGTCCCCTGCCTGCCTGCACACCGCCCTGTATGGCATTATCACTATATTCACACACGGCAAGTTTTTATACAGTAGCCAGCAGAGGCGAGGCGGAGCTAAACAGTTCTCAACTCAACATGATCTCACGGTTTTACCATTTTGACGTTTATCCACATTTGTCCAAACGTACAATTTGGAAGTTGCGCCAAATGCAAATTTGGAAGTTGTCAAATGTAGAAGTTGTCAAATTTAGAGGTTAAGGTAAGTGTTAAGGTTTGATAGGGTTTAATATATATATATATAGTCTACCACTGGAAATTAGGTGCCATTTGGGAGACTAGAAGGTGGGATCCCTGTGGGCTTCACCTGCAGGTGGGTGAATTTGACGCCACAACCTTTCTCTCCGTGATAAGTTGCTGATCAATAGACTACAGAACATGATTATCCAGATCACGTGCACTTACTAAATGAATTAACACACCTCTACATTATCTAGCCTACAACTACAAAAGCTTTATACGTTCATTCTAACAAATTCTACCAGACTTCATTTTTAATATATTTTTTAATCCTACATTTTTATTCAGAGACACCAGGCAGGTTTCCATTGACCAAAGGTTTATTAGACAAAAGCAATGAGTACGGTTACATGCACACATCAATGCGATTATTGTGGATAGTCTGATTAATATAATAGTTCGATTAAAACATGCGTTTGAAAAAAAAACTCCCCTAATAATCTTGTTTCCATGGACACATCTGAAATCAGGCTTCCTGATGGGACTCTGATAAATGCAGAAAATCGACAACCAAAATAAACGTTCTACCACAGCGACCATGTTATTTTTGGGGAAGCATATTTGATTCTGAGTTCGGACATATGACGTTTGTATATGAAAACCACTTCTACTATGCATACAGGATAATTTTTCTAAAGATTGACAGAAAAATGTATCCATTTGACAGGAGTGGGATTTTTTTCTGCTGTCAAACATTCTTTATTGCAACAAATGATGACGGAAACTGTGTTTTTCGAATAAATGATGATGGAAACTGTGTTTTTCTAATAAATGCTGATTGCCGAATCATGTTGAAGGTAAGAGGGCCCCTATAATGCTCCACTCCACATTTCATTCTAAATGCCTACATCTTACAATAGACATGTTTTCAACTATAACAATAATGTTTATTTGCAGAACAAGGATTGTCCTGACGTTCAAGAATCCCTGAATTGCTTCGCCTTGCTTTTCTGATTGGCTGGAAAGTTTTCGCCATTCCAATTAGTCCAAGTTTCACCATGGCGACCACGGACCTTGGCGATACGTCGGCACATGAGAATGATTAGAATATGGCAAATATTAGTCAATTATTGCATTCTATCAATGCTGGTTTTCGCAGGCTACCTTAGACATAAAACGGAGGTGGGAAAGCATACAGGCTGTCTTCAATTTATTAATGCACAATTTGTCTAAATGCATATTGGAAACATTTCAACCACTACATTTTTACTCTGCACTGTTGGTTTTTACGATTTTATTTTTATTTTTTAGGTGTGATGTCATTACTTCCTGTTTTCATTGACAAGGTAGTTCAATGGTGTGTATGTACATGTATGTATGTATGTATGTATGTATGTATGTATGTATGTATGTATGTATGTATGTATGTATGTATGTATGTATGTACATGTACTTACCTGGAGTGCCTGAGGGTGGCGCTGTTTACTAATTACTTCATGTGATCGTCTGTACTTGCACTTGACCCATGCCATCTGATAAACGTGGTTCTCCTACCCGCATTCCTGCCTCAGCAGGCTATTATATTACACGGTGACATATGTTAAAAAGTTATACAAGGAAAGCTCAACATTACGAAACATGGAACAAATGAGACCTCCAACTACTCTGAACCTAGAGAGAAATCTAGTCCACATGAGACCTCCAACTACTCTGAACCTAGAGAGAAATCTAGTCCACATGAGACCTCCAACTACTCTGAACCCAGAGGGAAATCTAGTCCAAATGAGACCCTCAACTACTCAGAACCTAGAGAGAAATCTAGTCCACATGAGACCTCCAACTACTCTGAACCTAGAGGGAAATCTAGTCCACATGAGACCTCCAACTACTCTGAACCTAGAGAGAAATCTAGTCCAAATGAGACCTCCAACTACTCTGAACCTAGAGGGAAATCAAGTCCAAATGAGACCTCCAATTACTCAGAACCTAGAGGGAAATCTAGCCCAATTGAGACCTCCAACTACTCAGAACCTAGAGGGAAATCTAGTCCACATGAGACCTCCAACTACTCTGAACCTAGAGGGAAATCTAGTCCACATGAGACCTCCAACTACTCTGAACCTAGAGGCAAATGTAGCTGAAAATTGGAGAGTGTGGATCCAGAAATTCAACCTGTATATCTTCAGCCAGTGGCATCTCAGAGAAATCCCCAAAAAGTGAAATGTGCCACGTAGCCAGAGATGATGCAATCAAGCTGTTCAATGCTTTTGACTTGGATGTATTAAAAAATCAGTTTTCCCGAACTTACTCTGAGCCAAGAAACAAATCTGACGTACCTGAGACATATCTTTTTTTGAACAATTGATGCTTATTTGATTTAAAACATAAAGCAAAAGACTGAGTTTCAATAACTTACAGAGTCATTAACAAAGGGACAAAATGGTGTGTGGAATTGAAAAATGACCAAGTGCATGACAGATTACTCAGAGAAGCAGATCTCCTGCTAGTTAGAGCAATAGACATTTGCCGTGCGAAGTGAAGTGAGCCAGAGCCAGCTAGAAAATGCTTCATGATGAAGTCGGGTGCCCGTTCACAAGGTACATAAGCAAAAGAAACCACAGAAATGGCAAAAAGACAACAACCGTGCAACAGCTAGTAAAGAGAGATCACAGGGAGAATGCTCACATTGTGGGTACAAACACGAGTCAAAAAAAGTATCCAGCATACGGTATGCAAAAGCATGTCACAGAAAAAATAACTTCTCCAAAATGTGCTCCTCACACACAGACAGAAAACCGGAGGACTCACGGCATTAGCAGGGAGAGGACAGCAGGAAATGGGGACATTTGGACAATTGAAGTGAAACAGAGTGACGGTAAAGTGTGCAGCTCAGCTAGTTTAATGTCAATGAGAAAAAAAACACTGAGAAAGAGCAGTGGACAGAAACACTGAAAATAAACAACCAGAAACGTCCTGTTAAGCTGTATACAGGATTCCATGCAAAAATTCAACCGGACGGTAGTGACGTATTCTGGCCACCAGATGGAGCCAAAAGGCAAGAAAACACTCAAACGTCGATACAAAGAGAATGTGTTTGAACTGGAATGTCAAGTGATAGAACAAGATGCACCAGCAGATACTTGGAAGAAATGGGATCAATAGAGAGAATATTCAAGCTTGAACAAAAGACGGAGACGGACATTTTGAATATGATGAAGAAGAAGATGAAGATGTATACACGGGACTTGGATGTGCACCAGGAGTTCATCACATACAAATAGATCCAGAAGTCACACCAGCGGTTCGCTCACCCGTGAAAAGTACCTGTTTCACTAAAAGGAAAAACTGGAAAAGGAACTGAATGTCACGACTTCCGCCAAAGTCGGTCCTTCTCCTTGTTCGGGCGGCATTCGGCGGTCGACGTCACCTGCCTTCTAGCCATCGCCGATCCACTTTTCCTTTTTCCATTTGTTTTGTCCTTGTCTTACACACCTGGTTTCATTCCTCCAATTACTTGTTCATTATTTAACCCTCTGTTCCCCCATGTTTGTTTGTGAGTGATTGTTTGTATGTAATACGGTCCGTTATTGTGGGCTATATTATTGCGTTGTATTATTGATTCTTTGAATAAATTACGTTTATTACTCATATCTGCTGTCCTGCGCCTGACTCCTCTACACCAGCTACACACAGGCTTATTACACTGAACTGCATGCGAAACATGGATACCGTCGTCAGGCAGACTGAGATTCCTGAATGGGTAAACAGCTTGGTGACAATCAGGAAGCTAAACATTTAAAATACTGATATGCATGGAACCACTGGATCTAAACAAAGCCATCGAGAGAGAACATGATCCTTTACGTACCGTTGAAGAGGTAGTTGCTGAAATGCCCAACGTCAAGGTATTTTCAGTAGTTGCTGAAATGCCCAACGTCAAGGTATTTTCAGTAGTTGCTGAAATGCCCAACGTCAAGGTATTTTCAGTAGTTGCTGAAATGCCCAATGTCAAGGTATTTTCAGTAGTTGATGAAATGCCCAACGTCAAGGTATTTTCAGTAGTTGCTGAAATGCCCGTCAAGGTATTTTCAGTAGTTGATGAAATGCCCGTCAAGGTATTTTCAGTAGTTGCTGAAATGCCCAACGTCAAGGTATTTTCAGTTGTTGATGCAAACCAAGGATTCTGGCAAATCCAACTGGATGAAGAGAGCTCCCGACTCTGCACTTTCAATACGTCGTTTGGGAGGTATTCTTTCTTGAGACTGCCGTTTGGAATAGCGTCCCGCTCCAGAGGTGTTCCAGAGGTGTTCCAGGGGTGTTCCAGAGGTGTTCAAGAGGTGTTCAAGAGGTGTTCCAGAGGTGTTCCAGGGGTGTTCCAGAGGTGTTCCAGAGGTGTTCAAGAGGTGTTCCAGGGGTGCTCCAGAGGTGTTCCAGAGGTGTTCAAGAGGTGTTCCAGAGGTGTTCCAGGGGTGTTCCAGGGGTGTTCCAGAGGTGTTCAAGAGGTGTTCCAGAGGTGCTCCAGAGGTGCTCCAGAGGTGCTCCAGAGGTGTTCCAGAGGTGTTCCAGAGGTGTTCCAGAGGTGCTCCAGAGGTGTTCCAGGGGTGTTCCAGAGGTGTTCAAGAGGTGTTCCAGAGGTGCTCCAGAGGTGCTCCAGAGGTGCTCCAGAGGTGTTCCAGAGATGTTCCAGGGGTGTTCCAGGGGTGTTCCAGAGGTGTTCAAGAGGTGCTCCAGAGGTGCTCCAGAGGTGCTCCAGAGGTGTTCCAGAGGTGTTCCAGAGGTGTTCCAGAGGTGCTCCAGAGGTGTTCCAGGGGTGTTCCAGGGGTGTTCCAGAGATGTTCAAGAGGTGTTCCAGAGGTGCTCCAGAGGTGCTCCAGAGGTGCTCCAGAGGTGTCTCGCACAGCATTTGGAAGGTCTGGAAAGGGTCGTGAACATCATGGATGTCATTCTTGTCTGGGGTGATGACACAGATCAGCACGAACAGAGACCGAGACAGATACTAGACAGACTGAGAAGCATCAACTTGAAACTGATTAAGGACAATGTAATATCAGAATGACAGAAATTCACTATGATGGACATGTGTTAAGCAAACAAGACCTGAAACCAGACTCCCAGAAGGTTCGAGAAATACAAGCCAGAGGACAAAGCGCTTCAGAGGTTCATGGGAATGTTGCAGTATCTCTAAGATGTCAGCGCACCACTGACACAACTGCCCGGAAAGAGACATTCAGTGGCACTGGGAGCCTGCACAGGAACAGAGCTTCAGAAGCTTGAAAACACTCGTCAGCAATGCGCCAGTGTTAAAGTACTACGATGTGAAGAAAAAACAAAACACTGACACTCTCTGTGGATGCAAGCTCAGAAGGCTTGGGAGCTGTGATCCTGCAAGATGGTCAGCTAATCGCATACGAGTCAAGATCCCTCACGGACTGTCCAAAGAGATACGCTCAAATGGAAAAAGATCTACCGGCGATAGTGTTTGGCTGCGAGAAGTTTCATCAGTACCTGTATGGAAACCAGATCCGTATGGAGTCAGAAGTCGCTCCAGAAAGCACCAGCCAGACTGCAGAGATCGCTGATGAGACTACAGAGATACAGTCTATATGTGACATACAAACCAGGGAAACGAGATGCAGATCGCTGATGCACTGAGCCGAGTGTACCTGAAGGAACAGAGAGAGAAATTGTTGGATGGTGAGCTGGATGTAAACTACATCGCTCATCAACTTCCTGTTTCAGAAGAGAAACTGCAGCAATTCAAAACAGCAACAGAAGAAGAAGAAGAGTTAAAAACTGGTCCCAGAAACAGTTAAAAAAGGATGGCGAGAGACGAGAGGGAAAGTTGCAAAGTAAATACAGCACTACTGGACCTTCGGAGAGGACTTGACATACTCAGACTGCTGTTCAAAAGTTCAAAACTTCCTCGTTCCTCAGATAATGAGAGAAGAAATAATGGGTGGGAAAATAATCCATGAAGCACACATGGGAATCGTAGAAATGTAAGGAACAAGCAAGGGATGTTCTGTTCTGGCCCGGCAAGTCCAAACAGATTGAAGATGTTGTAACAAAATGTGCAGTCTGCAACACAAAAACAACAATCAAAGAGAACCGCTCATATCTCATCCTCCTCTCAGAGAGAGTTTGAGCCAAAGTTGGAGTGGACCTCTTCCATTACAACGACACACAATATATACTATGTGTGGATTACTACTCACAAATACCCAGAAATCTCCAAGCTCAGTGGAACAACAAGTAAACACATCATTACAGCACTAAAGTCGATCTCGGCAAGGCATGGGGGTGACCGATGTTTTCTGCTCCGGCAATGGAAGACGGTTGGTGAGTCAGGAGTTCTCTACCAGCTGGGAGTTCAAACATGTCACGTCGAGCCCTAGATTTCCACAGTCAAACGGCCAAGCTGAGAGAGCCGTTCAGACTGGGAAGAACCTGTTGAAAAAAGCACGAGAAAGCAACGGAGGATCCTAACACAGCTCTCCTTGAGTACAGAAACACACCCCTGGATGGAGTAGGTATCTCTCCTGCACAACTACTAATGAGAAGAAGGCTGAAGACAAAGATTCTGACATCAAAGAGATTGTTGAAGTCAGGACTCTATCAGCATGTCAGGTGCCGTCTCACAAGCAGACAACAGAGAGACTCTATCAACATGTCTCCGTCTCACAAGCAGACAACAGAGAGACTCTATCAGCATGTCTCCGTCTCACAAGCAGACAACAGAGAGACTCTATCAGCCTGTCTCCGTCTCACAAGCAGACAACAGAGAGACTCTATCAGCCTGTCTCCGTCTCACAAGCAGACAACAGAGAGACTCTATCAGGAAGTCTCCGTCTCACAAGCAGACAACAGAGAGACTCTATCAGCATGTCTCCGTCTCACAAGCAGACAACAGAGAGACTCTATCAGCATGTCTCCGTCTCACAAGCAGACAACAGAGAGACTCTATCAGCATGTCTCCGTCTCACAAGCAGACAACAGAGAGACTCTATCAGCCTGTCTCCGTCTCACAAGCAGACAACAGAGAGACTCTATCAGCATGTCAGGCTCCGTCTCACAAGCAGACAACAGAGAGACTCTATCAGCATGTCTCCGTCTCACAAGCAGACAACAGAGAGACTCTATCAGCATGTCTCCGTCTCTCAAGCAGACAACAGAGAGACTCTATCAGCCTGTCAGGCTCCGTCTCACAAGCAGACAACAGAGAGACTCTATCAGCATGTCTCCGTCTCACAAGCAGACAACAGAGAGACTCTATCAGCATGTCTCCGTCTAACAAGCAGACAACAGAGAGACTCTATCAGCATGTCTCCGTCTCACAAGCAGACAACAGAGAGACTCTATCAGCATGTCTCCGTCTCACAAGCAGACAACAGAGAGACTCTATCAGCATGTCTCCGTCTCACAAGCAGACAACAGAGAGACTCTATCAGCATGTCTCCGTCTCACAAGCAGACAACAGAGAGACTCTATCAGCCTGTCTCCGTCTCACAAGCAGACAACAGAGAGACTCTATCAGCATGTCTCCGTCTCACAAGCAGCCAACAGAGAGACTCTATCAGCATGTCTCCGTCTCACAAGCAGACAACAGAGAGACTCTATCAGCATGTCTCCGTCTCACAAGCAGACAACAGAGAGACTCTATCAGCATGTCTCCGTCTCACAAGCAGACAACAGAGAGACTCTATCAGCATGTCTCCGTCTCACAAGCAGACAACAGAGAGACTCTATCAGCATGTCTCCGTCTCACAAGCAGACAACAGAGAGACTCTATCAGCCTGTCAGGCTCCGTCTCACAAGCAGACAACAGAGAGACTCTATCAGCATGTCTCCCTCTCACAAGCAGACAACAGAGAGATTCTATCAGCATGTCTCCGTCTCACAAGCAGACAACAGAGAGACTCTATCAGCATGTCTCCGTCTCACAAGCAGACAACAGAGAGACTCTATCAGCATGTCTCCGTCTCACAAGCAGACAACAGAGAGACTCTATCAGCATGTCTCCGTCTCACAAGCAGACAACAGAGAGACTCTATCAGCATGTCTCCGTCTCACAAGCAGACAACAGAGAGACTCTATTAGCATGTCTCCGTCTCACAAGCAGACAACAGAGAGACTCTATCAGCATGTCTCCGTCTCAAAAGCAGACAACAGAGAGACTCTATCAGCATGTCTCCGTCTCACAAGCAGACAACAGAGAGACTCTATCAGCCTGTCAGGCTCCGTCTCACAAGCAGACAACAGAGAGACTCTATCAGCATGTCTCCGTCTCACAAGCAGACAACAGAGAGACTCTATCAGCCTGTCTCCGTCTCACAAGCAGACAACAGAGAGACTCTATCAGCATGTCTCCGTCTCACAAGCAGACAACAGAGAGACTCTATCAGCATGTCTCCGTCTCACAAGCAGACAACAGAGAGACTCTATCAGCATGTCTCCGTCTCACAAGCAGACAACAGAGAGACTCTATCAGCATGTCTCCGTCTCACAAGCAGACAAGAGAGAGACTCTATCAGCATGTCAGGAGCCGTCTCTCAAGCAGACAACAGAGAGACTCTATCAGCATGTCTCCGTCTCACAAGCAGACAACAGAGAGACTCTATCAGCATGTCTCCGTCTCACAAGCAGACAACAGAGAGACTCTATCAGCATGTCTCCGTCTCACAAGCAGACAAGAGAGAGACTCTATCAGCATGTCAGGAGCCGTCTCTCAAGCAGACAACAGAGAGACTCTATCAGCATGTCTCCGTCTCACAAGCAGACAACAGAGAGACTCTATCAGCATGTCTCCGTCTCTCAAGCAGACAACAGAGAGACTCTATCAGCATGTCTCCGTCTCACAAGCAGACAACAGAGAGACTCTATCAGCATGTCAGGCTCTGTCAGTTTGGTGCATTACCTCATCGCACACTGATGTTAATCCACAACAAGTCAGTCTGGTGGAAACACACCACAGATGTTAATCCACAACAACTCAGTCTGGTGGAAACACACCACTGATGTTAATCCACAACAAGTCAGTCTGGTGGAAACACACCACTGGTGGGAAAATGGGCATATTTTCTTTATGCAGATTTTAGAATATTCGCATGAAAATCTAATCGGCAATTGGATGGAATCCTAACTTTTGAAAGAATTGTTCATTTCCCCCCTTTTTATTGTCCCCCAACACAAGCATGAATTCTGTAGCCATAGGGCCTAAACTCAGGCAGTGAGGGAATCATTTGTTAAGAAGGCTCTGTATCTTCTTATGATGAACTGATTTAGGCCAGCTCTGTATCCTGTCATAATGAACTGATTTAGAAGGCCAGCTCTGTATCCTGTCATAATGAACTGATTTAGAAGGCCAGCTCTGTATCCTGTCATAATGAACTGATTTAGAAGGCCAGCTCTGTATCCTGATGAACTGATTTAGAAGGCCAGCTCTGTATCCTGTCATGGTGAACTGATTTAGAAGGCCAGCTCTGTATCCTGTCATGATGAACTGATTTAGAAGGCCAGCTCTGTATCCTGTCATGGTGAACTGATTTAGAAGGCCAGCTCTGTATCCTGTCATAATGAACTGATATAGAAGGCCAGCTCTGTATCCTGTCATGATGAACTGATTTAGAAGGCCAGCTCTGTATCCTGTCATAATGAACTGATTTAGAAGGCCAGCTCTGTATCCTGTCATGATGAACTGATTTAGAAGGCCAGCTCTGTATCCTGTCATGATGAACTGATTTAGAAGGCCAGCTCTGTATCCTGTCATAATGAACTGATTTAGAAGGCCAGCTCTGTATCCTGTCATGATGAACTGATTTAGAAGGCCAGCTCTGTATCCTGTCATAATGAACTGATTTAGAAGGCCAGCTCTGTATCCTGTCATAATGAACTGATTTAGGCCAGCTCTGTATCCTGTCATAATGAACTGATTTAGAAGGCCAGCTCTGTATCCTGTCATAATGAACTGATTTAGAAGGCCAGCTCTGTATCCTGTCATAATGAACTGATTTAGAAGGCTAGCTCTGTATCCTGTCATAATGAACTGATTTAGAAGGCCAGCTCTGTATCCTGTCATAATGAACTGATTTAGAAGGCCAGCTCTGTATCCTGTCATAATGAACTGATTTAGAAGGCCAGCTCTGTATCCTGTCATGATGAACTGATTTAGAAGGCCAGCTCTGTATCCTGTCATAATGAACTGATTTAGAAGGCCAGCTCTGTATCCTGTCATGATGAACTGATTTAGAAGGCCAGCTCTGTATCCTGTCATGATGAACTGATTTAGAAGGCCAGCTCTGTATCCTGTCATAATGAACTGATTTAGAAGGCCAGCTCTGTATCCTGTCATGATGAACTGATTTAGAAGGCCAGCTCTGTATCCTGTCATAATGAACTGATTTAGAAGGCCAGCTCTGTATCCTGTCACGATGAACTGATATAGAAGGCCAGCTCTGTATCATGATGAACTGATTTAGAAGGCCAGCTCTGTATCCTGTCATAATGAACTGATTTAGAAGGCCAGCTCTGTATCCTGTCATAATGAACTGATTTAGAAGGCCAGCTCTGTATCCTGTCCTGATGAACTGATATAGAAGGCCAGCTCTGTATCCTGTCATAATGAACTGATTTAGAAGGCCAGCTCTGTATCCTGTCATAATGAACTGATTTAGAAGGCCAGCTCTGTATCCTGTCATAATGAACTGATTTAGAAGGCCAGCTCTGTATCCTGTCATAATGAACTGATTTAGAAGGCCAGCTCTGTATCCTGTCATAATGAACTGATTTAGAAGGCCAGCTCTGTATCCTGTCATAATGAACTGATTTAGAAGGCTAGCTCTGTATCCTGTCATAATGAACTGATTTAGAAGGCCAGCTCTGTATCCTGTCATAATGAACTGATTTAGAAGGCCAGCTCTGTATCCTGTCATAATGAACTGATTTAGAAGGCCAGCTCTGTATCCTGTCATAATGAACTGATTTAGAAGGCCAGCTCTGTATCCTGTCCTGATGAACTGATATAGAAGGCCAGCTCTGTATCCTGTCATAATGAACTGATTTAGAAGGCCAGCTCTGTATCCTGTCATAATGAACTGATTTAAAAGGCCAGCTCTGTATCCTGTCATAATGAACTGATTTAGAAGGCCAGCTCTGTATCCTGTCATAATGAACTGATTTAGAAGGCCAGCTCTGTATCCTGTCATAATGAACTGATTTAGAAGGCCAGCTCTGTATCCTGTCATAATGAACTGATTTAGAAGGCCAGCTCTGTATCCTGTCATAATGAACTGATTTAGAAGGCTAGCTCTGTATCCTGTCATAATGAACTGATTTAGAAGGCCAGCTCTGTATCCTGTCATAATGAACTGATTTAGAAGGCCAGCTCTGTATCCTGTCATAATGAACTGATTTAGAAGGCCAGCTCTGTATCCTGTCATAATGAACTGACTTAGAAGGCCAGTTCTGTATCCTGTCATAATGAACTGATTTAGAAGGCCAGCTCTGTATCCTGTCATAATGAACTGATTTAGAAGGCCAGCTCTGTATCCTGTCATGGTGAACTGATTTAGAAGGCCAGCTCTGTATCCTGATGAACTGATTTAGAAGGCCAGCTCTGTATCCTGTCATAATGAACTCATTTAGAAGGCCAGCTCTGTATCCTGTCATAATGAACTGATTTAGAAGGCCAGCTCTGTATCCTGTCATGGTGAACTGATATAGAAGGCCAGCTCTGTATCCTGTCGTAATGAACTGATTTAGAAGGCCAGCTCTGTATCCTGTCATAATGAACTGATTTAGAAGGCCAGCTCTGTATCCTGTCATAATGAACTGATTTAGAAGGCCAGCTCTGTATCCTGTCATGATGAACTGATTTAGAAGGCCAGCTCTGTATCCTGTCATAATGAACTGATTTAGAAGGCCAGCTCTGTATCCTGTCATAATGAACTGATTTAGAAGGCCAGCTCTGTATCCTGTCATGATGAACTGATTTAGAAGGCCAGCTCTGTATCCTGTCATGATGAACTGATTTAGAAGGCCAGCTCTGTATCCTGTCATAATGAACTGATTTAGAAGGCCAGCTCTGTATCCTGTCATGATGAACTGATTTAGAAGGCCAGTTCTGTATCCTGTCATGATGAACTGATTTAGAAGGCCAGCTCTGTATCCTGTCATAATGAACTGATTTAGAAGGCCAGCTCTGTATCCTGTCATGATGAACGGATTTAGAAGGCCAGCTCTGTATCCTGTCATAATGAACTGATTTAGAAGGCCAGCTCTGTATCCTGTCATGATGAACTGATTTAGAAGGCCAGCTCTGTATCCTGTCATAATGAACTGATTTAGAAGGCCAGCTCTGTATCCTGTCATGATGAACTGATTTAGAAGGCCAGCTCTGTATCCTGTCATGATGAACTGATTTAGAAGGCCAGCTCTGTATCCTGTCATAATGAACTGATTTAGAAGGCCAGCTCTGTATCCTGTCATGATGAACTGATTTAGAAGGCCAGCTCTGTATCCTGTCATAATGAACTGATTTAGAAGGCCAGCTCTGTATCCTGTCACGATGAACTGATATAGAAGGCCAGCTCTGTATCATGATGAACTGATTTAGAAGGCCAGCTCTGTATCCTGTCATAATGAACTGATTTAGAAGGCCAGCTCTGTATCCTGTCATAATGAACTGATTTAGAAGGCCAGCTCTGTATCCTGTCCTGATGAACTGATATAGAAGGCCAGCTCTGTATCCTGTCATAATGAACTGATTTAGAAGGCCAGCTCTGTATCCTGTCATAATGAACTGATTTAGAAGGCCAGCTCTGTATCCTGTCATAATGAACTGATTTAGAAGGCCAGCTCTGTATCCTGTCATAATGAACTGATTTAGAAGGCCAGCTCTGTATCCTGTCATAATGAACTGATTTAGAAGGCCAGCTCTGTATCCTGTCATAATGAACTGATTTAGAAGGCCAGCTCTGTATCCTGTCATAATGAACTGATTTAGAAGGCCAGCTCTGTATCCTGTCATAATGAACTGATTTAGAAGGCCAGCTCTGTATCCTGTCCTGATGAACTGATATAGAAGGCCAGCTCTGTATCCTGTCATAATGAACTGATTTAGAAGGCCAGCTCTGTATCCTGTCATAATGAACTGATTTAAAAGGCCAGCTCTGTATCCTGTCATAATGAACTGATTTAGAAGGCCAGCTCTGTATCCTGTCATAATGAACTGATTTAGAAGGCCAGCTCTGTATCCTGTCATAATGAACTGATTTAGAAGGCCAGCTCTGTATCCTGTCATAATGAACTGATTTAGAAGGCTAGCTCTGTATCCTGTCATAATGAACTGATTTAGAAGGCCAGCTCTGTATCCTGTCATAATGAACTGATTTAGAAGGCCAGCTCTGTATCCTGTCATAATGAACTGATTTAGAAGGCCAGCTCTGTATCCTGTCATAATGAACTGATTTAGAAGGCCAGCTCTGTATCCTGTCATAATGAACTGACTTAGAAGGCCAGTTCTGTATCCTGTCATAATGAACTGATTTAGAAGGCTAGCTCTGTATCCTGTCATAATGAACTGATTTAGAAGGCCAGCTCTGTATCCTGTCATAATGAACTCATTTAGAAGGCCAGCTCTGTATCCTGTCATAATGAACTGATTTAGAAGGCCAGCTCTGTATCCTGTCATGATGAACTGATTTAGAAGGCCAGCTCTGTATCCTGTCGTAATGAACTGATTTAGAAGGCCAGCTCTGTATCCTGTCATAATGAACTGATTTAGAAGGCCAGCTCTGTATCCTGTCATAATGAACTGATTTAGGCCAGCTCTGTATCCTGTCATAATGAACTGATTTAGAAGGCCAGCTCTGTATCCTGTCATAATGAACTGATTTAGAAGGCCAGCTCTGTATCCTGTCATAATGAACTGATTTAGAAGGCTAGCTCTGTATCCTGTCATAATGAACTGATTTAGAAGGCCAGCTCTGTATCCTGTCATAATGAACTGATTTAGAAGGCCAGCTCTGTATCCTGTCATAATGAACTGATTTAGAAGGCCAGCTCTGTATCCTGTCATGATGAACTGATTTAGAAGGCCAGCTCTGTATCCTGTCATAATGAACTGATTTAGAAGGCCAGCTCTGTATCCTGTCATGATGAACTGATTTAGAAGGCCAGCTCTGTATCCTGTCATGATGAACTGATTTAGAAGGCCAGCTCTGTATCCTGTCATAATGAACTGATTTAGAAGGCCAGCTCTGTATCCTGTCATGATGAACTGATTTAGAAGGCCAGCTCTGTATCCTGTCATAATGAACTGATTTAGAAGGCCAGCTCTGTATCCTGTCACGATGAACTGATATAGAAGGCCAGCTCTGTATCATGATGAACTGATTTAGAGGGCCAGCTCTGTATCCTGTCATAATGAACTGATTTAGAAGGCCAGCTCTGTATCCTGTCATAATGAACTGATTTAGAAGGCCAGCTCTGTATCCTGTCCTGATGAACTGATATAGAAGGCCAGCTCTGTATCCTGTCATAATGAACTGATTTAGAAGGCCAGCTCTGTATCCTGTCATAATGAACTGATTTAGAAGGCCAGCTCTGTATCCTGTCATAATGAACTGATTTAGAAGGCCAGCTCTGTATCCTGTCATAATGAACTGATTTAGAAGGCCAGCTCTGTATCCTGTCATAATGAACTGATTTAGAAGGCCAGCTCTGTATCCTGTCATAATGAACTGATTTAGAAGGCTAGCTCTGTATCCTGTCATAATGAACTGATTTAGAAGGCCAGCTCTGTATCCTGTCATAATGAACTGATTTAGAAGGCCAGCTCTGTATCCTGTCATAATGAACTGATTTAGAAGGCCAGCTCTGTATCCTGTCATAATGAACTGATTTAGAAGGCCAGCTCTGTATCCTGTCCTGATGAACTGATATAGAAGGCCAGCTCTGTATCCTGTCATAATGAACTGATTTAGAAGGCCAGCTCTGTATCCTGTCATAATGAACTGATTTAAAAGGCCAGCTCTGTATCCTGTCATAATGAACTGATTTAGAAGGCCAGCTCTGTATCCTGTCATAATGAACTGATTTAGAAGGCCAGCTCTGTATCCTGTCATAATGAACTGATTTAGAAGGCCAGCTCTGTATCCTGTCATAATGAACTGATTTAGAAGGCCAGCTCTGTATCCTGTCATAATGAACTGATTTAGAAGGCTAGCTCTGTATCCTGTCATAATGAACTGATTTAGAAGGCCAGCTCTGTATCCTGTCATAATGAACTGATTTAGAAGGCCAGCTCTGTATCCTGTCATAATGAACTGATTTAGAAGGCCAGCTCTGTATCCTGTCATAATGAACTGACTTAGAAGGCCAGTTCTGTATCCTGTCATAATGAACTGATTTAGAAGGCTAGCTCTGTATCCTGTCATAATGAACTGATTTAGAAGGCCAGCTCTGTATCCTGTCATGGTGAACTGATTTAGAAGGCCAGCTCTGTATCCTGATGAACTGATTTAGAAGGCCAGCTCTGTATCCTGTCATAATGAACTCATTTAGAAGGCCAGCTCTGTATCCTGTCATAATGAACTGATTTAGAAGGCCAGCTCTGTATCCTGTCATGGTGAACTGATATAGAAGGCCAGCTCTGTATCCTGTCGTAATGAACTGATTTAGAAGGCCAGCTCTGTATCCTGTCATAATGAACTGATTTAGAAGGCCAGCTCTGTATCCTGTCATAATGAACTGATTTAGAAGGCCAGCTCTGTATCCTGTCATGATGAACTGATTTAGAAGGCCAGCTCTGTATCCTGTCGTAATGAACTGATTTAGAAGGCCAGCTCTGTATCCTGTCATAATGAACTGATTTAGAAGGCCAGCTCTGTATCCTGTCATGATGAACTGATTTAGAAGGCCAGCTCTGTATCCTGTCATGATGAACTGATTTAGAAGGCCAGCTCTGTATCCTGTCATAATGAACTGATTTAGAAGGCCAGCTCTGTATCCTGTCATGATGAACTGATTTAGAAGGCCAGTTCTGTATCCTGTCATGATGAACTGATTTAGAAGGCCAGCTCTGTATCCTGTCATAATGAACTGATTTAGAAGGCCAGCTCTGTATCCTGTCATGATGAACTGATTTAGAAGGCCAGCTCTGTATCCTGTCATAATGAACTGATTTAGAAGGCCAGCTCTGTATCCTGTCATGATGAACTGATTTAGAAGGCCAGCTCTGTATCCTGTCATAATGAACTGATTTAGAAGGCCAGCTCTGTATCCTGTCATGATGAACTGATTTAGAAGGCCAGCTCTGTATCCTGTCATGATGAACTGATTTAGAAGGCCAGCTCTGTATCCTGTCATAATGAACTGATTTAGAAGGCCAGCTCTGTATCCTGTCATGATGAACTGATTTAGAAGGCCAGCTCTGTATCCTGTCATAATGAACTGATTTAGAAGGCCAGCTCTGTATCCTGTCACGATGAACTGATATAGAAGGCCAGCTCTGTATCATGATGAACTGATTTAGAAGGCCAGCTCTGTATCCTGTCATAATGAACTGATTTAGAAGGCCAGCTCTGTATCCTGTCATAATGAACTGATTTAGAAGGCCAGCTCTGTATCCTGTCCTGATGAACTGATATAGAAGGCCAGCTCTGTATCCTGTCATAATGAACTGATTTAGAAGGCCAGCTCTGTATCCTGTCATAATGAACTGATTTAGAAGGCCAGCTCTGTATCCTGTCATAATGAACTGATTTAGAAGGCCAGCTCTGTATCCTGTCATAATGAACTGATTTAGAAGGCCAGCTCTGTATCCTGTCATAATGAACTGATTTAGAAGGCCAGCTCTGTATCCTGTCATAATGAACTGATTTAGAAGGCCAGCTCTGTATCCTGTCATAATGAACTGATTTAGAAGGCCAGCTCTGTATCCTGTCATAATGAACTGATTTAGAAGGCCAGCTCTGTATCCTGTCCTGATGAACTGATATAGAAGGCCAGCTCTGTATCCTGTCATAATGAACTGATTTAGAAGGCCAGCTCTGTATCCTGTCATAATGAACTGATTTAAAAGGCCAGCTCTGTATCCTGTCATAATGAACTGATTTAGAAGGCCAGCTCTGTATCCTGTCATAATGAACTGATTTAGAAGGCCAGCTCTGTATCCTGTCATAATGAACTGATTTAGAAGGCCAGCTCTGTATCCTGTCATAATGAACTGATTTAGAAGGCCAGCTCTGTATCCTGTCATAATGAACTGATTTAGAAGGCTAGCTCTGTATCCTGTCATAATGAACTGATTTAGAAGGCCAGCTCTGTATCCTGTCATAATGAACTGATTTAGAAGGCCAGCTCTGTATCCTGTCATAATGAACTGATTTAGAAGGCCAGCTCTGTATCCTGTCATAATGAACTGATTTAGAAGGCCAGCTCTGTATCCTGTCATAATGAACTGACTTAGAAGGCCAGTTCTGTATCCTGTCATAATGAACTGATTTAGAAGGCTAGCTCTGTATCCTGTCATAATGAACTGATTTAGAAGGCCAGCTCTGTATCCTGTCATAATGAACTCATTTAGAAGGCCAGCTCTGTATCCTGTCATAATGAACTGATTTAGAAGGCCAGCTCTGTATCCTGTCATGATGAACTGATTTAGAAGGCCAGCTCTGTATCCTGTCGTAATGAACTGATTTAGAAGGCCAGCTCTGTATCCTGTCATAATGAACTGATTTAGAAGGCCAGCTCTGTATCCTGTCATGATGAACTGATTTAGAAGGCCAGCTCTGTATCCTGTCATGATGAACTGATTTAGAAGGCCAGCTCTGTATCCTGTCATAATGAACTGATTTAGAAGGCCAGTTCTGTATCCTGTCATGATGAACTGATTTAGAAGGCCAGCTCTGTATCCTGTCATAATGAACTGATTTAGAAGGCCAGCTCTGTATCCTGTCATAATGAACTGATTTAGAAGGCCAGCTCTGTATCCTGTCATGATGAACTGATTTAGAAGGCCAGCTCTGTATCCTGTCATAATGAACTGATTTAGAAGGCCAGCTCTGTATCCTGTCATGATGAACTGATTTAGAAGGCCAGTTCTGTATCCTGTCATGATGAACTGATTTAGAAGGCCAGCTCTGTATCCTGTCATAATGAACTGATTTAGAAGGCCAGCTCTGTATCCTGTCATAATGAACTGATTTAGAAGGCCAGCTCTGTATCCTGTCATGATGAACTGATTTAGAAGGCCAGCTCTGTATCCTGTCCTGATGAACTGATATAGAAGGCCAGCTCTGTATCCTGTCATGATGAACTGATTTAGAAGGCCAGCTCTGTATCCTGATGAACTGATTTAGAAGGCCAGCTCTGTATCCTGTCATAATGAACTGATTTAGAAGGCCAGCTCTGTATCCTGTCATAATGAACTGATTTAGAAGGCCAGCTCTGTATCCTGTCATAATGAACTGATTTAGAAGGCCAGCTCTGTATCCTGTCATAATGAACTGATTTCGAAGGCCAGCTCTGTATCCTGTCATAATGAACTGATTTAGAAGGCCTATTGTTTCCCTGATCCAGAATCTCTGCAAACTTTCCTTATTATTATTTGTTTAACTAGGCAAGTCAGTTAAAATATTTTCAATGACTGCCTAGGAACAGTGGGTTAACTGCCTGGTCTAAGGGCAGAACAACAGATTTGTACATTGTCAGCTTGGGGATTTGAACTTGCAACCTTTCGGTTGCTAGTCCAACGCTCTAACCACTAGGCTACCCTGCCGCCCCAGAAATTTATCAGTGGATTACTGTCAGGCCAGACCACATGCCATGCCTGTGTTTTCTCTTTCATTGGAACCATGACGTGTGTGTGTGTGTGTGTGTGTGTGTGTGTGTGTGTGTGTGTGTGTGTGTGTGTGTGTGTGTGTGTGTGTGTGTGTGTGTGTGTGTGTGTGTGTGTGTGTGTGTGTGTGTGTGTGTGTGTGTGTGTGTGTGTGTGTGTGTGTGTGTGTGTGTGTGTGTGTGTGTGTGATAGAGAGAGAGAGACAGACAGACAGAGTGTGTGTCCTTCCTCCCTGCCTTATCTTTTTCTTACTTAACACTTATTTTTTCTTAAAACTGCGTTGTTGGTTAAGGGCTTGTAAGTCAGCAATTCACTGTAAGGTCTACCTACACCTGTTGTATTCAGGCACTATATAATCCACTACTTTTAACCAGAACCCTATGGGACTATATAGTGCACTACTTTTGACCAGAGCCCTATGGGACTATATAGTGCACTACTTTTGACCAGAGACATTTGGGCCACGGTCACATGCAGTTCTCCCATGGCTGGTGGTCCTAGTCTCAAAGGTCTCTGTGTGACAGGTGTCTGAAGGTTGAAGGATATGATATGTCTTGTCCTACTGACGACGATTGATGACGACGGTGTCATAAGGCTGCCTGAGAGGCCAGAGAGACGTCAACGATGTCATAAGTCTGCCTGAGAGGCCAGAGAGACGTCAACGATGTCATAAGTCTGCCTGAGAGGCCAGAGAGACGTCAACGGTGTCATAAGTCTGCCTGAGAGGCCAGAGAGACGTCAACGGTGTCATAAGGCTGCCTGAGGGGCCAGAGAGACATCGACTGTGTCATAAGGCTGTCTGAGGGCCAGAGAGACGTCAACGGTGTCATAAGGCTGTCTGAGAGGCCAGAGAGACGTCAACGGTGTCATAAGGCTGTCTGAGGGCCAGAGAGACGTCAACGGTGTCATAAGGCTGTCTGAGAGGCCAGAGAGACATCAACGGTGTCATAAGGCTGTCTGAGAGGCCAGAGAGACGTCAACGGTGTCATAAGGCTGTCTGAGGGCCAGAGAGACGTCAACTGTGTCATAAGGCTGTCTGAGGGCCAGAGAGACGTCAACGGTGTCATAAGGCTGCCTGAGGGGCCAGAGAGACGTCAACGGTGTCATAAGGCTGCCTGAGGGCCAGAGAGACGTCAACTGTGTCATAAGGCTGTCTGAGAGGCCAGAGAGACATCAACTGTGTCATAAGGCTGCCTGAGGGCCAGAGAGACGTCAACTGTGTCATAAGGCTGTCTGAGGGCCAGAGAGACGTCAACGGTGTCATAAGGCTGTCTGAGAGGCCAGAGCGACGTCAACGGTGTCATAAGGCTGTCTGAGAGGCCAGAGAGACGTCAACGGTGTCATGAGAGGCCAGAGAGACGTCAACGGTGTCATAAGGCTGCCTGAGGGCCAGAGAGACGTCAACTGTGTCATAAGGCTGTCTGAGAGGCCAGAGAGACGTCAACGGTGTCATAAGGCTGTCTGAGAGGCCAGAGAGACGTCAACGGTGTCTGAGAGGCCAGAGAGACGTCAACTGTGTCATAAGGCTGCCTGAGAGGCCAGGGAGACGTCAACGGTGTCATAAGGCTGTCTGAGAGGCCAGAGAGACGTCAACTGTGTCATAAGGCTGTCTGAGAGGCCAGAGAGACGTCAACGGTGTCATAAGGCTGTCTGAGAGGCCAGAGAGACGTCAACGGTGTCATAAGGCTGTCTGAGGGCCAGAGAGACGTCAACGGTGTCATAAGGCTGCCTGAGGGCCAGAGAGACGTCAACGGTGTCATAAGGCTGTCTGAGGGCCAGAGAGACATCAACGGTGTCATGAGAGGCCAGAGAGACGTCAACAGTGTCATAAGGCTGTCTGAGGGCCAGAGAGACATCAACGGTGTCATAAGGCTGTCTGAGAGGCCAGAGAGACATCAACTGTGTCATAAGGCTGTCTGAGGGCCAGAGAGACATCAACGGTGTCATAAGGCTGTCTGAGGGCCAGAGAGACGTCAACGGTGTCATAAGGCTGCCTGAGGGGCCAGAGAGACGTCAACGGTGTCATAAGGCTGCCTGAGAGGCCAGAGAGACGTCAACGGTGTCATAAGGCTGTCTGAGAGGCCAGGGAGACGTCAACGGTGTCATAAGGCTGTCTGAGAGGCCAGAGAGACGTCAACTGTGTCATAAGGCTGTCTGAGAGGCCAGAGAGACGTCAACGGTGTCATAAGGCTGTCTGAGAGGCCAGAGAGACATCAACGGTGTCATAAGGCTGCCTGAGGGGCCAGAGAGACGTCAACGGTGTCATAAGGCTGCCTGAGGGCCAGAGAGACGTCAACTGTGTCATAAGGCTGTCTGAGAGGCCAGAGAGACGTCAACTGTGTCATAAGGCTGCCTGAGGGCCAGAGAGACGTCAACTGTGTCATAAGGCTGTCTGAGGGCCAGAGAGACGTCAACGGTGTCATAAGGCTGTCTGAGAGGCCAGAGAGACGTCAACGGTGTCATAAGGCTGTCTGAGAGGCCAGAGAGACGTCAACGGTGTCATAAGGCTGTCTGAGAGGCCAGAGAGACGTCAACGGTGTCATGAGAGGCCAGAGAGACGTCAACGGTGTCATAAGGCTGCCTGAGGGCCAGAGAGACGTCAACTGTGTCATAAGGCTGTCTGAGAGGCCAGAGAGACGTCAACGGTGTCATAAGGCTGCCTGAGGGCCAGAGAGACGTCAACGGTGTCATAAGGCTGTCTGAGGGCCAGAGAGACATCAACGGTGTCATGAGAGGCCAGAGAGACGTCAACGGTGTCATAAGGCTGTCTGAGAGGCCAGAGAGACATCAAGTGTGTCATAAGGCTGTCTGAGGGCCAGAGAGACATCAACGGTGTCATAAGGCTGTCTGAGGGCCAGAGAGACGTCAACGGTGTCATAAGGCTGCCTGAGGGGCCAGAGAGACGTCAACGGTGTCATAAGGCTACCTGAGAGGCCAGAGAGACGTCAACGGTGTCATAAGGCTGTCTGAGAGGCCAGAGAGACGTCAACGGTGTCATAAGGCTGCCTGAGGGGCCCGAGAGACGTCAACTGTGTCATAAGGCTGTCTGAGAAGCCAGAGAGACGTCAACGGTGTCATAAGGCTGTCTGAGGGCCAGAGAGACGTCAACTGTGTCATAAGGCTGTCTGAGGGCCAGAGAGACGTCAACGGTGTCATGAGAGGCCAGAGAGACGTCAACGGTGTCATAAGGCTGCCTGAGGGCCAGAGAGACGTCAACTGTGTCATAAGGCTGTCTGAGAGGCCAGAGAGAAGTCAACGGTGTCATAAGGCTGTCTGAGAGGCCAGAGAGACGTCAACGGTGTCTGAGAGGCCAGAGAGACGTCAACGGTGTCATAAGGCTACCTGAGAGGCCAGGGAGACGTCAACGGTGTCATAAGGCTGTCTGAGAGGCCAGAGAGACGTCAACTGTGTCATAAGGCTGTCTGAGAGGCCAGAGAGACGTCAACGGTGCCATAAGGCTGTCTGAGAGGCCAGAGAGACGTCAACGGTGTCATAAGGCTGTCTGAGGGCCAGAGAGACGTCAACGGTGTTATAAGGCTGCCTGAGGGCCAGAGAGACGTCAACGGTGTCATAAGGCTGTCTGAGGGCCAGAGAGACATCAACGGTGTCATGAGAGGCCAGAGAGACGTCAACGGTGTCATAAGGCTGTCTGAGGGCCAGAGAGACGTCAACGGTGTCATAAGGCTGTCTGAGAGGCCAGAGAGACATCAACTGTGTCATAAGGCTGTCTGAGGGCCAGAGAGACATCAACGGTGTCATAAGGCTGTCTGAGGGCCAGAGAGACGTCAACTGTGTCATAAGGCTGTCTGAGGGCCAGAGAGACGTCAACGGTGTCATAAGGCTGTCTGAGAGGCCAGAGAGACGTCAAAGGTGTCATAAGGCTGCCTGAGGGCCAGAGAGACCTCAACTGTGTCATAAGGCTGTCTGAGGGCCAGAGAGACGTCAACTGTGTCATAAGGCTGCCTGAGGGCCAGAGAGACGTCAACTGTGTCATAAGGCTGCCTGAGGGCCAGAGAGACGTCAACTGTGTCATAAGGCTGTCTGAGAGGCCAGAGAGACGTCAACTGTGTCATTAGGCTGCCTGAGGGCCAGAGAGACGTCAACGGTGTCATAAGGCTGTCTGAGAGGCCAGAGAGACGTCAACTGTGTCATAAGGCTGTCTGAGGGCCAGAGAGACATCAACGGTGTCATAAGGCTGCCTGAGGGCCAGAGAGACGTCAACTGTGTCATAAGGCTGTCTGAGGGCCAGAGAGACGTCAACTGTGTCATAAGGCTGCCTGAGAGGCCAGAGAGACGTCAACGATGTCATAAGTCTGCCTGAGAGGCCAGAGAGACGTCAACGATGTCATAAGTCTGCCTGAGAGGCCAGAGAGACGTCAACGGTGTCATAAGTCTGCCTGAGAAGCCAGAGAGACGTCAACGGTGTCATAAGGCTGCCTGAGGGGCCAGAGAGACATCGACTGTGTCATAAGGCTGTCTGAGGGCCAGAGAGACGTCAACTGTGTCATAAGGCTGTCTGAGGGCCAGAGAGACATCAACGGTGTCATAAGGCTGCCTGAGGGCCAGAGAGACGTCAACTGTGTCATAAGGCTGTCTGAGGGCCAGAGAGACGTCAACTGTGTCATAAGGCTATCTGAGAGGCCAGAGAGACGTCAACTGTGTCATAAGGCTGCCTGAGGGCCAGAGAGACGTCAACTGTGTCATAAGGCTGTCTGAGAGGCCAGAGAGACGTCAACTGTGTCATAAGGCTGCCTGAGGGCCAGAGAGACCTCAACTGTGTCATAAGGCTGTCTGAGGGCCAGAGAGACGTCAACTGTGTCATAAGGCTGCCTGAGGGCCAGAGAGACGTCAACTGTGTCATAAGGCTGCCTGAGGGCCAGAGAGACGTCAACTGTGTCATAAGGCTGTCTGAGAGGCCAGAGAGACGTCAACTGTGTCATTAGGCTGCCTGAGGGCCAGAGAGACGTCAACGGTGTCATAAGGCTGTCTGAGAGGCCAGAGAGACGTCAACTGTGTCATAAGGCTGTCTGAGGGCCAGAGAGACATCAACGGTGTCATAAGGCTGCCTGAGGGCCAGAGAGACGTCAACTGTGTCATAAGGCTGTCTGAGGGCCAGAGAGACGTCAACTGTGTCATAAGGCTGCCTGAGAGGCCAGAGAGACGTCAACGATGTCATAAGTCTGCCTGAGAGGCCAGAGAGACGTCAACGATGTCATAAGTCTGCCTGAGAGGCCAGAGAGACGTCAACGGTGTCATAAGTCTGCCTGAGAAGCCAGAGAGACGTCAACGGTGTCATAAGGCTGCCTGAGGGGCCAGAGAGACATCGACTGTGTCATAAGGCTGTCTGAGGGCCAGAGAGACGTCAACTGTGTCATAAGGCTGTCTGAGGGCCAGAGAGACATCAACGGTGTCATAAGGCTGCCTGAGGGCCAGAGAGACGTCAACTGTGTCATAAGGCTGTCTGAGGGCCAGAGAGACGTCAACTGTGTCATAAGGCTATCTGAGAGGCCAGAGAGACGTCAACTGTGTCATAAGGCTGCCTGAGGGCCAGAGAGACGTCAACTGTGTCATAAGGCTGTCTGAGAGGCCAGAGAGACGTCAACTGTGTCATAAGGCTGTCTGAGGGCCAGAGAGACATCAACGGTGTCATAAGGCTGTCTGAGAGGCCAGAGAGACATCAACTGTGTCATAAGGCTGTCTGGGGGCCAGAGAGACATCAACGGTGTCATAAGGCTGTCTGAGGGCCAGAGAGACGTCAACGGTGTCATAAGGCTGCCTGAGGGGCCAGAGAGACGTCAACGGTGTCATAAGGCTGCCTGAGAGGCCAGAGAGACGTCAACGGTGTCATAAGGCTGTCTGAGAGGCCAGGGAGACGTCAACGGTGTCATAAGGCTGTCTGAGAGGCCAGAGAGACGTCAACTGTGTCATAAGGCTGTCTGAGAGGCCAGAGAGACGTCAACGGTGTCATAAGGCTGTATGAGAGGCCAGAGAGACATCAACGGTGTCATAAGGCTGCCTGAGGGGCCAGAGAGACGTCAACGGTGTCATAAGGCTGCCTGAGGGCCAGAGAGACGTCAACTGTGTCATAAGGCTGTCTGAGAGGCCAGAGAGACGTCAACGGTGTCATAAGGCTGTCTGAGAGGCCAGAGAGACGTCAACGGTGTCATGAGAGGCCAGAGAGACGTCAACGGTGTCATAAGGCTGCCTGAAGGCCAGAGAGACGTCAACTGTGTCATAAGGCTGCCTGAGGGCCAGAGAGACGTCAACGGTGTCATAAGGCTGTCTGAGTGCCAGAGAGACATCAACGGTGTCATGAGAGGCCAGAGAGACGTCAACGGTGTCATAAGGCTGTCTGAGGGCCAGAGAGACATCAACGGTGTCATAAGGCTGTCTGAGGGCCAGAGAGACATCAACGGTGTCATAAGGCTGTCTGAGGGCCAGAGAGACGTCAACGGTGTCATAAGGCTGCCTGAGGGGCCAGAGAGACGTCAACGGTGTCATAAGGCTGTCTGAGGGCCAGAGAGACGTCAACTGTGTCATAAGGCTGTCTGAGGGCCAGAGAGACGTCAACGGTGTCATGAGAGGCCAGAGAGACGTCAACGGTGTCATAAGGCTGCCTGAGGGCCAGAGAGACGTCAACTGTGTCATAAGGCTGTCTGAGAGGCCAGAGAGAAGTCAACGGTGTCATAAGGCTGTCTGAGAGGCCAGAGAGACGTCAACGGTGTCTGAGAGGCCACAGAGACGTCAACGGTGTCATAATGCTGCCTGAGAGGCCAGGGAGACGTCAACGGTGTCATAAGGCTGTCTGAGAGGCCAGAGAGACGTCAACTGTGTCATAAGGCTGTCTGAGAGGCCAGAGAGACGTCAACGGTGTCATAAGGCTGTCTGAGAGGCCAGAGAGACGTCAACGGTGTCATAAGGCTGTCTGAGGGCCAGAGAGACGTCAACGGTGTTATAAGGCTGCCTGAGGGCCAGAGAGACGTCAACGGTGTCATAAGGCTGTCTGAGGGCCAGAGAGACATCAACGGTGTCATGAGAGGCCAGAGAGACGTCAACGGTGTCATAAGGCTGTCTGAGAGGCCAG
Organism: Salvelinus fontinalis; assembly: GCF_029448725.1. Classification (NCBI taxonomy): domain Eukaryota; kingdom Metazoa; phylum Chordata; class Actinopteri; order Salmoniformes; family Salmonidae; genus Salvelinus; species Salvelinus fontinalis. The sequence goes on along the minus strand of NC_074703.1, from coordinate 2,767,473 downwards.
AGAGACATCAACGGTGTCATAAGGCTGTCTGAGAGGCCAGAGAGACATCAACTGTGTCATAAGGCTGTCTGAGGGCCAGAGAGACATCAACGGTGTCATAAGGCTGTCTGAGGGCCAGAGAGACGTCAACTGTGTCATAAGGCTGTCTGAGGGCCAGAGAGACGTCAACGGTGTCATAAGGCTGTCTGAGAGGCCAGAGAGACATCAACGGTGTCATAAGGCTGCCTGAGGGCCAGAGAGACCTCAACTGTGTCATAAGGCTGTCTGAGGGCCAGAGAGACGTCAACTGTGTCATAAGGCTGCCTGAGGGCCAGAGAGACGTCAACTGTGTCATAAGGCTGCCTGAGGGCCAGAGAGACGTCAACTGTGTCATAAGGCTGTCTGAGAGGCCAGAGAGACGTCAACTGTGTCATTAGGCTGCCTGAGGGCCAGAGAGACGTCAACTGTGTCATAAGGCTGTCTGAGAGGCCAGAGAGACGTCAACTGTGTCATAAGGCTGTCTGAGGGCCAGAGAGACATCAACGGTGTCATAAGGCTGCCTGAGGGCCAGAGAGACGTCAACTGTGTCATAAGGCTGTCTGAGGGCCAGAGAGACGTCAACTGTGTCATAAGGCTGCCTGAGAGGCCAGAGAGACGTCAACGATGTCATAAGTCTGCCTGAGAGGCCAGAGAGACGTCAACGATGTCATAAGTCTGCCTGAGAGGCCAGAGAGACGTCAACGGTGTCATAAGTCTGTCTGAGAAGCCAGAGAGACGTCAACGGTGTCATAAGGCTGCCTGAGGGGCCAGAGAGACATCGACTGTGTCATAAGGCTGTCTGAGGGCCAGAGAGACGTCAACTGTGTCATAAGGCTGTCTGAGGGCCAGAGAGACATCAACGGTGTCATAAGGCTGCCTGAGGGCCAGAGAGACGTCAACTGTGTCATAAGGCTGTCTGAGGGCCAGAGAGACGTCAACTGTGTCATAAGGCTGTCTGAGAGGCCAGAGAGACGTCAACTGTGTCATAAGGCTGCCTGAGGGCCAGAGAGACGTCAACTGTGTCATAAGGCTGTCTGAGAGGCCAGAGAGACGTCAACGATGTCATACGTCTGCCTGAGAGGCCAGAGAGACGTCAACGGTGTCATAAGTCTGCCTGAGAAGCCAGAGAGACGTCAACGGTGTCATAAGGCTGCCTGAGGGGCCAGAGAGACATCGACTGTGTCATAAGGCTGTCTGAGGGCCAGAGAGACGTCAACTGTGTCATAAGGCTGTCTGAGGGCCAGAGAGACATCAACGGTGTCATAAGGCTGCCTGAGGGCCAGAGAGACGTCAACTGTGTCATAAGGCTGTCTGAGGGCCAGAGAGACGTCAACTGTGTCATAAGGCTGTCTGAGAGGCCAGAGAGACGTCAACTGTGTCATAAGGCTGCCTGAGGGCCAGAGAGACGTCAACTGTGTCATAAGGCTGTCTGAGAGGCCAGAGAGACGTCAACTGTGTCATAAGGCTGTCTGAGGGCCAGAGAGACATCAACGGTGTCATAAGGCTGTCTGAGAGGCCAGAGAGACATCAACTGTGTCATAAGGCTGTCTGAGGGCCAGAGAGACATCAACGGTGTCATAAGGCTGTCTGAGGGCCAGAGAGACGTCAACGGTGTCATAAGGCTGCCTGAGGGGCCAGAGAGACGTCAACGGTGTCATAAGGCTGCCTGAGAGGCCAGAGAGACGTCAACGGTGTCATAAGGCTGTCTGAGAGGCCAGGGAGACGTCAACGGTGTCATAAGGCTGTCTGAGAGGCCAGAGAGACGTCAACTGTGTCATAAGGCTGTCTGAGAGGCCAGAGAGACGTCAGCGGTGTCATAAGGCTGTATGAGAGGCCAGAGAGACATCAACGGTGTCATAAGGCTGCCTGAGGGGCCAGAGAGACGTCAACGGTGTCATAAGGCTGCCTGAGGGCCAGAGAGACGTCAACTATGTCATAAGGCTGTCTGAGAGGCCAGAGAGACATCAACTGTGTCATAAGGCTGCCTGAGGGCCAGAGAGACGTCAACTGTGTCATAAGGCTGTCTGAGGGCCAGAGAGACGTCAACGGTGTCATAAGGCTGTCTGAGAGGCCAGAGAGACGTCAACGGTGTCATAAGGCTGTCTGAGAGGCCAGAGAGACGTCAACGGTGTCATGAGAGGCCAGAGAGACGTCAACGGTGTCATAAGGCTGCCTGAGGGCCAGAGAGACGTCAACTGTGTCATAAGGCTGTCTGAGAGGCCAGAGAGACGTCAACGGTGTCATAAGGCTGCCTGAGGGCCAGAGAGACGTCAACGGTGTCATAAGGCTGTCTGAGTGCCAGAGAGACATCAACGGTGTCATGAGAGGCCAGAGAGACGTCAACGGTGTCATAAGGCTGTCTGAGGGCCAGAGAGACATCAACGGTGTCATAAGGCTGTCTGAGGGCCAGAGAGACATCAACGGTGTCATAAGGCTGTCTGAGGGCCAGAGAGACGTCAACGGTGTCATAAGGCTGCCTGAGGGGCCAGAGAGACGTCAACGGTGTCATAAGGCTGTCTGAGGGCCAGAGAGACGTCAACTGTGTCATAAGGCTGTCTGAGGGCCAGAGAGACGTCAACGGTGTCATGAGAGGCCAGAGAGACGTCAACGGTGTCATAAGGCTGCCTGAGGGCCAGAGAGACGTCAACTGTGTCATAAGGCTGTCTGAGAGGCCAGAGAGAAGTCAACGGTGTCATAAGGCTGTCTGAGAGGCCAGAGAGACGTCAACGGTGTCTGAGAGGCCAGAGAGACGTCAACGGTGTCATAAGGCTGCCTGAGAGGCCAGGGAGACGTCAACGGTGTCATAAGGCTGTCTGAGAGGCCAGAGAGACGTCAACTGTGTCATAAGGCTGTCTGAGAGGCCAGAGAGACGTCAACGGTGTCATAAGGCTGTCTGAGAGGCCAGAGAGACGTCAACGGTGTCATAAGGCTGTCTGAGGGCCAGAGAGACGTCAACGGTGTTATAAGGCTGCCTGAGGGCCAGAGAGACGTCAACGGTGTCATAAGGCTGTCTGAGGGCCAGAGAGACATCAACGGTGTCATGAGAGGCCAGAGAGACGTCAACGGTGTCATAAGGCTGTCTGAGAGGCCAGAGAGACATCAACGGTGTCATAAGGCTGTCTGAGAGGCCAGAGAGACATCAACTGTGTCATAAGGCTGTCTGAGGGCCAGAGAGACATCAACGGTGTCATAAGGCTGTCTGAGGGCCAGAGAGACGTCAACTGTGTCATAAGGCTGTCTGAGGGCCAGAGAGACGTCAACGGTGTCATAAGGCTGTCTGAGAGGCCAGAGAGACGTCAACGGTGTCATAAGGCTGCCTGAGGGCCAGAGAGACCTCAACTGTGTCATAAGGCTGTCTGAGGGCCAGAGAGACGTCAACTGTGTCATAAGGCTGCCTGAGGGCCAGAGAGACGTCAACTGTGTCATAAGGCTGCCTGAGGGCCAGAGAGACGTCAACTGTGTCATAAGGCTGTCTGAGAGGCCAGAGAGACGTCAACTGTGTCATTAGGCTGCCTGAGGGCCAGAGAGACGTCAACTGTGTCATAAGGCTGTCTGAGAGGCCAGAGAGACGTCAACTGTGTCATAAGGCTGTCTGAGGGCCAGAGAGACATCAACGGTGTCATAAGGCTGCCTGAGGGCCAGAGAGACGTCAACTGTGTCATAAGGCTGTCTGAGGGCCAGAGAGACGTCAACTGTGTCATAAGGCTGCCTGAGAGGCCAGAGAGACGTCAACGATGTCATAAGTCTGCCTGAGAGGCCAGAGAGACGTCAACGATGTCATAAGTCTGCCTGAGAGGCCAGAGAGACGTCAACGGTGTCATAAGTCTGTCTGAGAAGCCAGAGAGACGTCAACAGTGTCATAAGGATGCCTGAGGGGCCAGAGAGACATCGACTGTGTCATAAGGCTGTCTGAGGGCCAGAGAGACGTCAACTGTGTCATAAGGCTGTCTGAGGGCCAGAGAGACATCAACGGTGTCATAAGGCTGCCTGAGGGCCAGAGAGACGTCAACTGTGTCATAAGGCTGTCTGAGGGCCAGAGAGACGTCAACTGTGTCATAAGGCTGTCTGAGAGGCCAGAGAGACGTCAACTGTGTCATAAGGCTGCCTGAGGGCCAGAGAGACGTCAACTGTGTCATAAGGCTGTCTGAGAGGCCAGAGAGACGTCAACGATGTCATACGTCTGCCTGAGAGGCCAGAGAGACGTCAACGGTGTCATAAGTCTGCCTGAGAGGCCAGAGAGACGTCAACGGTGTCATAAGGCTGCCTGAGGGGCCAGAGAGACATCGACTGTGTCATAAGGCTGTCTGAGGCCCAGAGAGACGTCAACTGTGTCATAAGGCTGTCTGAGGGCCAGAGAGACATCAACGGTGTCATAAGGCTGTCTGAGAGGCCAGAGAGACATCAACTGTGTCATAAGGCTGTCTGAGGGCCAGAGAGACATCAACGGTGTCATAAGGCTGTCTGAGGGCCAGAGAGACGTCAACGGTGTCATAAGGCTGCCTGAGGGGCCAGAGAGACGTCAACTGTGTCATAAGGCTGCCTGAGAGGCCAGAGAGACGTCAACGGTGTCATAAGGCTGTCTGAGAGGCCAGAGAGACGTCAACTGTGTCATAAGGCTGCCTGAGAGGCCAGAGAGACGTCAACGATGTCATAAGTCTGCCTGAGAGGCCAGAGAGACGTCAACGATGTCATAAGTCTGCCTGAGAGGCCAGAGAGACGTCAACGGTGTCATAAGTCTGCCTGAGAAGCCAGAGAGACGTCAACGGTGTCATAAGGCTGCCTGAGGGGCCAGAGAGACATCGACTGTGTCATAAGGCTGTCTGAGGGCCAGAGAGACGTCAACTGTGTCATAAGGCTGTCTGAGGGCCAGAGAGACATCAACGGTGTCATAAGGCTGCCTGAGGGCCAGAGAGACGTCAACTGTGTCATAAGGCTGTCTGAGGGCCAGAGAGACGTCAACTGTGTCATAAGGCTGTCTGAGAGGCCAGAGAGACGTCAACTGTGTCATAAGGCTGCCTGAGGGCCAGAGAGACGTCAACTGTGTCATAAGGCTGTCTGAGAGGCCAGAGAGACGTCAACTGTGTCATAAGGCTGTCTGAGGGCCAGAGAGACATCAACGGTGTCATAAGGCTGTCTGAGAGGCCAGAGAGACATCAACTGTGTCATAAGGCTGTCTGAGGGCCAGAGAGACATCAACGGTGTCATAAGGCTGTCTGAGGGCCAGAGAGACGTCAACGGTGTCATAAGGCTGCCTGAGGGGCCAGAGAGACGTCAACGGTGTCATAAGGCTGCCTGAGAGGCCAGAGAGACGTCAACGGTGTCATAAGGCTGTCTGAGAGGCCAGGGAGACGTCAACGGTGTCATAAGGCTGTCTGAGAGGCCAGAGAGACGTCAACTGTGTCATAAGGCTGTCTGAGAGGCCAGAGAGACGTCAACGGTGTCATAAGGCTGTATGAGAGGCCAGAGAGACATCAACGGTGTCATAAGGCTGCCTGAGGGGCCAGAGAGACGTCAACGGTGTCATAAGGCTGCCTGAGGGCCAGAGAGACGTCAACTGTGTCATAAGGCTGTCTGAGAGGCCAGAGAGACATCAACTGTGTCATAAGGCTGCCTGAGGGCCAGAGAGACGTCAACTGTGTCATAAGGCTGTCTGAGGGCCAGAGAGACGTCAACGGTGTCATAAGGCTGTCTGAGAGGCCAGAGAGACGTCAACGGTGTCATAAGGCTGTCTGAGAGGCCAGAGAGACGTCAACGGTGTCATGAGAGGCCAGAGAGACGTCAACGGTGTCATAAGGCTGCCTGAGGGCCAGAGAGACGTCAACTGTGTCATAAGGCTGTCTGAGAGGCCAGAGAGACGTCAACGGTGTCATAAGGCTGCCTGAGGGCCAGAGAGACGTCAACGGTGTCATAAGGCTGTCTGAGTGCCAGAGAGACATCAACGGTGTCATGAGAGGCCAGAGAGACGTCAACGGTGTCATAAGGCTGTCTGAGGGCCAGAGAGACATCAACGGTGTCATAAGGCTGTCTGAGGGCCAGAGAGACATCAACGGTGTCATAAGGCTGTCTGAGGGCCAGAGAGACGTCAACGGTGTCATAAGGCTGCCTGAGGGGCCAGAGAGACGTCAACGGTGTCATAAGGCTGTCTGAGGGCCAGAGAGACGTCAACTGTGTCATAAGGCTGTCTGAGGGCCAGAGAGACGTCAACGGTGTCATGAGAGGCCAGAGAGACGTCAACTGTGTCATAAGGCTGCCTGAGAGGCCAGAGAGACGTCAACGGTGTCATAAGGCTGTCTGAGAGGCCAGAGAGACGTCAACTGTGTCATAAGGCTGCCTGAGAGGCCAGAGAGACGTCAACGATGTCATAAGTCTGCCTGAGAGGCCAGAGAGACGTCAACGATGTCATAAGTCTGCCTGAGAGGCCAGAGAGACGTCAACGGTGTCATAAGTCTGCCTGAGAAGCCAGAGAGACGTCAACGGTGTCATAAGGCTGCCTGAGGGGCCAGAGAGACATCGACTGTGTCATAAGGCTGTCTGAGGGCCAGAGAGACGTCAACTGTGTCATAAGGCTGTCTGAGGGCCAGAGAGACATCAACGGTGTCATAAGGCTGCCTGAGGGCCAGAGAGACGTCAACTGTGTCATAAGGCTGTCTGAGGGCCAGAGAGACGTCAACTGTGTCATAAGGCTGTCTGAGAGGCCAGAGAGACGTCAACTGTGTCATAAGGCTGCCTGAGGGCCAGAGAGACGTCAACTGTGTCATAAGGCTGTCTGAGAGGCCAGAGAGACGTCAACTGTGTCATAAGGCTGTCTGAGGGCCAGAGAGACATCAACGGTGTCATAAGGCTGTCTGAGAGGCCAGAGAGACATCAACTGTGTCATAAGGCTGTCTGAGGGCCAGAGAGACATCAACGGTGTCATAAGGCTGTCTGAGGGCCAGAGAGACGTCAACGGTGTCATAAGGCTGCCTGAGGGGCCAGAGAGACGTCAACGGTGTCATAAGGCTGCCTGAGAGGCCAGAGAGACGTCAACGGTGTCATAAGGCTGTCTGAGAGGCCAGGGAGACGTCAACGGTGTCATAAGGCTGTCTGAGAGGCCAGAGAGACGTCAACTGTGTCATAAGGCTGTCTGAGAGGCCAGAGAGACGTCAACGGTGTCATAAGGCTGTATGAGAGGCCAGAGAGACATCAACGGTGTCATAAGGCTGCCTGAGGGGCCAGAGAGACGTCAACGGTGTCATAAGGCTGCCTGAGGGCCAGAGAGACGTCAACTGTGTCATAAGGCTGTCTGAGAGGCCAGAGAGACATCAACTGTGTCATAAGGCTGCCTGAGGGCCAGAGAGACGTCAACTGTGTCATAAGGCTGTCTGAGGGCCAGAGAGACGTCAACGGTGTCATAAGGCTGTCTGAGAGGCCAGAGAGACGTCAACGGTGTCATAAGGCTGTCTGAGAGGCCAGAGAGACGTCAACGGTGTCATGAGAGGCCAGAGAGACGTCAACGGTGTCATAAGGCTGCCTGAGGGCCAGAGAGACGTCAACTGTGTCATAAGGCTGTCTGAGAGGCCAGAGAGACGTCAACGGTGTCATAAGGCTGCCTGAGGGCCAGAGAGACGTCAACGGTGTCATAAGGCTGTCTGAGTGCCAGAGAGACATCAACGGTGTCATGAGAGGCCAGAGAGACGTCAACGGTGTCATAAGGCTGTCTGAGGGCCAGAGAGACATCAACGGTGTCATAAGGCTGTCTGAGGGCCAGAGAGACATCAACGGTGTCATAAGGCTGTCTGAGGGCCAGAGAGACGTCAACGGTGTCATAAGGCTGCCTGAGGGGCCAGAGAGACGTCAACGGTGTCATAAGGCTGTCTGAGGGCCAGAGAGACGTCAACTGTGTCATAAGGCTGTCTGAGGGCCAGAGAGACGTCAACGGTGTCATGAGAGGCCAGAGAGACGTCAATGGTGTCATAAGGCTGCCTGAGGGCCAGAGAGACGTCAACTGTGTCATAAGGCTGTCTGAGAGGCCAGAGAGAAGTCAACGGTGTCATAAGGCTGTCTGAGAGGCCAGAGAGACGTCAACGGTGTCTGAGAGGCCAGAGAGACGTCAACGGTGTCATAAGGCTGCCTGAGAGGCCAGGGAGACGTCAACGGTGTCATAAGGCTGTCTGAGAGGCCAGAGAGACGTCAACTGTGTCATAAGGCTGTCTGAGAGGCCAGAGAGACGTCAACGGTGTCATAAGGCTGTCTGAGAGGCCAGAGAGACGTCAACGGTGTCATAAGGCTGTCTGAGGGCCAGAGAGACGTCAACGGTGTTATAAGGCTGCCTGAGGGCCAGAGAGACGTCAACGGTGTCATAAGGCTGTCTGAGGGCCAGAGAGACATCAACGGTGTCATGAGAGGCCAGAGAGACGTCAACGGTGTCATAAGGCTGTCTGAGAGGCCAGAGAGACATCAACGGTGTCATAAGGCTGTCTGAGAGGCCAGAGAGACATCAACTGTGTCATAAGGCTGTCTGAGGGCCAGAGAGACATCAACGGTGTCATAAGGCTGTCTGAGGGCCAGAGAGACGTCAACTGTGTCATAAGGCTGTCTGAGGGCCAGAGAGACGTCAACGGTGTCATAAGGCTGCCTGAGGGGCCAGAGAGACGTCAACGGTGTCATAAGGCTGTCTGAGGGCCAGAGAGACGTCAACTGTGTCATAAGGCTGTCTGAGGGCCAGAGAGACGTCAACGGTGTCATGAGAGGCCAGAGAGACGTCAATGGTGTCATAAGGCTGCCTGAGGGCCAGAGAGACGTCAACTGTGTCATAAGGCTGTCTGAGAGGCCAGAGAGAAGTCAACGGTGTCATAAGGCTGTCTGAGAGGCCAGAGAGACGTCAACGGTGTCTGAGAGGCCAGAGAGACGTCAACGGTGTCATAAGGCTGCCTGAGAGGCCAGGGAGACGTCAACGGTGTCATAAGGCTGTCTGAGAGGCCAGAGAGACGTCAACTGTGTCATAAGGCTGTCTGAGAGGCCAGAGAGACGTCAACGGTGTCATAAGGCTGTCTGAGAGGCCAGAGAGACGTCAACGGTGTCATAAGGCTGTCTGAGGGCCAGAGAGACGTCAACGGTGTTATAAGGCTGCCTGAGGGCCAGAGAGACGTCAACGGTGTCATAAGGCTGTCTGAGGGCCAGAGAGACATCAACGGTGTCATGAGAGGCCAGAGAGACGTCAACGGTGTCATAAGGCTGTCTGAGAGGCCAGAGAGACATCAACGGTGTCATAAGGCTGTCTGAGAGGCCAGAGAGACATCAACTGTGTCATAAGGCTGTCTGAGGGCCAGAGAGACATCAACGGTGTCATAAGGCTGTCTGAGGGCCAGAGAGACGTCAACTGTGTCATAAGGCTGTCTGAGGGCCAGAGAGATGTCAACGGTGTCATAAGGCTGTCTGAGAGGCCAGAGAGACGTCAACGGTGTCATAAGGCTGCCTGAGGGCCAGAGAGACCTCAACTGTGTCATAAGGCTGTCTGAGGGCCAGAGAGACGTCAACTGTGTCATAAGGCTGCCTGAGGGCCAGAGAGACGTCAACTGTGTCATAAGGCTGCCTGAGGGCCAGAGAGACGTCAACTGTGTCATAAGGCTGTCTGAGAGGCCAGAGAGTCGTCAACTGTGTCATTAGGCTGCCTGAGGGCCAGAGAGACGTCAACTGTGTCATAAGGCTGTCTGAGAGGCCAGAGAGACGTCAACTGTGTCATAAGGCTGTCTGAGGGCCAGAGAGACATCAACGGTGTCATAAGGCTGCCTGAGGGCCAGAGAGACGTCAACTGTGTCATAAGGCTGTCTGAGAGGCCAGAGAGACGTCAACGGTGTCATGAGAGGCCAGAGAGACGTCAACGGTGTCATAAGGCTGCCTGAGGGCCAGAGAGACGTCAACTGTGTCATAAGGCTGTCTGAGAGGCCAGAGAGACGTCAACGGTGTCATAAGGCTGCCTGAGGGCCAGAGAGACGTCAACGGTGTCATAAGGCTGTCTGAGTGCCAGAGAGACATCAACGGTGTCATGAGAGGCCAGAGAGACGTCAACGGTGTCATAAGGCTGTCTGAGGGCCAGAGAGACATCAACGGTGTCATAAGGCTGTCTGAGGGCCAGAGAGACATCAACGGTGTCATAAGGCTGTCTGAGGGCCAGAGAGACGTCAACGGTGTCATAAGGCTGCCTGAGGGGCCAGAGAGACGTCAACGGTGTCATAAGAATGTCTGAGGGCCAGAGAGACGTCAACTGTGTCATAAGGCTGTCTGAGGGCCAGAGAGACGTCAACGGTGTCATGAGAGGCCAGAGAGACGTCAATGGTGTCATAAGGCTGCCTGAGGGCCAGAGAGACGTCAACTGTGTCATAAGGCTGTCTGAGAGGCCAGAGAGAAGTCAACGGTGTCATAAGGCTGTCTGAGAGGCCAGAGAGACGTCAACGGTGTCTGAGAGGCCAGAGAGACGTCAACGGTGTCATAAGGCTGCCTGAGAGGCCAGGGAGACGTCAACGGTGTCATAAGGCTGTCTGAGAGGCCAGAGAGACGTCAACTGTGTCATAAGGCTGTCTGAGAGGCCAGAGAGACGTCAACGGTGTCATAAGGCTGTCTGAGAGGCCAGAGAGACGTCAACGGTGTCATAAGGCTGTCTGAGGGCCAGAGAGACGTCAACGGTGTTATAAGGCTGCCTGAGGGCCAGAGAGACGTCAACGGTGTCATAAGGCTGTCTGAGGGCCAGAGAGACATCAACGGTGTCATGAGAGGCCAGAGAGACATCAACGGTGTCATAAGGCTGTCTGAGAGGCCAGAGAGACATCAACGGTGTCATAAGGCTGTCTGAGAGGCCAGAGAGACATCAACTGTGTCATAAGGCTGTCTGAGGGCCAGAGAGACATCAACGGTGTCATAAGGCTGTCTGAGGGCCAGAGAGACGTCAACTGTGTCATAAGGCTGTCTGAGGGCCAGAGAGACGTCAACGGTGTCATAAGGCTGTCTGAGAGGCCAGAGAGACGTCAACGGTGTCATAAGGCTGCCTGAGGGCCAGAGAGACCTCAACTGTGTCATAAGGCTGTCTGAGGGCCAGAGAGACGTCAACTGTGTCATAAGGCTGCCTGAGGGCCAGAGAGACGTCAACTGTGTCATAAGGCTGCCTGAGGGCCAGAGAGACGTCAACTGTGTCATAAGGCTGTCTGAGAGGCCAGAGAGTCGTCAACTGTGTCATTAGGCTGCCTGAGGGCCAGAGAGACGTCAACTGTGTCATAAGGCTGTCTGAGAGGCCAGAGAGACGTCAACTGTGTCATAAGGCTGTCTGAGGGCCAGAGAGACATCAACGGTGTCATAAGGCTGCCTGAGGGCCAGAGAGACGTCAACTGTGTCATAAGGCTGTCTGAGGGCCAGAGAGACGTCAACTGTGTCATAAGGCTGCCTGAGAGGCCAGAGAGACGTCAACGATGTCATAAGTCTGCCTGAGAGGCCAGAGAGACGTCAACGATGTCATAAGTCTGCCTGAGAGGCCAGAGAGACGTCAACGGTGTCATAAGTCTGTCTGAGAAGCCAGAGAGACGTCAACGGTGTCATAAGGCTGCCTGAGGGGCCAGAGAGACATCGACTGTGTCATAAGGCTGTCTGAGGGCCAGAGAGACGTCAACTGTGTCATAAGGCTGTCTGAGGGCCAGAGAGACATCAACGGTGTCATAAGGCTGCCTGAGGGCCAGAGAGACGTCAACTGTGTCATAAGGCTGTCTGAGGGCCAGAGAGACGTCAACTGTGTCATAAGGCTGTCTGAGAGGCCAGAGAGACGTCAACTGTGTCATAAGGCTGCCTGAGGGCCAGAGAGACGTCAACTGTGTCATAAGGCTGTCTGAGGGCCAGAGAGACATCAACGGTGTCATAAGGCTGTCTGAGAGGCCAGAGAGACATCAACTGTGTCATAAGGCTGTCTGAGGGCCAGAGAGACATCAACGGTGTCATAAGGCTGTCTGAGGGCCAGAGAGACGTCAACGGTGTCATAAGGCTGCCTGAGGGGCCAGAGAGACGTCAACGGTGTCATAAGGCTGCCTGAGAGGCCAGAGAGACGTCAACGGTGTCATAAGGCTGTCTGAGAGGCCAGGGAGACGTCAACGGTGTCATAAGGCTGTCTGAGAGGCCAGAGAGACGTCAACTGTGTCATAAGGCTGTCTGAGAGGCCAGAGAGACGTCAACGGTGTCATAAGGCTGTCTGAGAGGCCAGAGAGACATCAACGGTGTCATAAGGCTGCCTGAGGGGCCAGAGAGACGTCAACGGTGTCATAAGGCTGCCTGAGGGCCAGAGAGACGTCAACTGTGTCATAAGGCTGTCTGAGAGGCCAGAGAGACATCAACTGTGTCATAAGGCTGCCTGAGGGCCAGAGAGACGTCAACTGTGTCATAAGGCTGTCTGAGGGCCAGAGAGACGTCAACGGTGTCATAAGGCTGTCTGAGGGCCAGAGAGACGTCAACTGTGTCATAAGGCTGTCTGAGGGCCAGAGAGACGTCAACGGTGTCATGAGAGGCCAGAGAGACGTCAACGGTGTCATAAGGCTGCCTGAGGGCCAGAGAGACGTCAACTGTGTCATAAGGCTGTCTGAGAGGCCAGAGAGAAGTCAACGGTGTCATAAGGCTGTCTGAGAGGCCAGAGAGACGTCAACGGTGTCTGAGAGGCCAGAGAGACGTCAACGGTGTCATAAGGCTGCCTGAGAGGCCAGGGAGACGTCAACGGTGTCATAAGGCTGTCTGAGAGGCCAGAGAGACGTCAACTGTGTCATAAGGCTGTCTGAGAGGCCAGAGAGACGTCAACGGTGTCATAAGGCTGTCTGAGAGGCCAGAGAGACGTCAACGGTGTCATAAGGCTGTCTGAGGGCCAGAGAGACGTCAACGGTGTTACAAGGCTGCCTGAGGGCCAGAGAGACGTCAACGGTGTCATAAGGCTGTCTGAGGGCCAGAGAGACATCAACGGTGTCATGAGAGGCCAGAGAGACGTCAACGGTGTCATAAGGCTGTCTGAGAGGCCAGAGAGACATCAACGGTGTCATAAGGCTTTCTGAGAGGCCAGAGAGACATCAACTGTGTCATAAGGCTGTCTGAGGGCCAGAGAGACATCAACGGTGTCATAAGGCTGTCTGAGGGCCAGAGAGACGTCAACTGTGTCATAAGGCTGTCTGAGGGCCAGAGAGACGTCAACGGTGTCATAAGGCTGTCTGAGAGGCCAGAGAGACGTCAACGGTGTCATAAGGCTGCCTGAGGGCCAGAGAGACCTCAACTGTGTCATAAGGCTGTCTGAGGGCCAGAGAGACGTCAACTGTGTCATAAGGCTGCCTGAGGGCCAGAGAGACGTCAACTGTGTCATAAGGCTGCCTGAGGGCCAGAGAGACGTCAACTGTGTCATAAGGCTGTCTGAGAGGCCAGAGAGACGTCAACTGTGTCATTAGGCTGCCTGAGGGCCAGAGAGACGTCAACTGTGTCATAAGGCTGTCTGAGAGGCCAGAGAGACGTCAACTGTGTCATAAGGCTGTCTGAGGGCCAGAGAGACATCAACGGTGTCATAAGGCTGCCTGAGGGCCAGAGAGACGTCAACTGTGTCATAAGGCTGTCTGAGGGCCAGAGAGACGTCAACGGTGTCATAAGGCTGCCTGAGAGGCCAGGGAGACGTCAACGGTGTCATAAGGCTGTCTGAGAGGCCAGAGAGACGTCAACTGTGTCATAAGGCTGTCTGAGAGGCCAGAGAGACGTCAACGGTGTCATAAGGCTGTCTGAGAGGCCAGAGAGACGTCAACGGTGTCATAAGGCTGTCTGAGGGCCAGAGAGACGTCAACGGTGTTATAAGGCTGCCTGAGGGCCAGAGAGACGTCAACGGTGTCATAAGGCTGTCTGAGGGCCAGAGAGACATCAACGGTGTCATGAGAGGCCAGAGAGACGTCAACGGTGTCATAAGGCTGTCTGAGAGGCCAGAGAGACATCAACGGTGTCATAAGGCTGTCTGAGAGGCCAGAGAGACATCAACTGTGTCATAAGGCTGTCTGAGGGCCAGAGAGACATCAACGGTGTCATAAGGCTGTCTGAGGGCCAGAGAGACGTCAACGGTGTCATGAGAGGCCAGAGAGACGTCAACGGTGTCATAAGGCTGCCTGAGGGCCAGAGAGACGTCAACTGTGTCATAAGGCTGTCTGAGAGGCCAGAGAGAAGTCAACGGTGTCATAAGGCTGTCTGAGAGGCCAGAGAGACGTCAACGGTGTCTGAGAGGCCAGAGAGACGTCAACGGTGTCATAAGGCTGCCTGAGAGGCCAGGGAGACGTCAACGGTGTCATAAGGCTGTCTGAGAGGCCAGAGAGACGTCAACTGTGTCATAAGGCTGTCTGAGAGGCCAGAGAGACGTCAACGGTGTCATAAGGCTGTCTGAGAGGCCAGAGAGACGTCAACGGTGTCATAAGGCTGTCTGAGGGCCAGAGAGACGTCAACGGTGTTATAAGGCTGTCTGAGGGCCAGAGAGACATCAACGGTGTCATGAGAGGCCAGAGAGACGTCAACGGTGTCATAAGGCTGTCTGAGAGGCCAGAGAGACATCAACGGTGTCATAAGGCTGTCTGAGAGGCCAGAGAGACATCAACTGTGTCATAAGGCTGTCTGAGGGCCAGAGAGACATCAACGGTGTCATAAGGCTGTCTGAGGGCCAGAGAGACGTCAACTGTGTCATAAGGCTGTCTGAGGGCCAGAGAGACGTCAACGGTGTCATAAGGCTGTCTGAGAGGCCAGAGAGACGTCAACGGTGTCATAAGGCTGCCTGAGGGCCAGAGAGACCTCAACTGTGTCATAAGGCTGTCTGAGGGCCAGAGAGACGTCAACTGTGTCATAAGGCTGCCTGAGGGCCAGAGAGACGTCAACTGTGTCATAAGGCTGCCTGAGGGCCAGAGAGACGTCAACTGTGTCATAAGGCTGTCTGAGAGGCCAGAGAGTCGTCAACTGTGTCATTAGGCTGCCTGAGGGCCAGAGAGACGTCAACTGTGTCATAAGGCTGTCTGAGAGGCCAGAGAGACGTCAACTGTGTCATAAGGCTGTCTGAGGGCCAGAGAGACATCAACGGTGTCATAAGGCTGCCTGAGGGCCAGAGAGACGTCAACTGTGTCATAAGGATGTCTGAGGGCCAGAGAGACGTCAACTGTGTCATAAGGCTGCCTGAGAGGCCAGAGAGACGTCAACGGTGTCATAAGTCTGCCTGAGAGGCCAGAGAGACGTCAACGATGTCATAAGTCTGCCTGAGAGGCCAGAGAGACGTCAACGGTGTCATAAGTCTGTCTGAGAAGCCAGAGAGACGTCAACGGTGTCATAAGGCTGCCTGAGGGGCCAGAGAGACATCGACTGTGTCATAAGGCTGTCTGAGGGCCAGAGAGACGTCAACTGTGTCATAAGGCTGTCTGAGGGCCAGAGAGACATCAACGGTGTCATAAGGCTGCCTGAGGGCCAGAGAGACGTCAACTGTGTCATAAGGCTGTCTGAGGGCCAGCGAGACGTCAACTGTGTCATAAGGCTGTCTGAGAGGCCAGAGAGACGTCAACTGTGTCATAAGGCTGCCTGAGGGCCAGAGAGACGTCAACTGTGTCATAAGGCTGCCTGAGGGCCAGAGAGACATCAACGGTGTCATAAGGCTGTCTGAGAGGCCAGAGAGACATCAACTGTGTCATAAGGCTGTCTGAGGGCCAGAGAGACATCAACGGTGTCATAAGGCTGTCTGAGGGCCAGAGAGACGTCAACGGTGTCATAAGGCTGCCTGAGGGGCCAGAGAGACGTCAACGGTGTCATAAGGCTGCCTGAGAGGCCAGAGAGACGTCAACGGTGTCATAAGGCTGTCTGAGAGGCCAGGGAGACGTCAACGGTGTCATAAGGCTGTCTGAGAGGCCAGAGAGACGTCAACTGTGTCATAAGGCTGTCTGAGAGGCCAGAGAGACGTCAACGGTGTCATAAGGCTGTCTGAGAGGCCAGAGAGACATCAACGGTGTCATAAGGCTGCCTGAGGGGCCAGAGAGACGTCAACGGTGTCATAAGGCTGCCTGAGGGCCAGAGAGACGTCAACTGTGTCATAAGGCTGTCTGAGAGGCCAGAGAGACATCAACTGTGTCATAAGGCTGCCTGAGGGCCAGAGAGACGTCAACTGTGTCATAAGGCTGTCTGAGGGCCAGAGAGACGTCAACGGTGTCATAAGGCTGTCTGAGGGCCAGAGAGACGTCAACTGTGTCATAAGGCTGTCTGAGGGCCAGAGAGACGTCAACGGTGTCATGAGAGGCCAGAGAGACGTCAACGGTGTCATAAGGCTGCCTGAGGGCCAGAGAGACGTCAACTGTGTCATAAGGCTGTCTGAGAGGCCAGAGAGAAGTCAACGGTGTCATAAGGCTGTCTGAGAGGCCAGAGAGACGTCAACGGTGTCTGAGAGGCCAGAGAGACGTCAACGGTGTCATAAGGCTGCCTGAGAGGCCAGGGAGACGTCAACGGTGTCATAAGGCTGTCTGAGAGGCCAGAGAGACGTCAACTGTGTCATAAGGCTGTCTGAGAGGCCAGAGAGACGTCAACGGTGTCATAAGGCTGTCTGAGAGGCCAGAGAGACGTCAACGGTGTCATAAGGCTGTCTGAGGGCCAGAGAGACGTCAACGGTGTTATAAGGCTGCCTGAGGGCCAGAGAGACGTCAACGGTGTCATAAGGCTGTCTGAGGGCCAGAGAGACATCAACGGTGTCATGAGAGGCCAGAGAGACGTCAACGGTGTCATAAGGCTGTCTGAGAGGCCAGAGAGACATCAACGGTGTCATAAGGCTGTCTGAGAGGCCAGAGAGACATCAACTGTGTCATAAGGCTGTCTGAGGGCCAGAGAGACATCAACGGTGTCATAAGGCTGTCTGAGGGCCAGAGAGACGTCAACTGTGTCATAAGGCTGTCTGAGGGCCAGAGAGACGTCAACGGTGTCATAAGGCTGTCTGAGAGGCCAGAGAGACGTCAACGGTGTCATAAGGCTGCCTGAGGGCCAGAGAGACCTCAACTGTGTCATAAGGCTGTCTGAGGGCCAGAGAGACGTCAACTGTGTCATAAGGCTGCCTGAGGGCCAGAGAGACGTCAACTGTGTCATAAGGCTGCCTGAGGGCCAGAGAGACGTCAACTGTGTCATAAGGCTGTCTGAGAGGCCAGAGAGACGTCAACTGTGTCATTAGGCTGCCTGAGGGCCAGAGAGACGTCAACTGTGTCATAAGGCTGTCTGAGAGGCCAGAGAGACGTCAACTGTGTCATAAGGCTGTCTGAGGGCCAGAGAGACATCAACGATGTCATAAGGCTGCCTGAGGGCCAGAGAGACGTCAACTGTGTCATAAGGCTGTCTGAGGGCCAGAGAGACGTCAACTGTGTCATAAGGCTGCCTGAGAGGCCAGAGAGACGTCAACGATGTCATAAGTCTGCCTGAGAGGCCAGAGAGACGTCAACGATGTCATAAGTCTGCCTGAGAGGCCAGAGAGACGTCAACGGTGTCATAAGTCTGTCTGAGAAGCCAGAGAGACGTCAACGGTGTCATAAGGCTGCCTGAGGGGCCAGAGAGACATCGACTGTGTCATAAGGCTGTCTGAGGGCCAGAGAGACGTCAACTGTGTCATAAGGCTGTCTGAGGGCCAGAGAGACATCAACGGTGTCATAAGGCTGCCTGAGGGCCAGAGAGACGTCAACTGTGTCATAAGGCTGTCTGAGGGCCAGAGAGACGTCAACTGTGTCATAAGGCTGTCTGAGAGGCCAGAGAGACGTCAACTGTGTCATAAGGCTGCCTGAGGGCCAGAGAGACGTCAACTGTGTCATAAGGCTGTCTGAGAGGCCAGAGAGACGTCAACGATGTCATACGTCTGCCTGAGAGGCCAGAGAGACGTCAACGGTGTCATAAGTCTGCCTGAGAGGCCAGAGAGACGTCAACGGTGTCATAAGGCTGCCTGAGGGGCCAGAGAGACATCGACTGTGTCATAAGGCTGTCTGAGGCCCAGAGAGACGTCAACTGTGTCATAAGGCTGTCTGAGGGCCAGAGAGACATCAACGGTGTCATAAGGCTGTCTGAGAGGCCAGAGAGACATCAACTGTGTCATAAGGCTGTCTGAGGGCCAGAGAGACATCAACGGTGTCATAAGGCTGTCTGAGGGCCAGAGAGACGTCAACGGTGTCATAAGGCTGCCTGAGGGGCCAGAGAGACGTCAACGGTGTCATAAGGCTGCCTGAGAGGCCAGAGAGACGTCAACGGTGTCATAAGGCTGTCTGAGAGGCCAGGGAGACGTCAACGGTGTCATAAGGCTGTCTGAGAGGCCAGAGAGACGTCAACTGTGTCATAAGGCTGTCTGAGAGGCCAGAGAGACGTCAACGGTGTCATAAGGCTGTCTGAGAGGCCAGAGAGACGTCAACGGTGTCATAAGGCTGCCTGAGGGGCCAGAGAGACGTCAACGGTGTCATAAGGCTGCCTGAGGGCCAGAGAGACGTCAACTGTGTCATAAGGCTGTCTGAGAGGCCAGAGAGACATCAACTGTGTCATAAGGCTGCCTGAGGGCCAGAGAGACGTCAACTGTGTCATAAGGCTGTCTGAGGGCCAGAGAGACGTCAACGGTGTCATAAGGCTGTCTGAGAGGCCAGAGAGACGTCAACGGTGTCATGAGAGGCCAGAGAGACGTCAACGGTGTCATAAGTCTGCCTGAGAAGCCAGAGAGACGTCAACGGTGTCATAAGGCTGCCTGAGGGGCCAGAGAGACATCGACTGTGTCATAAGGCTGTCTGAGGGCCAGAGAGACGTCAACTGTGTCATAAGGCTGTCTGAGGGCCAGAGAGACATCAACGGTGTCATAAGGCTGTCTGAGGGCCAGAGAGACGTCAACTGTGTGATAAGGCTGTCTGAGGGCCAGAGAGACGTCAACTGTGTCATAAGGCTGTCTGAGAGGCCAGAGAGACGTCAACTGTGTCATAAGGCTGCCTGAGGGCCAGAGAGACGTCAACTGTGTCATAAGGCTGTCTGAGAGGCCAGAGAGACGTCAACGATGTCATACGTCTGCCTGAGAGGCCAGAGAGACGTCAACGGTGTCATAAGTCTGCCTGAGAGGCCAGAGAGACGTCAACGGTGTCATAAGGCTGCCTGAGGGGCCAGAGAGACATCGACTGTGTCATAAGGCTGTCTGAGGCCCAGAGAGACGTCAACTGTGTCATAAGGCTGTCTGAGGGCCAGAGAGACATCAACGGTGTCATAAGGCTGTCTGAGAGGCCAGAGAGACATCAACTGTGTCATAAGGCTGTCTGAGGGCCAGAGAGACATCAACGGTGTCATAAGGCTGTCTGAGGGCCAGAGAGACGTCAACGGTGTCATAAGGCTGCCTGAGCGGCCAGAGAGACGTCAACGGTGTCATAAGGCTGCCTGAGAGGCCAGAGAGACGTCAACGGTGTCATAAGGCTGTCTGAGAGGCCAGGGAGACGTCAACGGTGTCATAAGGCTGTCTGAGAGGCCAGAGAGACGTCAACTGTGTCATAAGGCTGTCTGAGAGGCCAGAGAGACGTCAACGGTGTCATAAGGCTGTCTGAGAGGCCAGAGAGACATCAACGGTGTCATAAGGCTGTCTGAGAGGCCAGAGAGACGTCAACGGTGTCATAAGGCTGCCTGAGGGCCAGAGAGACGTCAACTGTGTCATAAGGCTGTCTGAGAGGCCAGAGAGACATCAACTGTGTCATAAGGCTGCCTGAGGGCCAGAGAGACGTCAACTGTGTCATAAGGCTGTCTGAGGGCCAGAGAGACGTCAACGGTGTCATAAGGCTGTCTGAGAGGCCAGAGAGACATCAACTGTGTCATAAGGCTGCCTGAGGGCCAGAGAGACGTCAACTGTGTCATAAGGCTGTCTGAGGGCCAGAGAGACGTCAACGGTGTCATAAGGCTGTCTGAGAGGCCAGAGAGACGTCAACGGTGTCATAAGGCTGTCTGAGAGGCCAGAGAGACGTCAACGGTGTCATGAGAGGCCAGAGAGACGTCAACGGTGTCATAAGGCTGCCTGAGGGCCAGAGAGACGTCAACTGTGTCATAAGGCTGTCTGAGAGGCCAGAGAGACGTCAACGGTGTCATAAGGCTGCCTGAGGGCCAGAGAGACGTCAACGGTGTCATAAGGCTGTCTGAGGGCCAGAGAGACATCAACGGTGTCATGAGAGGCCAGAGAGACGTCAACGGTGTCATAAGGCTGTCTGAGGGCCAGAGAGACATCAACGGTGTCATAAGGCTGTCTGAGAGGCCAGAGAGACATCAAGTGTGTCATAAGGCTGTCTGAGGGCCAGAGAGACATCAACGGTGTCATAAGGCTGTCTGAGGGCCAGAGAGACGTCAACGGTGTCATAAGGCTGCCTGAGGGGCCAGAGAGACGTCAACGGTGTCATAAGGCTGCCTGAGAGGCCAGAGAGACGTCAACGGTGTCATAAGGCTGTCTGAGAGGCCAGAGAGACGTCAACGGTGTCATAAGGCTGCCTGAGGGGCCCGAGAGACGTCAACTGTGTCATAAGGCTGTCTGAGAAGCCAGAGAGACGTCAACGGTGTCATAAGGCTGTCTGAGGGCCAGAGAGACGTCAACTGTGTCATAAGGCTGTCTGAGGGCCAGAGAGACGTCAACGGTGTCATGAGAGGCCAGAGAGACGTCAACGGTGTCATAAGGCTGCCTGAGGGCCAGAGAGACATCAACTGTGTCATAAGGCTGCCTGAGGGCCAGAGAGACGTCAACTGTGTCATAAGGCTGTCTGAGGGCCAGAGAGACGTCAACGGTGTCATAAGGCTGTCTGAGAGGCCAGAGAGACGTCAACGGTGTCATGAGAGGCCAGAGAGACGTCAACGGTGTCATAAGTCTGCCTGAGAAGCCAGAGAGACGTCAACGGTGTCATAAGGCTGCCTGAGGGGCCAGAGAGACATCGACTGTGTCATAAGGCTGTCTGAGGGCCAGAGAGACGTCAACTGTGTCATAAGGCTGTCTGAGGGCCAGAGAGACATCAACGGTGTCATAAGGCTGCCTGAGGGCCAGAGAGACGTCAACTGTGTCATAAGGCTGTCTGAGGGCCAGAGAGACGTCAACTGTGTCATAAGGCTGTCTGAGAGGCCAGAGAGACGTCAACTGTGTCATAAGGCTGCCTGAGGGCCAGAGAGACGTCAACTGTGTCATAAGGCTGTCTGAGAGGCCAGAGAGACGTCAACGATGTCATACGTCTGCCTGAGAGGCCAGAGAGACGTCAACGGTGTCATAAGTCTGCCTGAGAGGCCAGAGAGACGTCAACGGTGTCATAAGGCTGCCTGAGGGGCCAGAGAGACATCGACTGTGTCATAAGGCTGTCTGAGGCCCAGAGAGACGTCAACTGTGTCATAAGGCTGTCTGAGGGCCAGAGAGACATCAACGGTGTCATAAGGCTGTCTGAGAGGCCAGAGAGACATCAACTGTGTCATAAGGCTGTCTGAGGGCCAGAGAGACATCAACGGTGTCATAAGGCTGTCTGAGGGCCAGAGAGACGTCAACGGTGTCATAAGGCTGCCTGAGGGGCCAGAGAGACGTCAACGGTGTCATAAGGCTGCCTGAGAGGCCAGAGAGACGTCAACGGTGTCATAAGGCTGTCTGAGAGGCCAGGGAGACGTCAACGGTGTCATAAGGCTGTCTGAGAGGCCAGAGAGACGTCAACTGTGTCATAAGGCTGTCTGAGAGGCCAGAGAGATGTCAACGGTGTCATAAGGCTGTCTGAGAGGCCAGAGAGACATCAACGGTGTCATAAGGCTGCCTGAGGGGCCAGAGAGACGTCAACGGTGTCATAAGGCTGCCTGAGGGCCAGAGAGACGTCAACTGTGTCATAAGGCTGTCTGAGAGGCCAGAGAGACATCAACTGTGTCATAAGGCTGCCTGAGGGCCAGAGAGACGTCAACTGTGTCATAAGGCTGTCTGAGGGCCAGAGAGACGTCAACGGTGTCATAAGGCTGTCTGAGAGGCCAGAGAGACGTCAACGGTGTCATAAGGCTGTCTGAGAGGCCAGAGAGACGTCAACGGTGTCATGAGAGGCCAGAGAGACGTCAACGGTGTCATAAGGCTGCCTGAGGGCCAGAGAGACGTCAACTGTGTCATAAGGCTGTCTGAGAGGCCAGAGAGACGTCAACTGTGTCATAAGGCTGTCTGAGGGCCAGAGAGACCTCAACTGTGTCATAAGGCTGTCTGAGGGCCAGAGAGACATCAACGGTGTCATAAGGCTGTCTGAGAGGCCAGAGAGACGTCAACTGTGTCATAAGGCTGTCTGAGAGGCCAGAGAGACGTCAACTGTGTCATTAGGCTGCCTGAGGGCCAGAGAGACGTCAACGGTGTCATAAGGCTGTCTGAGAGGCCAGAGAGACGTCAACTGTGTCATAAGGCTGTCTGAGGGCCAGAGAGACATTAAACGGTGTCATAAGGCTGCCTGAGGGCCAGAGAGACGTCAACTGTGTCATAAGGCTGTCTGAGGGCCAGAGAGACGTCAACTGTGTCATAAGGCTGCCTGAGAGGCCAGAGAGACGTCAACGATGTCATAAGGCTGCCTGAGGGCCAGAGAGACGTCAACTGTGTCATAAGGCTGTCTGAGGGCCAGAGAGACGTCAACTGTGTCATAAGGCTGTCTGAGAGGCCAGAGAGACGTCAACTGTGTCATAAGGCTGCCTGAGGGCCAGAGAGACGTCAACTGTGTCATAAGGCTGTCTGAGAGGCCAGAGAGACGTCAACGATGTCATAAGTCTGCCTGAGAGGCCAGAGAGACGTCAACGGTGTCATAAGTCTGCCTGAGAGGCCAGAGAGACGTCAACGGTGTCATAAGGCTGCCTGATGGGCCAGAGAGACATCGACTGTGTCATAAGGCTGTCTGAGGGCCAGAGAGACGTCAACGGTGTCATAAGGCTGCCTGAGAGGCCAGAGAGACGTCAACGGTGTCATAAGGCTGTCTGAGGGCCAGAGAGACGTCAACGGTGTCATAAGGCTGTCTGAGAGGCAAGAGAGACATCAACGGTGTCATAAGGCTGTCTGAGAAGCCAGAGAGACGTCAACGGTGTCATAAGGCTGTCTGAGGGCCAGAGAGACGTCAACTGTGTCGTAAGGCTGTCTGAGAGGCCAGAGAGACATCAACTGTGTCATTAGGCTGTCTGAGGGCCAGAGAGACGTCAACGGTGTCATAAGGCTGCCTGAGGGGCCAGAGAGACGTCAACGGTGTCATAAGGCTGCCTGAGGGCCAGAGAGACGTCAACTGTGTCATAAGGCTGCCTGAGGGCCAGAGAGACGTCAACGGTGTCATAAGGCTGTCTGAGGGCCAGAGAGACATCAACGGTGTCATGAGAGGCCAGAGAGACGTCAACGGTGTCATAAGGCTGTCTGAGGGCCAGAGAGACATCAACGGTGTCATAAGGCTGTCTGAGAGGCCAGAGAGACATCAACCTTGTCATAAGGCTGTCTGAGGGCCAGAGAGACGTCAACGGTGTCATAAGGCTGCCTGAGGGGCCAGAGAGACGTCAACGGTGTCATAAGGCTGCCTGAGGGCCAGAGAGACGTCAACTGTGTCATAAGGCTGTCTGAGAGGCCAGAGAGACATCAACTGTGTCATAAGGCTGCCTGAGGGCCAGAGAGACGTCAACTGTGTCATAAGGCTGTCTGAGGGCCAGAGAGACATCAACGGTGTCATAAGGCTGTCTGAGGGCCAGAGAGACGTCAACGGTGTCATAAGGCTGTCTGAGAGGCCAGAGAGACGTCAACGGTGTCATGAGAGGCCAGAGAGACGTCAACGGTGTCATAAGGCTGCCTGAGGGCCAGAGAGACGTCAACTGTGTCATAAGGCTGTCTGAGAGGCCAGAGAGACGTCAACGGTGTCATAAGGCTGTCTGAGAGGCCAGAGAGACTTCAACGGTGTCTGAGAGGCCAGAGAGACGTCAACGGTGTCATAAGGCTGCCTGAGAGGCCAGGGAGACGTCAACGGTGTCATAAGGCTGTCTGAGAGGCCAGAGAGACGTCAACGGTGTCATAAGGCTGTCTGAGGGCCAGAGAGACGTCAACGGTGTCATAAGGCTGCCTGAGGGCCAGAGAGACGTCAACGGTGTCATAAGGCTGTCTGAGGGCCAGAGAGACATCAACGGTGTCATGAGAGGCCAGAGAGACGTCAACGGTGTCATAAGGCTGTCTGAGGGCCAGAGAGACATCAACGGTGTCATAAGGCTGTCTGAGAGGCCAGAGAGACATCAACTGTGTCATAAGGCTGTCTGAGGGCCAGAGAGACATCAACGGTGTCATAAGGCTGTCTGAGGGCCAGAGAGACGTCACCTGTGTCATAAGGCTGTCTGAGGGCCAGAGAGACGTCAACGGTGTCATAAGGCTGTCTGAGAGGCCAGAGAGACGTCAACGGTGTCATAAGGCTGTCTGAGAGGCCAGAGAGACGTCAACGGTGTCATAAGGCTGCCTGAGGGGCCCGAGAGATGTCAACTGTGTCATAAGGCTGTCTGAGAAGCCAGAGAGACGTCAACGGTGTCATAAGGCTGTCTGAGGGCCAGAGAGACGTCAACTGTGTCATAAGGCTGTCTGAGGGCCAGAGAGACGTCAACGGTGTCATAAGGCTGCCTGAGGGCCAGAGAGATGTCAACTGTGTCATAAGGCTGCCTGAGGGCCAGAGAGACGTCAACGGTGTCATAAGGCTGTCTGAGGGCCAGAGAGACGTCAACGGTGTCATAAGGCTGTCTGAGGGCCAGAGAGACATCAACTGTGTCATAAGGCTGCCTGAGGGCCAGAGAGACGTCAACGGTGTCATAAGGCTGCCTGAGGGGCCAGAGAGACGTCAACGGTGTCATAAGGCTGCCTGAGGGCCAGAGAGACGTCAACTGTGTCATAAGGCTGCCTGAGGGCCAGAGAGACGTCAACGGTGTCATAAGGCTGTCTGAGGGCCAGAGAGACATCAACGGTGTCATGAGAGGCCAGAGAGACGTCAACGGTGTCATAAGGCTGTCTGAGAGGCCAGAGAGACGTCAACGGTGTCTGAGAGGCCAGAGAGACGTCAACGGTGTCATAAGGCTGCCTGAGAGGCCAGGGAGACGTCAACGGTGTCATAAGGCTGTCTGAGAGGCCAGAGAGACGTCAACGGTGTCATAAGGCTGTCTGAGGGCCAGAGAGACGTCAACGGTGTCATAAGGCTGCCTGAGGGCCAGAGAGACGTCAACGGTGTCATAAGGCTGTCTGAGGGCCAGAGAGACATCAACGGTGTCGTGAGAGGCCAGAGAGACGTCAACGGTGTCATAAGGCTGTCTGAGGGCCAGAGAGACATCAACGGTGTCATAAGGCTGTCTGAGAGGCCAGAGAGACATCAACTGTGTCATAAGGCTGTCTGAGGGCCAGAGAGACATCAACGGTGTCATAAGGCTGTCTGAGGGCCAGAGAGACGTCAACTGTGTCATAAGGCTGTCTGAGGGCCAGAGAGACGTCAACGGTGTCATAAGGCTGTCTGAGAGGCCAGAGAGACGTCAACGGTGTCATAAGGCTGTCTGAGAGGCCAGAGAGACGTCAACGGTGTCATAAGGCTGCCTGAGGGGCCCGAGAGATGTCAACTGTGTCATAAGGCTGTCTGAGAAGCCAGAGAGACGTCAACGGTGTCATAAGGCTGTCTGAGGGCCAGAGAGACGTCAACTGTGTCATAAGGCTGTCTGAGGGCCAGAGAGACGTCAACGGTGTCATAAGGCTGCCTGAGGGCCAGAGAGATGTCAACTGTGTCATAAGGCTGCCTGAGGGCCAGAGAGACGTCAACGGTGTCATAAGGCTGTCTGAGGGCCAGAGAGACGTCAACGGTGTCATAAGGCTGTCTGAGGGCCAGAGAGACATCAACGGTGTCATGAGAGGCCAGAGAGACGTCAACGGTGTCATAAGGCTGTCTGAGGGCCAGAGAGACGTCAACTGTGTCGTAAGGCTGCCTGAGGGGCCAGAGAGACATCAACGGTGTCATAAGGCTGTCTGAGGGCAAGAGAGACGTCAACGGTGTCATAAGGCTGCCTGAGGGGCCAGAGAGACGTCAACGGTGTCATAAGGCTGCCTGAGGGCCAGAGAGACGTCAACTGTGTCATAAGGCTGCCTGAGGGCCAGAGAGACGTCAACGGTGTCATAAGGCTGTCTGAGGGCCAGAGAGACATCAACGGTGTCATGAGAGGCCAGAGAGACGCCAACGGTGTCATAAGGCTGTCTGAGGGCCAGAGAGACATCAACGGTGTCATAAGGCTGTCTGAGAGGCCAGAGAGACATCAACTGTGTCATAAGGCTGTCTGAGGGCCAGAGAGACATCGACTGTGTCATAAGGCTGTCTGAGGGCCAGAGAGACGTCAACGGTGTCATAAGGCTGCCTGAGGGGCCAGAGAGACGTCAACGGTGTCATAAGGCTGCCTGAGGGCCAGAGAGACGTCAACGGTGTCATAAGGCTGTCTGAGGGCCAGAGAGACGTCAACGGTGTCATAAGGCTGTCTGAGAGGCCAGAGAGACGTCAACGGTGTCATAAGGCTGTCTGAGGGCCAGAGAGACGTCAACGGTGTCATAAGGCTGCCTGAGGGCCAGAGAGACGTCAACGGTGTCATAAGGCTGTCTGAGGGCCAGAGAGACATCAACGGTGTCATGAGAGGCCAGAGAGACGTCAACGGTGTCATAAGGCTGTCTGAGGGCCAGAGAGACATCAACGGTGTCATAAGGCTGTCTGAGAGGCCAGAGAGACGTCAACTGTGTCATAAGGCTGTCTGAGGGCCAGAGAGACGTCAACGGTGTCATAAGGCTGCCTGAGGGGCCAGAGAGACGTCAACGGTGTCATAAGGCTGCCTGAGGGCCAGAGAGACGTCAACTGTGTCATAAGGCTGTCTGAGAGGCCAGAGAGACATCAACTGTGTCATAAGGCTGCCTGAGGGCCAGAGAGACGTCAACTGTGTCATAAGGCTGTCTGAGGGCCAGAGAGACATCAACGGTGTCATAAGGCTGTCTGAGGGCCAGAGAGACGTCAACGGTGTCATAAGGCTGTCTGAGAGGCCAGAGAGACGTCAACGGTGTCATGAGAGGCCAGAGAGACGTCAACGGTGTCATAAGGCTGCCTGAGGGCCAGAGAGACGTCAACTGTGTCATAAGGCTGTCTGAGAGGCCAGAGAGACGTCAACGGTGTCATAAGGCTGTCTGAGAGGCCAGAGAGACTTCAACGGTGTCTGAGAGGCCAGAGAGACGTCAACGGTGTCATAAGGCTGCCTGAGAGGCCAGGGAGACGTCAACGGTGTCATAAGGCTGTCTGAGAGGCCAGAGAGACGTCAACGGTGTCATAAGGCTGTCTGAGGGCCAGAGAGACGTCAACGGTGTCATAAGGCTGCCTGAGGGCCAGAGAGACGTCAACGGTGTCATAAGGCTGTCTGAGGGCCAGAGAGACATCAACGGTGTCATGAGAGGCCAGAGAGACGTCAACGGTGTCATAAGGCTGTCTGAGGGCCAGAGAGACATCAACGGTGTCATAAGGCTGTCTGAGAGGCCAGAGAGACATCAACTGTGTCATAAGGCTGTCTGAGGGCCAGAGAGACATCAACGGTGTCATAAGGCTGTCTGAGGGCCAGAGAGACGTCACCTGTGTCATAAGGCTGTCTGAGGGCCAGAGAGACGTCAACGGTGTCATAAGGCTGTCTGAGAGGCCAGAGAGACGTCAACGGTGTCATAAGGCTGTCTGAGAGGCCAGAGAGACGTCAACGGTGTCATAAGGCTGCCTGAGGGGCCCGAGAGATGTCAACTGTGTCATAAGGCTGTCTGAGAAGCCAGAGAGACGTCAACGGTGTCATAAGGCTGTCTGAGGGCCAGAGAGACGTCAACTGTGTCATAAGGCTGTCTGAGGGCCAGAGAGACGTCAACGGTGTCATAAGGCTGCCTGAGGGCCAGAGAGACGTCAACTGTGTCATAAGGCTGCCTGAGGGCCAGAGAGACGTCAACGGTGTCATAAGGCTGTCTGAGGGCCAGAGAGACGTCAACGGTGTCATAAGGCTGTCTGAGGGCCAGAGAGACATCAACTGTGTCATAAGGCTGCCTGAGGGCCAGAGAGACGTCAACGGTGTCATAAGGCTGCCTGAGGGGCCAGAGAGACGTCAACGGTGTCATAAGGCTGCCTGAGGGCCAGAGAGACGTCAACTGTGTCATAAGGCTGCCTGAGGGCCAGAGAGACGTCAACGGTGTCATAAGGCTGTCTGAGGGCCAGAGAGACATCAACGGTGTCATGAGAGGCCAGAGAGACGTCAACGGTGTCATAAGGCTGTCTGAGAGGCCAGAGAGACGTCAACGGTGTCTGAGAGGCCAGAGAGACGTCAACGGTGTCATAAGGCTGCCTGAGAGGCCAGGGAGACGTCAACGGTGTCATAAGGCTGTCTGAGAGGCCAGAGAGACGTCAACGGTGTCATAAGGCTGTCTGAGGGCCAGAGAGACGTCAACGGTGTCATAAGGCTGCCTGAGGGCCAGAGAGACGTCAACGGTGTCATAAGGCTGTCTGAGGGCCAGAGAGACATCAACGGTGTCGTGAGAGGCCAGAGAGACGTCAACGGTGTCATAAGGCTGTCTGAGGGCCAGAGAGACA
This sequence comes from Salvelinus fontinalis, assembly GCF_029448725.1. Classification (NCBI taxonomy): domain Eukaryota; kingdom Metazoa; phylum Chordata; class Actinopteri; order Salmoniformes; family Salmonidae; genus Salvelinus; species Salvelinus fontinalis. The sequence goes on along the minus strand of NC_074703.1, from coordinate 2,738,848 downwards.
TCAACGGTGTCATAAGGCTGTCTGAGAGGCCAGAGAGACATCAACTGTGTCATAAGGCTGTCTGAGGGCCAGAGAGACATCAACGGTGTCATAAGGCTGTCTGAGGGCCAGAGAGACGTCAACTGTGTCATAAGGCTGTCTGAGGGCCAGAGAGACGTCAACGGTGTCATAAGGCTGTCTGAGAGGCCAGAGAGACGTCAACGGTGTCATAAGGCTGTCTGAGAGGCCAGAGAGACGTCAACGGTGTCATAAGGCTGCCTGAGGGGCCCGAGAGACGTCAACTGTGTCATAAGGCTGTCTGAGAAGCCAGAGAGACGTCAACGGTGTCATAAGGCTGTCTGAGGGCCAGAGAGACGTCAACTGTGTCATAAGGCTGTCTGAGGGCCAGAGAGACGTCAACGGTGTCATAAGGCTGCCTGAGGGCCAGAGAGACGTCAACTGTGTCATAAGGCTGCCTGAGGGCCAGAGAGACGTCAACGGTGTCATAAGGCTGTCTGAGGGCCAGAGAGACGTCAACGGTGTCATAAGGCTGTCTGAGGGCCAGAGAGACATCAACGGTGTCATGAGAGGCCAGAGAGACGTCAACGGTGTCATAAGGCTGTCTGAGGGCCAGAGAGACGTCAACTGTGTCGTAAGGCTGTCTGAGAGGCCAGAGAGACATCAACTGTGTCATAAGGCTGTCTGAGGGCCAGAGAGACGTCAACGGTGTCATAAGGCTGCCTGAGGGGCCAGAGAGACGTCAACGGTGTCATAAGGCTGCCTGAGGGCCAGAGAGACGTCAACTGTGTCATAAGGCTGCCTGAGGGCCAGAGAGACGTCAACGGTGTCATAAGGCTGTCTGAGGGCCAGAGAGACATCAACGGTGTCATGAGAGGCCAGAGAGACGTCAACGGTGTCATAAGGCTGTCTGAGGGCCAGAGAGACATCAACGGTGTCATAAGATGCTGAGGGCCAGAGAGACGTCAACTGTGTCGTAAGGCTGTCTGAGAGGCCAGAGAGACATCAACTGTGTCATAAGGCTGTCTGAGAGGCCAGAGAGACGTCAACGATGTCATAAGTCTGCCTGAGAGGCCAGAGAGACGTCAACGGTGTCATAAGGCTGCCTGAGAGGCCAGAGAGACGTCAACGGTGTCATAAGGCTGCCTGAGGGGCCAGAGAGACATCAACTGTGTCATAAGGCTGTCTGAGGGCCAGAGAGACGTCAACGGTGTCATAAGGCTGTCTGAGAGGCCAGAGAGACGTCAACGGTGTCATAAGGCTGTCTGAGGGCCAGAGAGACGTCAACGGTGTCATAAGGCTGTCTGAGAGGCCAGAGAGACGTCAACGGTGTCATAAGGCTGTCTGAGAGGCCAGAGAGACGTCAACGGTGTCATAAGGCTGTCTGAGGGCCAGAGAGACGTCAACTGTGTCATAAGGCTGTCTGAGAGGCCAGAGAGACATCAACTGTGTCATAAGGCTGTCTGAGGGCCAGAGAGACGTCAACGGTGTCATAAGGCTGCCTGAGGGGCCAGAGAGACGTCAACGGTGTCATAAGGCTGCCTGAGGGCCAGAGAGACGTCAACTGTGTCATAAGGCTGCCTGAGGGCCAGAGAGACGTCAACGGTGTCATAAGGCTGTCTGAGGGCCAGAGAGACATCAACGGTGTCATGAGAGGCCAGAGAGACGTCAACGGTGTCATAAGGCTGTCTGAGGGCCAGAGAGACATCAACGGTGTCATAAGGCTGTCTGAGAGGCCAGAGAGACATCAACTGTGTCATAAGGCTGTCTGAGGGCCAGAGAGACGTCAACGGTGTCATAAGGCTGCCTGAGGGGCCAGAGAGACGTCAACGGTGTCATAAGGCTGTCTGAGGGCCAGAGAGACGTCAACTGTGTCATAAGGCTGTCTGAGGGCCAGAGAGACGTCAACGGTGTCATAAGGCTGTCTGAGGGCCAGAGAGACGTCAACGGTGTCATAAGGCTGTCTGAGAGGCCAGAGAGACGTCAACGGTGTCATGAGAGGCCAGAGAGACGTCAACGGTGTCATAAGGCTGCCTGAGGGCCAGAGAGACGTCAACTGTGTCATAAGGCTGTCTGAGAGGCCAGAGAGACGTCAACGGTGTCATAAGGCTGTCTGAGAGGCCAGAGAGACGTCAACGGTGTCTGAGAGGCCAGAGAGACGTCAACGGTGTCATAAGGCTGCCTGAGAGGCCAGGGAGACGTCAACGGTGTCATAAGGCTGTCTGAGAGGCCAGAGAGACGTCAACGGTGTCATAAGGCTGTCTGAGGGCCAGAGAGACGTCAACGGTGTCATAAGGCTGCCTGAGGGCCAGAGAGACGTCAACGGTGTCATAAGGCTGTCTGAGGGCCAGAGAGACATCAACGGTGTCATGAGAGGCCAGAGAGACGTCAACGGTGTCATAAGGCTGCCTGAGGGGCCCAAGAGATGTCAACTGTGTCATAAGGCTGTCTGAGAAGCCAGAGAGACGTCAACGGTGTCATAAGGCTGTCTGAGGGCCAGAGAGACGTCAACTGTGTCATAAGGCTGTCTGAGGGCCAGAGAGACGTCAACGGTGTCATAAGGCTGCCTGAGGGCCAGAGAGATGTCAACTGTGTCATAAGGCTGCCTGAGGGCCAGAGAGACGTCAACTGTGTCATAAGGCTGCCTGAGGGCCAGAGAGACGTCAACGGTGTCATAAGGCTGTCTGAGGGCCAGAGAGACATCAACGGTGTCATGAGAGGCCAGAGAGACGCCAACGGTGTCATAAGGCTGTCTGAGGGCCAGAGAGACATCAACGGTGTCATAAGGCTGTCTGAGAGGCCAGAGAGACATCAACTGTGTCATAAGGCTGTCTGAGGGCCAGAGAGACATCAACTGTGTCATAAGGCTGTCTGAGGGCCAGAGAGACGTCAACGGTGTCATAAGGCTGCCTGAGGGGCCAGAGAGACGTCAACGGTGTCATAAGGCTGCCTGAGGGCCAGAGAGACGTCAACTGTGTCATAAGGCTGTCTGAGGGCCAGAGAGACGTCAACGGTGTCATAAGGCTGTCTGAGAGGCCAGAGAGACGTCAACGGTGTCATAAGGCTGTCTGAGGGCCAGAGAGACGTCAACGGTGTCATAAGGCTGTCTGAGAGGCCAGAGAGACGTCAACGGTGTCATAAGGCTGTCTGAGAGGCCAGAGAGACGTCAACGGTGTCATAAGGCTGTCTGAGGGCCAGAGAGACGTCAACTGTGTCATAAGGCTGTCTGAGAGGCCAGAGAGACATCAACTGTGTCATAAGGCTGTCTGAGGGCCAGAGAGACGTCAACGGTGTCATAAGGCTGCCTGAGGGGCCAGAGAGACGTCAACGGTGTCATAAGGCTGCCTGAGGGCCAGAGAGACGTCAACTGTGTCATAAGGCTGCCTGAAGGCCAGAGAGACGTCAACGGTGTCATAAGGCTGTCTGAGGGCCAGAGAGACATCAACGGTGTCATGAGAGGCCAGAGAGACGTCAACGGTGTCATAAGGCTGTCTGAGGGCCAGAGAGACATCAACGGTGTCATGAGAGGCCAGAGAGACGTCAACTGTGTCGTAAGGCTGTCTGAGAGGCCAGAGAGACATCAACTGTGTCATAAGGCTGTCTGAGGGCCAGAGAGACGTCAACGGTGTCATAAGGCTGCCTGAGGGGCCAGAGAGACGTCAACGGTGTCATAAGGCTGCCTGAGGGCCAGAGAGACGTCAACTGTGTCATAAGGCTGCCTGAGGGCCAGAGAGACGTCAACGGTGTCATAAGGCTGTCTGAGGGCCAGAGAGACATCAACGGTGTCATGAGAGGCCAGAGAGACGTCAACGGTGTCATAAGGCTGTCTGAGGGCCAGAGAGACATCAACGGTGTCATAAGGCTGTCTGAGAGGCCAGAGAGACATCAACTGTGTCATAAGGCTGTCTGAGGGCCAGAGAGACATCGACTGTGTCATAAGGCTGTCTGAGGGCCAGAGAGACGTCAACGGTGTCATAAGGCTGCCTGAGGGGCCAGAGAGACGTCAACGGTGTCATAAGGCTGCCTGAGGGCCAGAGAGACGTCAACTGTGTCATAAGGCTGTCTGAGGGCCAGAGAGACGTCAACGGTGTCATAAGGCTGTCTGAGAGGCCAGAGAGACGTCAACGGTGTCATAAGGCTGTCTGAGGGCCAGAGAGACGTCAACGGTGTCATAAGGCTGTCTGAGAGGCCAGAGAGACATCAACGGTGTCATAAGGCTGTCTGAGAGGCCAGAGAGACGTCAACGGTGTCATAAGGCTGTCTGAGGGCCAGAGAGACGTCAACTGTGTCGTAAGGCTGTCTGAGAGGCCAGAGAGACATCAACTGTGTCATAAGGCTGTCTGAGGGCCAGAGAGACGTCAACGGTGTCATAAGGCTGCCTGAGGGGCCAGAGAGACGTCAACGGTGTCATAAGGCTGCCTGAGGGCCAGAGAGACGTCAACTGTGTCATAAGGCTGCCTGAGGGCCAGAGAGACGTCAACGGTGTCATAAGGCTGTCTGAGGGCCAGAGAGACATCAACGGTGTCATGAGAGGCCAGAGAGACGTCAACGGTGTCATAAGGCTGTCTGAGGGCCAGAGAGACATCAACGGTGTCATGAGAGGCCAGAGAGACGTCAACTGTGTCGTAAGGCTGTCTGAGAGGCCAGAGAGACGTCAACTGTGTCATAAGGCTGTCTGAGGGCCAGAGAGACGTCAACGGTGTCATAAGGCTGCCTGAGGGGCCAGAGAGACGTCAACGGTGTCATAAGGCTGCCTGAGGGCCAGAGAGACGTCAACTGTGTCATAAGGCTGCCTGAGGGCCAGAGAGACGTCAACGGTGTCATAAGGCTGTCTGAGAGGCCAGAGAGACATCAACGGTGTCATGAGAGGCCAGAGAGACGTCAACGGTGTCATAAGGCTGTCTGAGGGCCAGAGAGACATCAACGGTGTCATAAGAGTGTCTGAGAGGCCAGAGAGACATCAACTGTGTCATAAGGCTGTCTGAGGGCCAGAGAGACATCGACTGTGTCATAAGGCTGTCTGAGGGCCAGAGAGACGTCAACGGTGTCATAAGGCTGCCTGAGGGCCAGAGAGACGTCAACTGTGTCATAAGGCTGTCTGAGAGTCCAGAGAGACATCAACTGTGTCATAAGGCTGCCTGAGGGCCAGAGAGACGTCAACTGTGTCATAAGGCTGTCTGAGGGCCAGAGAGACGTCAACGGTGTCATAAGGCTGTCTGAGGGCCAGAGAGACGTCAACGGTGTCATAAGGCTGTCTGAGAGGCCAGAGAGACGTCAACGGTGTCATGAGAGGCCAGAGAGACGTCAACGGTGTCATAAGGCTGCCTGAGGGCCAGAGAGACGTCAACTGTGTCATAAGGCTGTCTGAGAGGCCAGAGAGACCTCAACGGTGTCATAAGGCTGTCTGAGAGGCCAGAGAGACGTCAACGGTGTCTGAGAGGCCAGAGAGACGTCAACGGTGTCATAAGGCTGCCTGAGAGGCCAGGGAGACGTCAACGGTGTCATAAGGCTGTCTGAGAGGCCAGAGAGACGTCAACTGTGTCATAAGGCTGTCTGAGAGGCCAGAGAGACGTCAACGGTGTCATAAGGCTGTCTGAGAGGCCAGAGAGACGTCAACGGTGTCATAAGGCTGTCTGAGGGCCAGAGAGACGTCAACGGTGTCATAAGGCTGCCTGAGGGCCAGAGAGACGTCAACGGTGTCATAAGGCTGTCTGAGGGCCAGAGAGACATCAACGGTGTCATGAGAGGCCAGAGAGACGTCAACAGTGTCATAAGGCTGTCTGAGGGCCAGAGAGACATCAACGGTGTCATAAGGCTGTCTGAGAGGCCAGAGAGACATCAACTGTGTCATAAGGCTGTCTGAGGGCCAGAGAGACATCAACGGTGTCATAAGGCTGTCTGAGGGCCAGAGAGACGTCAACTGTGTCATAAGGCTGTCTGAGGGCCAGAGAGACGTCAACGGTGTCATAAGGCTGTCTGAGAGGCCAGAGAGACGTCAACGGTGTCATAAGGCTGTCTGAGAGGCCAGAGAGACGTCAACGGTGTCATAAGGCTGCCTGAGGGGCCAGAGAGACGTCAACGGTGTCATAAGGCTGCCTGAGGGCCAGAGAGATTTCAACTGTGTCATAAGGCTGCCTGAGGGCCAGAGAGACGTCAACGGTGTCATAAGGCTGTCTGAGGGCCAGAGAGACATCAACTGTGTCATGAGAGGCCAGAGAGACGTCAACGGTGTCATAAGGCTGTCTGAGGGCCAGAGAGACATCAACGGTGTCATAAGGCTGTCTGAGAGGCCAGAGAGACATCAACTGTGTCATAAGGCTGTCTGAGGGCCAGAGAGACATCAACTGTGTCATAAGGCTGTCTGAGGGCCAGAGAGACGTCAACGGTGTCATAAGGCTGCCTGAGGGGCCAGAGAGACGTCAACGGTGTCATAAGGCTGCCTGAGGGCCAGAGAGACGTCAACTGTGTCATAAGGCTGTCTGAGAGGCCAGAGAGACATCAACTGTGTCATAAGGCTGCCTGAGGGCCAGAGAGACGTCAACTGTGTCATAAGGCTGTCTGAGGGCCAGAGAGACGTCAACGGTGTCATAAGGCTGTCTGAGAGGCCAGAGAGACGTCAACGGTGTCATGAGAGGCCAGAGAGACGTCAACGGTGTCATAAGGCTGCCTGAGGGCCAGAGAGACGATAACTGTGTCATAAGGCTGTCTGAGAGGCCAGAGAGACGTCAACGGTGTCATAAGGCTGTCTGAGAGGCCAGAGAGACGTCAACGGTGTCTGAGAGGCCAGAGAGACGTCAACGGTGTCATAAGGCTGCCTGAGAGGCCAGGGAGACGTCAACGGTGTCATAAGGCTGTCTGAGGGCCAGAGAGACGTCAACTGTGTCATAAGGCTGTCTGAGAGGCCAGAGAGACGTCAACGGTGTCATAAGGCTGTCTGAGAGGCCAGAGAGACGTCAACGGTGTCATAAGGCTGTCTGAGGGCCAGAGAGACGTCAACGGTGTCATAAGGCTGCCTGAGGGCCAGAGAGACGTCAACGGTGTCATAAGGCTGTCTGAGGGCCAGAGAGACATCAACGGTGTCATGAGAGGCCAGAGAGACGTCAACGGTGTCATAAGGCTGTCTGAGGGCCAGAGAGACATCAACGGTGTCATAAGGCTGTCTGAGAGGCCAGAGAGACATCAACTGTGTCATAAGGCTGTCTGAGGGCCAGAGAGACATCAACGGTGTCATAAGGCTGTCTGAGGGCCAGAGAGACGTCAACGGTGTCATAAGGCTGTCTGAGGGCCAGAGAGACGTCAACGGTGTCATAAGGCTGTCTGAGAGGCCAGAGAGACGTCAACGGTGTCATAAGGCTGTCTGAGAGGCCAGAGAGACGTCAACGGTGTCATAAGGCTGCCTGAGGGGCCCGAGAGACGTCAACTGTGTCATAAGGCTGTCTGAGAAGCCAGAGAGACGTCAACGGTGTCATAAGGCTGTCTGAGGGCCAGAGAGACGTCAACGGTGTCATAAGGCTGTCTGAGGGCCAGAGAGACATCAACGGTGTCATAAGGCTGCCTGAGGGCCAGAGAGATGTCAACTGTGTCATAAGGCTGTCTGAGGGCCAGAGAGACATCAACCGTGTCATAAGGCTGCCTGAGGGCCAGAGAGACGTCAACTGTGTCATAAGGCTGTCTGAGGGCCAGAGAGACGTCAACTGTGTCATAAGGCTGCCTGAGGGCCAGAGAGACGTCAACGGTGTCATAAGGCTGTCTGAGGGCCAGAGAGACATCAACGGTGTCATGAGAGGCCAGAGAGACGTCAACGGTGTCATAAGGCTGTCTGAGGGCCAGAGAGACATCAACGGTGTCATAAGGCTGTCTGAGAGGCCAGAGAGACATCAACTGTGTCATAAGGCTGTCTGAGGGCCAGAGAGACGTCAACGGTGTCATAAGGCTGTCTGAGAGGCCAGAGAGACATCAACGGTGTCATAAGGCTGTCTGAGAAGCCAGAGAGACGTCAACGGTGTCATAAGGCTGTCTGAGGGCCAGAGAGACGTCAACTGTGTCATAAGGCTGTCTGAGGGCCAGAGAGACGTCAACGGTGTCATAAGGCTGCCTGAGGGCCAGAGAGACGTCAACTGTGTCATAAGGCTGTCTGAGGGCCAGAGAGACGTCAACGGTGTCATAAGGCTGTCTGAGGGCCAGAGAGACTTCAACTGTGTCATAAGGCTGTCTGAGGGCCAGAGAGACGTCAACTGTGTCATAAGGCTGCCTGAGGGCCAGAGAGACGTCAACTGTGTCATAAGGCTGCCTGAGGGCCAGAGAGACGTCAACTGTGTCATAAGGCTGTCTGAGAGGCCAGAGAGACATCAACGGTGTCATAAGGCTGCCTGAGGGCCAGAGAGACGTCAACTGTGTCATAAGGCTGTCTGAGGGACAGAGAGACGTCAACTGTGTCATAAGGCTGCCTGAGAGGCCAGAGAGACGTCAACGATGTCATAAGTCTGCCTGAGAGGCCAGAGAGACGTCAACGATGTCATAAGTCTGCCTGAGAGGCCAGAGAGACGTCAACGGTGTCATAAGGCTGCCTGAGGGGCCCGAGAGACGTCAACTGTGTCATAAGGCTGTCTGAGAAGCCAGAGAGACGTCAACGGTGTCATAAGGCTGTCTGAGGGCCAGAGAGACGTCAACTGTGTCATAAGGCTGTCTGAGGGCCAGAGAGACGTCAACGGTGTCATAAGGCTGCCTGAGGGCCAGAGAGACGTCAACTGTGTCATAAGGCTGTCTGAGGGCCAGAGAGACATCAACGGTGTCATAAGGCTGCCTGAGGGCCAGAGAGACTTCAACTGTGTCATAAGGCTGTCTGAGGGCCAGAGAGACGTCAACTGTGTCATAAGGCTGTCTGAGGGCCAGAGAGACGTCAACTGTGTCATAAGGCTGCCTGAGGGCCAGAGAGACGTCAACTGTGTCATAAGGCTGTCTGAGAGGCCAGAGAGACGTCAACTGTGTCATAAGGCTGCCTGAGGCCAGAGAGACGTCAACTGTGTCATAAGGCTGTCTGAGAGGCCAGAGAGACGTCAACTGTGTCATAAGGCTGTCTGAGGGCCAGAGAGACATCAACGGTGTCATAAGGCTGCCTGAGGGCCAGAGAGACGTCAACTGTGTCATAAGGCTGTCTGAGGGACAGAGAGACGTCAACTGTGTCATAAGTCTGCCTGAGAGGCCAGAGAGACGTCAACGATGTCATAAGTCTGCCTGAGAGGCCAGAGAGACGTCAACGGTGTCATAAGGCTGCCTGAGGGGCCAGAGAGACATCGACTGTGTCATAAGGCTGTCTGAGAGGCCAAAGAGACATCAACTGTGTCATAAGGCTGTCCGAGAGGCCAGAGAGACGTCAACGGTGTCATAAGGCTGTCTGAGGGCCAGAGAGACGTCAACTGTGTCATAAGGCTGTCTGAGAGGCCAGAGAGACATCAACTGTGTCATAAGGCTGTCTGAGGGCCAGAGAGACGTCAACGGTGTCATAAGGCTGCCTGAGGGGCCAGAGAGACGTCAACGGTGTCATAAGGCTGCCTGAGGGCCAGAGAGACGTCAACTGTGTCATAAGGCTGTCTGAGAGGCCAGAGAGACATCAACTGTGTCATAAGGCTGCCTGAGGGCCAGAGAGACGTCAACTGTGTCATAAGGCTGTCTGAGGGCCAGAGAGACGTCAACGGTGTCATAAGGCTGTCTGAGAGGCCAGAGAGACGTCAACGGTGTCATAAGGCTGTCTGAGAGGCCAGAGAGACGTCAACGGTGTCATGAGAGGCCAGAGAGACGTCAACGGTGTCATAAGGCTGCCTGAGGGCCAGAGAGACGTCAACTGTGTCATAAGGCTGTCTGAGAGGCCAGAGAGACGTCAACGGTGTCATAAGGCTGTCTGAGAGGCCAGAGAGACGTCAACGGTGTCTGAGAGGCCAGAGAGACGTCAACGGTGTCATAAGGCTGCCTGAGAGGCCAGGGAGACGTCAACGGTGTCATAAGGCTGTGTGAGAGGCCAGAGAGACGTCAACTGTGTCATAATTCTGCCTGAGAGACCAGAGAGACGTCGACGGTGTCATAAGGCTGCCTGAGGGGCCAGAGAGACATCGACTGTGTCATAAGGCTGTCTGAGGGCCAGAGAGACGTCAACGGTGTCATAAGGCTGTCTGAGAGGCCAGAGAGACGTCAACGATGTCATAAGTCTGCCTGAGAGGCCAGAGAGACGTCAACGGTGTCATAAGGCTGCCTGAGGGGCCAGAGAGACATCGACTGTGTCATAAGGCTGTCTGAGAGGCCAAAGAGACATCAACTGTGTCATAAGGCTGTCCGAGAGGCCAGAGAGACGTCAACGGTGTCATAAGGCTGTCTGAGGGCCAGAGAGACATCAACTGTGTCATAAGGCTGTCCGAGAGGCCAGAGAGACGTCAACGGTGTCATAAGGCTGTCTGAGGGCCAGAGAGACGTCAACTGTGTCATAAGGCTGTCTGAGAGGCCAGAGAGACATCAACTGTGTCATAAGGCTGTCTGAGGGCCAGAGAGACGTCAACGGTGTCATAAGGCTGCCTGAGGGGCCAGAGAGACGTCAACGGTGTCATAAGGCTGCCTGAGGGCCAGAGAGACGTCAACTGTGTCATAAGGCTGTCTGAGAGGCCAGAGAGACATCAACTGTGTCATAAGGCTGCCTGAGGGCCAGAGAGACGTCAACTGTGTCATAAGGCTGTCTGAGGGCCAGAGAGACGTCAACGGTGTCATAAGGCTGTCTGAGAGGCCAGAGAGACGTCAACGGTGTCATAAGGCTGTCTGAGAGGCCAGAGAGACGTCAACGGTGTCATGAGAGGCCAGAGAGACGTCAACGGTGTCATAAGGCTGCCTGAGGGCCAGAGAGACGTCAACTGTGTCATAAGGCTGTCTGAGAGGCCAGAGAGACGTCAACGGTGTCATAAGGCTGTCTGAGAGGCCAGAGAGACGTCAACGGTGTCTGAGAGGCCAGAGAGACGTCAACGGTGTCATAAGGCTGCCTGAGAGGCCAGGGAGACGTCAACGGTGTCATAAGGCTGTCTGAGAGGCCAGAGAGACGTCAACTGTGTCATAATTCTGCCTGAGAGACCAGAGAGACGTCGACGGTGTCATAAGGCTGCCTGAGGGGCCAGAGAGACATCGACTGTGTCATAAGGCTGTCTGAGGGCCAGAGAGACGTCAACGGTGTCATAAGGCTGTCTGAGAGGCCAGAGAGACGTCAACGGTGTCATAAGGCTGTCTGAGAGGCCAGAGAGACATCAACGGTGTCATAAGGCTGTCTGAGAGGCCAGAGAGATGTCAACGGTGTCATAAGGCTGCCTGAGGGGCCAGAGAGACGTCAACGGTGTCATAAGGCTGCCTGAGGGCCAGAGAGACGTCAACTGTGTCATAAGGCTGTCTGAGAGGCCAGAGAGACATCAACTGTGTCATAAGGCTGTCTGAGGGCCAGAGAGACGTCAACGGTGTCATAAGGCTGTCTGAGAGGCCAGAGAGACGTCAACGGTGTCATAAGGCTGTCTGAGAGGCCAGAGAGACGTCAACGGTGTCATGAGAGGCCAGAGAGACGTCAACGGTGTCATAAGGCTGCCTGAGGGCCAGAGAGACGTCAACTGTGTCATAAGGCTGTCTGAGAGGCCAGAGAGACGTCAACGGTGTCATAAGGCTGTCTGAGAGGCCAGAGAGACGTCAACGGTGTCATAAGGCTGCCTGAGAGGCCAGGGAGACGTCAACGGTGTCATAAGGCTGTCTGAGAGGCCAGAGAGACGTCAACTGTGTCATAAGGCTGTCTGAGAGGCCAGAGAGACGTCAACGGTGTCATAAAGCTGTCTGAGAGGCCAGAGAGACGTCAACGGTGTCATAAGGCTGTCTGAGGGCCAGAGAGACGTCAACGGTGTCATAAGGCTGCCTGAGGGCCAGAGAGACGTCAACGGTGTCATAAGGCTGTCTGAGGGCCAGAGAGACATCAACGGTGTCATGAGAGGCCAGAGAGACGTCAACGGTGTCATAAGGCTGTCTGAGGGCCAGAGAGACATCAACTGTGTCATAAGGCTGTCTGAGGGCCAGAGAGACATCAACTGTGTCATAAGGCTGTCTGAGGGCCAGAGAGATGTCAACGGTGTCATAAGGCTGCCTGAGGGGCCAGAGAGACGTCAACGGTGTCATAAGGCTGCCTGAGGGCCAGAGAGACGTCAACTGTGTCATAAGGCTGTCTGAGAGGCCAGAGAGACATCAACTGTGTCATAAGGCTGCCTGAGGGCCAGAGAGACGGCAACTGTGTCATAAGGCTGTCTGAGGGCCAGAGAGACGTCAACGGTGTCATAAGGCTGTCTGAGAGGCCAGAGAGACGCCAACGGTGTCATAAGGCTGTCTGAGAGGCCAGAGAGACGTCAACGGTGTCATGAGAGGCCAGAGAGACGTCAACGGTGTCATAAGGCTGCCTGAGGTCCAGAGAGACGTCAACTGTGTCATAAGGCTGTCTGAGAGGCCAGAGAGACGTCAACGGTGTCATAAGGCTGTCTGAGAGGCCAGAGAGACGTCAACGGTGTCTGAGAGGCCAGAGAGACGTCAACGGTGTCATAAGGCTGCCTGAGAGGCCAGGGAGACGTCAACGGTGTCATAAGGCTGTCTGAGAGGCCAGAGAGACGTCAACTGTGTCATAAGGCTGTCTGAGAGGCCAGAGAGACGTCAACGGTGTCATAAGGCTGTCTGAGAGGCCAGAGAGACGTCAACGGTGTCATAAGGCTGTCTGAGGGCCAGAGAGACGTCAACGGTGTCATAAGGCTGTCTGAGGGCCAGAGAGACATCAACGGTGTCATGAGAGGCCAGAGAGACGTCAACGGTGTCATAAGGCTGTCTGAGAGGCCAGAGAGACATCAACTGTGTCATAAGGCTGTCTGAGGGCCAGAGAGACATCAACGGTGTCATAAGGCTGTCTGAGGGCCAGAGAGACGTCAACTGTGTCATAAGGCTGTCTGAGGGCCAGAGAGACGTCAACGGTGTCATAAGGCTGTCTGAGGGCCAGAGAGACGTCAACTGTGTCATAAGGCTCCCTGAGGGCCAGAGAGACGTCAACTGTGTCATAAGGCTGCCTGAGGGCCAGAGAGACGTCAACTGTGTCATAAGGCTGCCTGAGGGCCAGAGAGACGTCAACTGTGTCATAAGGCTGTCTGAGAGGCCAGAGAGACGTCAACTGTGTCATAAGGCTGTCTGAGGGCCAGAGAGACGTCAACGATGTCATAAGGCTGTCTGAGGGCCAGAGAGACATCAACGGTGTCATAAGGCTAGATGTGATGCAGCCTGGATTAGAACATGCAGTGTCTTAGACCACTGTGCCACATGGGAGCCCTAAGGCTGCCTGAGGGCCAGAGAAACGTGAAACAGAGTTATGGAGAATCAAAGACAACATGTTAATAAGGAAGATTAGTGTGAAAAGGTGAAGCGAGTGTGAGGTGTGAAGAGAACGTTTGTGTGCAGTCAAAAAGCGTTTTTCCTGTGTTTTGGATCATTTTGTACAACAGCCAATGAAACTAACACTGTAAAAGTTGTATTTTTTGAATCAGTTTTATTTCCTGATAGTTGCAGGTTGAAAATACAATCTACACAGGACCTTCTAATCAGCAGGGTTGGATGGGCGGGACTTTTAGCTTCCCATGGTGACATCACCATGCAGTAAACTGGTTAGTAGACCAATAACAAAGAGAGATCAAAACCCCTCTGCCAATAACAGCTAGTTTTCCATTTAGCCCCTCCCCACTCAGACCAAAACCCAGACATCTGCTAAAATGCTATTTTTTTGCCCATTTTTATGGAAATCTATTACAGTAAGGTACTTAATTGTTACCCAGATATGATTTGATATTGATATAAAAACAGATGCATTGGGCCTTTAAAGGATCGAATTACATCAAAATCGCAGCATGAACCAAAAGTTCTCCTGATAATCTACTGGTCACTAAATGTTCCAGAGCTGTTTGAAACAGTCAATTGAAACTTGAAACTTGACATTTTGCCCGTGTTCTTTGTTTTGCAAGCTTTCAGTTTTTTCAACTCCATTTTTTGTTGTTGCTTTCAGTTATAAACGGACTCTACCATGTTAATTATTACATTGGGCTAAATCAGGGTCACACAGAGTGTATATTGGTAGTCTTAAACAAATCTACTTTGAAACAAAAGTATCCACCTCACACACATGGTTATGGGCTTAAAGAAGAAGAAGACACCTAGAGATAATTTTTTTTAAAATGTGTTTCTTTAAAAAGATGTCCCTGACTGACTTCGACTGTTTCCTCACGTTATTCTCCATGTGGTTATCCATGGTTGTTGGTTATTAACCAGGTAACAACAAGTGGAAACTATACAAGGACTGAAGGAGTAGCCTCCTTACTCAACTACAGATTGAAATAAATGGTGTTGGTTTGAAAAGATGTGCCTGGCTAACATTACAACTACATGAAGGGGAAAGGATCCACGGACACGGAGGCTGGTTATCTCTCTCTTTATTTACAACGCTGGCTGCCATACTGTCCTGCGTTTGTGTTAACCATGGCAACCGGCATTGTAAATAAAGAGGTGCCCTTAATGTATTTTGATGTCAGCCAGGCCCATCTTTTTAAAAGAAACACCAAAAAGTAAAATAAGTTGTTTTCTTCTGGTCACAAAATAACCAAGATATTTGCGGTAAACAGCGCCACCCTGAGGCAGAAAACCGAATGTTCTATTCTCAGCTCGGCCCATCTTTTCAAAGAAAACACAAGACTGTTGTGATCACGTCAACAAATTACATCTGGGAAGGCATGTGACTGAAATTTTGCGGGTGGGGAGAGACCGAGAGAGGGTTGAGGAGGAGGCTTGAAGCGCTAGGACATCTTTATGACATGTATTATCTGAATTAGGTCCATAGAATTATACCTAGGATGAGCTGCTTCTATGGAGGGAGTTTGATTGTCCTTTGAGCTAGCTAGCTAACAAGCTTGAGTTAGTTAGCTAACATTTAAAAAGTTAATCCATTCTTATAGCAATATCGAACAAAAAAATATATATATAACGATTTTACTGAGTTACAGTTCATATAAGGACATCAGTCAATTGAAATGAATTCATTAGGCCCTAGTCTTTGGATTTCACATGACTGGGCAGGGGCGCAGGCATGGATGGGCCTGGGAGGGCATAGGCCCACCCACCCGGGAGCCAGACCGACCCACTGGGGAGACAGGCCCAGCCAATCAGAAAGATTTCTTTCCCAACAAAAGGGGTTTATTACAGACAGAAATACTCCTCAGTTTAATCAGCTGTCCAGGAGGCTGGTCTCAGACGATCCCGCAGGTGAAGAAGCCAGATGTGGAGGTCCTGGGCTGGTGTGGTTACACGTGGTCTGCGGTTGTGAGACCGGTTGGATGTACTGCCAAATTCTCTAAAACTACGTTATGGTAGAGAAATTAACATGAAATTCTCTGGCAACAGATCTAGTAGACATGCCTGCAGTCAGCATGCCAATTGCACGATTCCTCAAAACTTGAGACATCTGTGGCATTGTGTTGTGTGACAAAACTGCACATTTTAGAGTGGCCTTTTAGGTGTGGGGACAATAAAAGGCCATTCTAAAATGTTTTAATCAGCTTCTTGATATGCCACGCCTGTCAGGTGGATGGATTATCTTGGCAAAGGAGAAATGTTCACTAACAGGGATGTAAACCAATTTGTGCACAACATTTTAGAGAAATACGCTTTTTGTGCATATGGATAATTTCGGGGATCTTTTATTTCAGCTCATGAAACATGGGACCAACACTTTACATGTTGCGTTTATATTTTTGTTCAGTATATTTAAATCCATTGTTTTGTAATTCTCTAAAGATAGATTTTTTAACAATTTAATGTGAGATTAATTTACAATAATAATCTGCATTTGACACTAAAATAATGTGAAAAAGGATTCATATACAGGGCATTCGGAAAGTATTCAGACACCTTGACTTTTTCCACATTTTGTTTTACCTTACAGCCTTGTATCTAAATGTATTTAAAATTTTAAAAAACTCAACAATCTGCACACAATACCCTATGATGAAGAAGCAAAAACAGGTTTAAAAATATATATATAAATAAACTGAAATCTCACATTTACACGAGCATTCAGACCCTTTACTCAGTACTTTGTTGAAGCACCGTTGGCAGTGATTACAGCCTTGAGTCGTCTTGGGTATGACTCTAAAAGCTTGGCACAGCTGTATTTGGGGAGTTTCTGCCATTCTTCTCTGCAGATCCTCTCAAACTCTGTCGGGTTGGATGGGGAGCGTCGCTGCACAGCTATTTTCAGGTCTCTCCAGAGATGTTCGATTGGGTTCAAGTCCGGGTTCTGGCTGGGCCACTCAAGGACATTCAGAGACTTATCCCGAAGCCACTCCTGCGTTGTCTTGGCTGTGTGGTTAGGGTCGTTGTCCTGTTGGAAGGTGAAGCTTCGCCCCAGACTGAGATCCTGAGCGCTCTGAAGCAGGTTTTCCTCAAGGATCTCTCTGTACTTTGCTTTGCCTCGATTCTGACTAGTCTTCCAGTCCCTGCCGCTGAAAAACGTCCCCACAGCATGATGCTGCCACCACCATGCTTCACCGTAGGGATGGTGCCAGGTTTCCTCCAGATGTGACGCTTGGCATTCAGGCCAAAGAGTTCAATCTTGGTTTCATCAGACCAAATAATCTTGTTTCTCATGGTCTGAGAGTCCTTTAGGTGCCTTTTGGCAAACTCCAAGCAGGCTGTCATGTGCCTTTTACTGAGGAGTGGCATCCGTCTGGCCACTCTACCATAAAGGCCTGATTGGTGGAGTGCTGTAGAGGTGGTTGTCATTCTGGAAGGTTCTCCCATCTCCACAGAGGAACTCTGGAGCTCTGACCATCGGGAACCCGCTCTAGAAAGAGATGGTAGTTTGAAACTTCTCCCATTTAAGAATTTTGGAGGTTTTTTATTTTAATATATTTGTAAAAATGTCTAAAAAACTGTTTTTGCTTTGTCATTATGGGGTATTGTGTGTAGATTGGTGAGGTAAACAAAATGTGTAAAATGTCAAGGGTTCTGAATACTTTCCAAATGCACTGAGAAATAAAACACATTTCAACCCATATAATCTAGTACACAATAAACACTTCAACCCATACGATCTAGTACACAATAAACACTTCAACCCATATGATCTAGTACACAATAAACACTTCAACCCATATGATCCAGTACACAATAAACACTTCAACCCATATGATCCAGTACACAATAAACACTTCAACCCATACGATCTAGTACACAATAAACACTTCAACCCATACGATCTAGTACACAATAAACACTTCAACCCATATAATCTAGTACACAATAAACACTTCAACCCATATGATCTAGTACACAATAAACACTTTAAACCATACGATCTAGTACACAATAAACACTTCAACCCATATGATCTAGTACACAATAAACACTTTAAACCATATGATCTAGTACACAATAAACACTTCAACCCATATGATCTACTACACAATAAACACTTCAACCCATACGATCTAGTACACAATAAACACTTCAACCCAAATGATCTAGTACACAATAAACACTTCAACCCATACGATCTAGTACACAATAAACACTTCAACCCATATGATCCAGTACACAATAAATACTTCAACCCATACGATCTAGTACACAATAAACACTTCAACCCATATGATCCAGTACACAATAAACACTTTAAACCATACGATCTAGTACACAATAAACACTTCAACCCATACGATCTAGTACACAATAAACACTTCAACCCATATGATCCAGTACACAATAAACACTTCAACCCATACAATCTAGTACACAATAAACACTTCAACCCATACGATCTAGTACACAATAAACACTTCAACCCATACGATCTAGTACACAATAAACACTTCAACCCATACGATCTAGTACACAATAAACACTTCAACCCATATGATCTAGTACACAAACACTTCAACCCATACGATCTAGTACACAATAAAAGTCAAATTAAACACATACAAATATGCTATATAAATAAGCCTTTCATACTTTATATTATGTCCATATATAGTTATGTTTTAGGAACATCTACCCAAAATATTTCACCTTCTTTATTACTTTACCAAACATATAATGACATTAGTGATAGTCAAAATCTGTTACATTTGTCAACGTCTAAATCAACATTTGGGCCGTTTAAACAGCATGTGTCGCTGCTATAGACAAGGGGAGAAGGGCTATGTAAAGGGTCTAAATCAACACTTGGGCCATTTAAACAGCATGTGTCGCTGCTATAGACAAGGGGAGAAGGGCTATGTAAAGGGTCTAAATCAACATTTGGGCCGTTTAAACAGCATGTGTCGCTGCTATAGACAAGGGGAGAAGGGCTATGTAAAGGGTCTAAATCAACATTTGGGCCATTTAAACAGCATGTGTCGCTGCTATAGACAAGGGGAGAAGGGCTATGTAAAGGGTCTAAATCAACATTTGGGCCATTTAAACAGCATGTGTCGCTGCTATAGACAAGGGGAGAAGGGCTAGGTAAAGGGTCTAAATCAACATTTGGGCCATTTAAACAGCATGTGTCTCTGCTATAGACAAGGGGAGAAGGGCTATGTAAAGGGTCTAAATCAACATTTGGGCCATTTAAACAGCATGTGTCTCTGCTATAGACAAGGGGAGAAGGGCTATGTAAAGGGTCTAAATCAACACTTGGGCCATTTAAACAGCATGTGTCGCTGCTATAGACAAGGGGAGAAGGGCTATGTAAAGGGTCTAAATCAACACTTGGGCCATTTAAACAGCATGTGTCGCTGCTATAGACAAGGGGAGAAGGGCTATGTAAAGGGTCTAAATCAACATTTGGGCCGTTTAAACAGCATGTGTCTCTGCTATAGACAAGGGGAGAAGGGCTATGTAAAGGGTCTAAATCAACATTTGGGCCGTTTAAACAGCATGTGTCGCTGCTATAGACAAGGGGAGAAGGGCTAGGTAAAGGGTCTAAATCAACATTTGGGCCATTTAAACAGCATGTGTCTCTGCTATAGACAAGGGGAGAAGGGCTATGTAAAGGGTCTAAATCAACATTTGGGCCATTTAAACAGCATGTGTCTCTGCTATAGACAAGGGGAGAAGGGCTATGTAAAGGGTCTAAATCAACACTTGGGCCATTTAAACAGCATGTGTCGCTGCTATAGACAAGGGGAGAAGGGCTATGTAAAGGGTCTAAATCAACATTTGGGCCATTTAAACAGCATGTGTCGCTGCTATAGACAAGGGGAGAAGGGCTATGTAAAGGGTCTAAATCAACACTTGGGCCATTTAAACAGCATGTGTCGCTGCTATAGACAAGGGGAGAAGGGCTATGTAAAGGGTCTAAATCAACACTTGGGCCATTTAAACAGCATGTGTCGCTGCTATAGACAAGGGGAGAAGGGCTATGTAAAGGGTCTAAATCAACATTTGGGCCGTTTAAACAGCATGTGTCGCTGCTATAGACAAGGGGAGAAGGGCTATGTAAAGGGTCTAAATCAACATTTGGGCCATTTAAACAGCATGTGTCTCTGCTATAGACAAGGGGAGAAGGGCTATGTAAAGGGTCTAAATCAACACTTGGGCCATTTAAACAGCATGTGTCGCTGCTATAGACAAGGGGAGAAGGGCTATGTAAAGGGTCTAAATCAACATTTGGGCCATTTAAACAGCATGTGTCGCTGCTATAGACAAGGGGAGAAGGGCTATGTAAAGGGTCTAAATCAACATTTGGGCCATTTAAACAGCATGTGTCTCTGCTATAGACAAGGGGAGAAGGGCTATGTAAAGGGTCTAAATCAACATTTGGGCCATTTAAACAGCATGTGTCTCTGCTATAGACAAGGGGAGAAGGGCTATGTAAAGGGTCTAAATCAACATTTGGGCCATTTAAACAGCATGTGTCTCTGCTATAGACAAGGGGAGAAGGGCTATGTAAAGGGTCTAAATCAACACTTGGGCCATTTAAACAGCATGTGTCGCTGCTATAGACAAGGGGAGAAGGGCTATGTAAAGGGTCTAAATCAACACTTGGGCCATTTAAACAGCATGTGTCGCTGCTATAGACAAGGGGAGAAGGGCTATGTAAAGGGTCTAAATCAACATTTGGGCCGTTTAAACAGCATGTGTCTCTGCTATAGACAAGGGGAGAAGGGCTATGTAAAGGGTCTAAATCAACATTTGGGCCATTTAAACAGCATGTGTCTCTGCTATAGACAAGGGGAGAAGGGCTATGTAAAGGGTCTAAATCAACACTTGGGCCATTTAAACAGCATGTGTCGCTGCTATAGACAAGGGGAGAAGGGCTATGTAAAGGGTCTAAATCAACATTTGGGCCATTTAAACAGCATGTGTCGCTGCTATAGACAAGGGGAGAAGGGCTATGTAAAGGGTCTAAATCAACACTTGGGCCATTTAAACAGCATGTGTCGCTGCTATAGACAAGGGGAGAAGGGCTATGTAAAGGGTCTAAATCAACATTTGGGCCGTTTAAACAGCATGTGTCGCTGCTATAGACAAGGGGAGAAGGGCTATGTAAAGGGTCTAAATCAACATTTGGGCCATTTAAACAGCATGTGTCTCTGCTATAGACAAGGGGAGAAGGGCTATGTAAAGGGTCTAAATCAACACTTGGGCCATTTAAACAGCATGTGTCGCTGCTATAGACAAGGGGAGAAGGGCTATGTAAAGGGTCTAAATCAACATTTGGGCCATTTAAACAGCATGTGTCGCTGCTATAGACAAGGGGAGAAGGGCTATGTAAAGGGTCTAAATCAACATTTGGGCCATTTAAACAGCATGTGTCTCTGCTATAGACAAGGGGAGAAGGGCTATGTAAAGGGTCTAAATCAACATTTGGGCCATTTAAACAGCATGTGTCTCTGCTATAGACAAGGGGAGAAGGGCTATGTAAAGGGTCTAAATCAACATTTGGGCCATTTAAACAGCATGTGTCTCTGCTATAGACAAGGGGAGAAGGGCTATGTAAAGGGTCTAAATCAACACTTGGGCCATTTAAACAGCATGTGTCGCTGCTATAGACAAGGGGAGAAGGGCTATGTAAAGGGTCTAAATCAACACTTGGGCCATTTAAACAGCATGTGTCGCTGCTATAGACAAGGGGAGAAGGGCTATGTAAAGGGTCTAAATCAACATTTGGGCCGTTTAAACAGCATGTGTCTCTGCTATAGACAAGGGGAGAAGGGCTATGTAAAGGGTCTAAATCAACATTTGGGCCGTTTAAACAGCATGTGTCGCTGCTATAGACAAGGGGAGAAGGGCTAGGTAAAGGGTCTAAATCAACATTTGGGCCATTTAAACAGCATGTGTCTCTGCTATAGACAAGGGGAGAAGGGCTATGTAAAGGGTCTAAATCAACATTTGGGCCATTTAAACAGCATGTGTCTCTGCTATAGACAAGGGGAGAAGGGCTATGTAAAGGGTCTAAATCAACACTTGGGCCATTTAAACAGCATGTGTCGCTGCTATAGACAAGGGGAGAAGGGCTATGTAAAGGGTCTAAATCAACATTTGGGCCATTTAAACAGCATGTGTCGCTGCTATAGACAAGGGGAGAAGGGCTATGTAAAGGGTCTAAATCAACACTTGGGCCATTTAAACAGCATGTGTCGCTGCTATAGACAAGGGGAGAAGGGCTATGTAAAGGGTCTAAATCAACACTTGGGCCATTTAAACAGCATGTGTCGCTGCTATAGACAAGGGGAGAAGGGCTATGTAAAGGGTCTAAATCAACATTTGGGCCGTTTAAACAGCATGTGTCGCTGCTATAGACAAGGGGAGAAGGGCTATGTAAAGGGTCTAAATCAACATTTGGGCCATTTAAACAGCATGTGTCTCTGCTATAGACAAGGGGAGAAGGGCTATGTAAAGGGTCTAAATCAACACTTGGGCCATTTAAACAGCATGTGTCGCTGCTATAGACAAGGGGAGAAGGGCTAGGTAAAGGGTCTAAATCAACATTTGGGCCATTTAAACAGCATGTGTCTCTGCTATAGACAAGGGGAGAAGGGCTATGTAAAGGGTCTAAATCAACATTTGGGCCATTTAAACAGCATGTGTCTCTGCTATAGACAAGGGGAGAAGGGCTATGTAAAGGGTCTAAATCAACATTTGGGCCATTTAAACAGCATGTGTCGCTGCTATAGACAAGGGGAGAAGGGCTATGTAAAGGGTCTAAATCAACATTTGGGCCATTTAAACAGCATGTGTCGCTGCTATAGACAAGGGGAGAAGGGCTATGTAAAGGGTCTAAATCAACATTTGGGCCATTTAAACAGCATGTGTCGCTGCTATAGACAAGGGGAGAAGGGCTATGTAAAGGGTCTAAATCAACATTTGGGCCATTTAAACAGCATGTGTCTCTGCTATAGACAAGGGGAGAAGGGCTATGTAAAGGGTCTAAATCAACACTTGGGCCATTTAAACAGCATGTGTCGCTGCTATAGACAAGGGGAGAAGGGCTATGTAAAGGGTCTAAATCAACATTTGGGCCATTTAAACAGCATGTGTCTCTGCTATAGACAAGGGGAGAAGGGCTATGTAAAGGGTCTAAATCAACATTTGGGCCATTTAAACAGCATGTGTCGCTGCTATAGACAAGGGGAGAAGGGCTATGTAAAGGGTCTAAATCAACATTTGGGCCATTTAAACAGCATGTGTCGCTGCTATAGACAAGGGGAGAAGGGCTATGTAAAGGGTCTAAATCAACATTTGGGCCATTTAAACAGCATGTGTCGCTGCTATAGACAAGGGGAGAAGGGCTATGTAAAGGGTCTAAATCAACATTTGGGCCATTTAAACAGCATGTGTCTCTGCTATAGACAAGGGGAGAAGGGCTATGTAAAGGGTCTAAATCAACACTTGGGCCATTTAAACAGCATGTGTCTCTGCTATAGACAAGGGGAGAAGGGCTATGTAAAGGGTCTAAATCAACACTTGGGCCATTTAAACAGCATGTGTCTCTGCTATAGACAAGGGGAGAAGGGCTATGTAAAGGGTCTAAATCAACATTTGGGCCATTTAAACAGCATGTGTCTCTGCTATAGACAAGGGGAGAAGGGCTAGGTAAAGGGTCTAAATCAACATTTGGGCCATTTAAACAGCATGTGTCTCTGCTATAGACAAGGGGAGAAGGGCTATGTAAAGGGTCTAAATCAACATTTGGGCCATTTAAACAGCATGTGTCTCTGCTATAGACAAGGGGAGAAGGACTATGTAAAGGGTCTAAATCAACACTTGGGCCATTTAAACAGCATGTGTCTCTGCTATAGACAAGGGGAGAAGGACTATGTAAAGGGTCTAAATCAACATTTGGGCCATTTAAACAGCATGTGTCTCTGCTATAGACAAGGGGAGAAGGGCTATGTAAAGGGTCTAAATCAACATTTGGGCCATTTAAACAGCATGTGTCTCTGCTATAGACAAGGGGAGAAGGGCTATGTAAAGTGTCTAAATCAACATTTGGGCCATTTAAACAGCATGTGTCTCTGCTATAGACAAGGGGAGAAGGGCTATGTAAAGGGTCTAAATCAACACTTGGGCCATTTAAACAGCATGTGTCTCTGCTATAGACAAGGGGAGAAGGGCTATGTAAAGGGTCTAAATCAACACTTGGGCCATTTAAACAGCATGTGTCTCTGCTATAGACAAGGGGAGAAGGGCTAGGTAAAGGGTCTAAATCAACATTTGGGCCATTTAAACAGCATGTGTCTCTGCTATAGACAAGGGGAGAAGGACTATGTAAAGGGTCTAAATCAACACTTGGGCCATTTAAACAGCATGTGTCGCTGCTATAGACAAGGGGAGAAGGGCTATGTAAAGGGTCTAAATCAACACTTGGGCCATTTAAACAGCATGTGTCTCTGCTATAGACAAGGGGAGAAGGGCTATGTAAAGGGTCTAAATCAACACTTGGGCCATTTAAACAGCATGTGTCTCTGCTATAGACAAGGGGAGAAGGGCTATGTAAAGGGTCTAAATCAACATTTGGGCCATTTAAACAGCATGTGTCTCTGCTATAGACAAGGGGAGAAGGGCTATGTAAAGGGTCTAAATCAACATTTGGGCCATTTAAACAGCATGTGTCTCTGCTATAGACAAGGGGAGAAGGGCTAGGTAAAGGGTCTAAATCAACATTTGGGCCATTTAAACAGCATGTGTCTCTGCTATAGACAAGGGGAGAAGGGCTATGTAAAGGGTCTAAATCAACATTTGGGCCATTTAAACAGCATGTGTCTCTGCTATAGACAAGGGGAGAAGGGCTATGTAAAGGGTCTAAATCAACACTTGGGCCATTTAAACAGCATGTGTCTCTGCTATAGACAAGGGGAGAAGGGCTAGGTAAAGGGTCTAAATCAACATTTGGGCCATTTAAACAGCATGTGTCTCTGCTATAGACAAGGGGAGAAGGGCTATGTAAAGGGTCTAAATCAACATTTGGGCCATTTAAACAGCATGTGTCTCTGCTATAGACAAGGGGAGAAGGGCTATGTAAAGGGTCTAAATCAACATTTGGGCCGTTTAAACAGCATGTGTCTCTGCTATAGACAAGGGGAGAAGGGCTATGTAAAGGGTCTAAATCAACATTTGGGCCGTTTAAACAGCATGTGTCTCTGCTATAGACAAGGGGAGAAGGGCTATGTAAAGGGTCTAAATCAACATTTGGGCCGTTTAAACAGCATGTGTCTCTGCTATAGACAAGGGGAGAAGGGCTATGTAAAGGGTCTAAATCAACATTTGGGCCATTTAAACAGCATGTGTCTCTGCTATAGACAAGGGGAGAAGGACTATGTAAAGGGTCTAAATCAACATTTGGGCCATTTAAACAGCATGTGTCTCTGCTATAGACAAGGGGAGAAGGGCTATGTAAAGGGTCTAAATCAACATTTGGGCCATTTAAACAGCATGTGTCTCTGCTATAGACAAGGGGAGAAGGGCTATGTAAAGGGTCTAAATCAACATTTGGGCCATTTAAACAGCATGTGTCTCTGCTATAGACAAGGGGAGAAGGGCTATGTAAAGGGTCTAAATCAACACTTGGGCCATTTAAACAGCATGTGTCTCTGCTATAGACAAGGGGAGAAGGGCTATGTAAAGGGTCTAAATCAACATTTGGGCCATTTAAACAGCATGTGTCTCTGCTATAGACAAGGGGAGAAGGGCTATGTAAAGGGTCTAAATCAACATTTGGGCCATTTAAACAGCATGTGTCTCTGCTATAGACAAGGGGAGAAGGGCTATGTAAAGGGTCTAAATCAACATTTGGGCCATTTAAACAGCATGTGTCTCTGCTATAGACAAGGGGAGAAGGGCTATGTAAAGGGTCTAAATCAACACTTGGGCCATTTAAACAGCATGTGTCTCTGCTATAGACAAGGGGAGAAGGGCTAGGTAAAGGGTCTAAATCAACATTTGGGCCATTTAAACAGCATGTGTCTCTGCTATAGACAAGGGGAGAAGGACTATGTAAAGGGTCTAAATCAACACTTGGGCCATTTAAACAGCATGTGTCTCTGCTATAGACAAGGGGAGAAGGGCTATGTAAAGGGTCTAAATCAACATTTGGGCCGTTTAAACAGCATGTGTCTCTGCTATAGACAAGGGGAGAAGGGCTATGTAAAGGGTCTAAATCAACATTTGGGCCATTTAAACAGCATGTGTCTCTGCTATAGACAAGGGGAGAAGGACTATGTAAAGGGTCTAAATCAACATTTGGGCCATTTAAACAGCATGTGTCTCTGCTATAGACAAGGGGAGAAGGGCTATGTAAAGGGTCTAAATCAACATTTGGGCCATTTAAACAGCATGTGTCTCTGCTATAGACAAGGGGAGAAGGGCTATGTAAAGGGTCTAAATCAACATTTGGGCCATTTAAACAGCATGTGTCTCTGCTATAGACAAGGGGAGAAGGGCTATGTAAAGGGTCTAAATCAACACTTGGGCCATTTAAACAGCATGTGTCTCTGCTATAGACAAGGGGAGAAGGGCTATGTAAAGGGTCTAAATCAACATTTGGGCCATTTAAACAGCATGTGTCTCTGCTATAGACAAGGGGAGAAGGGCTATGTAAAGGGTCTAAATCAACATTTGGGCCATTTAAACAGCATGTGTCTCTGCTATAGACAAGGGGAGAAGGGCTATGTAAAGGGTCTAAATCAACACTTGGGCCATTTAAACAGCATGTGTCTCTGCTATAGACAAGGGGAGAAGGGCTAGGTAAAGGGTCTAAATCAACATTTGGGCCATTTAAACAGCATGTGTCTCTGCTATAGACAAGGGGAGAAGGACTATGTAAAGGGTCTAAATCAACACTTGGGCCATTTAAACAGCATGTGTCTCTGCTATAGACAAGGGGAGAAGGGCTATGTAAAGGGTCTAAATCAACACTTGGGCCGTTTAAACAGCATGTGTCTCTGCTATAGACAAGGGGAGAAGGGCTAGGTAAAGGGTCTAAATCAACATTTGGGCCATTTAAACAGCATGTGTCGCTGCTATAGACAAGGGGAGAAGGACTAGGTAAAGGGTCTAAATCAACACTTGGGCCATTTAAACAGCATGTGTCTCTGCTATAGACAAGGGGAGAAGGGCTATGTAAAGGGTCTAAATCAACATTTGGGCCATTTAAACAGCATGTGTCTCTGCTATAGACAAGGGGAGAAGGGCTATGTAAAGGGTCTAAATCAACATTTGGGCCATTTAAACAGCATGTGTCTCTGCTATAGACAAGGGGAGAAGGACTAGGTAAAGGGTCTAAATCAACACTTGGGCCATTTAAACAGCATGTGTCTCTCCTATAGACAAGGGGAGAAGGACTAGGTAAAGGGTCTAAATCAACATTTGGGCCATTTAAACAGCATGTGTCTCTGCTATAGACAAGGGGAGAAGGGCTATGTAAAGGGTCTAAATCAACACTTGGGCCATTTAAACAGCATGTGTCTCTGCTATAGACAAGGGGAGAAGGGCTATGTAAAGGGTCTAAATCAACATTTGGGCCATTTAAACAGCATGTGTCTCTGCTATAGACAAGGGGAGAAGGGCTATGTAAAGGGTCTAAATCAACATTTGGGCCATTTAAACAGCATGTGTCTCTGCTATAGACAAGGGGAGAAGGGCTAGGTAAAGGGTCTAAATCAACATTTGGGCCATTTAAACAGCATGTGTCTCTGCTATAGACAAGGGGAGAAGGGCTATGTAAAGGGTCTAAATCAACATTTGGGCCATTTAAACAGCATGTGTCTCTGCTATAGACAAGGGGAGAAGGGCTATGTAAAGGGTCTAAATCAACACTTGGGCCATTTAAACAGCATGTGTCTCTGCTATAGACAAGGGGAGAAGGGCTAGGTAAAGGGTCTAAATCAACATTTGGGCCATTTAAACAGCATGTGTCTCTGCTATAGACAAGGGGAGAAGGGCTATGTAAAGGGTCTAAATCAACATTTGGGCCATTTAAACAGCATGTGTCTCTGCTATAGACAAGGGGAGAAGGGCTATGTAAAGGGTCTAAATCAACATTTGGGCCGTTTAAACAGCATGTGTCTCTGCTATAGACAAGGGGAGAAGGGCTATGTAAAGGGTCTAAATCAACATTTGGGCCGTTTAAACAGCATGTGTCTCTGCTATAGACAAGGGGAGAAGGGCTATGTAAAGGGTCTAAATCAACATTTGGGCCGTTTAAACAGCATGTGTCTCTGCTATAGACAAGGGGAGAAGGGCTATGTAAAGGGTCTAAATCAACATTTGGGCCATTTAAACAGCATGTGTCTCTGCTATAGACAAGGGGAGAAGGACTATGTAAAGGGTCTAAATCAACATTTGGGCCATTTAAACAGCATGTGTCTCTGCTATAGACAAGGGGAGAAGGGCTATGTAAAGGGTCTAAATCAACATTTGGGCCATTTAAACAGCATGTGTCTCTGCTATAGACAAGGGGAGAAGGGCTATGTAAAGGGTCTAAATCAACATTTGGGCCATTTAAACAGCATGTGTCTCTGCTATAGACAAGGGGAGAAGGGCTATGTAAAGGGTCTAAATCAACACTTGGGCCATTTAAACAGCATGTGTCTCTGCTATAGACAAGGGGAGAAGGGCTATGTAAAGGGTCTAAATCAACATTTGGGCCATTTAAACAGCATGTGTCTCTGCTATAGACAAGGGGAGAAGGGCTATGTAAAGGGTCTAAATCAACATTTGGGCCATTTAAACAGCATGTGTCTCTGCTATAGACAAGGGGAGAAGGGCTATGTAAAGGGTCTAAATCAACATTTGGGCCATTTAAACAGCATGTGTCTCTGCTATAGACAAGGGGAGAAGGGCTATGTAAAGGGTCTAAATCAACACTTGGGCCATTTAAACAGCATGTGTCTCTGCTATAGACAAGGGGAGAAGGGCTAGGTAAAGGGTCTAAATCAACATTTGGGCCATTTAAACAGCATGTGTCTCTGCTATAGACAAGGGGAGAAGGACTATGTAAAGGGTCTAAATCAACACTTGGGCCATTTAAACAGCATGTGTCTCTGCTATAGACAAGGGGAGAAGGGCTATGTAAAGGGTCTAAATCAACATTTGGGCCGTTTAAACAGCATGTGTCTCTGCTATAGACAAGGGGAGAAGGGCTATGTAAAGGGTCTAAATCAACATTTGGGCCATTTAAACAGCATGTGTCTCTGCTATAGACAAGGGGAGAAGGACTATGTAAAGGGTCTAAATCAACATTTGGGCCATTTAAACAGCATGTGTCTCTGCTATAGACAAGGGGAGAAGGGCTATGTAAAGGGTCTAAATCAACATTTGGGCCATTTAAACAGCATGTGTCTCTGCTATAGACAAGGGGAGAAGGGCTATGTAAAGGGTCTAAATCAACATTTGGGCCATTTAAACAGCATGTGTCTCTGCTATAGACAAGGGGAGAAGGGCTATGTAAAGGGTCTAAATCAACACTTGGGCCATTTAAACAGCATGTGTCTCTGCTATAGACAAGGGGAGAAGGGCTATGTAAAGGGTCTAAATCAACATTTGGGCCATTTAAACAGCATGTGTCTCTGCTATAGACAAGGGGAGAAGGGCTATGTAAAGGGTCTAAATCAACATTTGGGCCATTTAAACAGCATGTGTCTCTGCTATAGACAAGGGGAGAAGGGCTATGTAAAGGGTCTAAATCAACACTTGGGCCATTTAAACAGCATGTGTCTCTGCTATAGACAAGGGGAGAAGGGCTAGGTAAAGGGTCTAAATCAACATTTGGGCCATTTAAACAGCATGTGTCTCTGCTATAGACAAGGGGAGAAGGACTATGTAAAGGGTCTAAATCAACACTTGGGCCATTTAAACAGCATGTGTCTCTGCTATAGACAAGGGGAGAAGGGCTATGTAAAGGGTCTAAATCAACACTTGGGCCGTTTAAACAGCATGTGTCTCTGCTATAGACAAGGGGAGAAGGGCTAGGTAAAGGGTCTAAATCAACATTTGGGCCATTTAAACAGCATGTGTCGCTGCTATAGACAAGGGGAGAAGGACTAGGTAAAGGGTCTAAATCAACACTTGGGCCATTTAAACAGCATGTGTCTCTGCTATAGACAAGGGGAGAAGGGCTATGTAAAGGGTCTAAATCAACATTTGGGCCATTTAAACAGCATGTGTCTCTGCTATAGACAAGGGGAGAAGGGCTATGTAAAGGGTCTAAATCAACATTTGGGCCATTTAAACAGCATGTGTCTCTGCTATAGACAAGGGGAGAAGGACTAGGTAAAGGGTCTAAATCAACACTTGGGCCATTTAAACAGCATGTGTCTCTCCTATAGACAAGGGGAGAAGGACTAGGTAAAGGGTCTAAATCAACATTTGGGCCATTTAAACAGCATGTGTTTCTCCTATAGACAAGGGGAGAAGGGCTATGTAAAGGGTCTAAATCAACATTTGGGCCATTTAAACAGCATGTGTCTCTGCTATAGACAAGGGGAGAAGGGCTATGTAAAGGGTCTAAATCAACATTTGGGCCATTTAAACAGCATGTGTCTCTGCTATAGACAAGGGGAGAAGGACTAGGTAAAGGGTCTAAATCAACACTTGGGCCATTTAAACAGCATGTGTCTCTCCTATAGACAAGGGGAGAAGGACTAGGTAAAGGGTCTAAATCAACATTTGGGCCATTTAAACAGCATGTGTTTCTCCTATAGACAAGGGGAGAAGGGCTATGTAAAGGGTCTAAATCAACATTTGGGCCATTTAAACAGCATGTGTCTCTGCTATAGACAAGGGGAGAAGGGCTAGGTAAAGGGTCTAAATCAACACTTGGGCCATTTAAACAGCATGTGTCTCTGCTATAGACAAGGGGAGAAGGGCTAGGTAAAGGGTCTAAATCAACACTTGGGCCATTTAAACAGCATGTGTCGCTGCTATAGACAAGGGGAGAAGGGCTATGTAAAGGGTCTAAATCAACACTTGGGCCGTTTAAACAGCATGTGTCTCTGCTATAGACAAGGGGAGAAGGGCTATGTAAAGGGTCTAAATCAACATTTGGGCCATTTAAACAGCATGTGTCTCTGCTATAGACAAGGGGAGAAGGACTATGTAAAGGGTCTAAATCAACACTTGGGCCATTTAGACAGCATGTGTCTCTGCTATAGACAAGGGGAGAAGGGCTATGTAAAGGGTCTAAATCAACATTTGGGCCATTTAAACAGCATGTGTCTCTCCTATAGACAAGGGGAGAAGGGCTATGTAAAGGGTCTAAATCAACACTTGGGCCATTTAAACAGCAGTGTGTTTCTCCTATAGACAAGGGGAGAAGGGCTATGTAAAGGGTCTAAATCAACACTTGGGCCATTTAAACAGCAGTGTGTTTCTCCTATAGACAAGGGGAGAAGGGCTATGTAAAGGGTCTAAATCAACATTTGGGCCATTTAGACAGCAGTGTGTTTCTCCTATAGACAAGGGGAGAAGGGCTATGTAAAGGGTCTAAATCAACATTTGGGCCATTTAGACAGCAGTGTGTTTCTCCTATAGACAAGGGGAGAAGGGCTATGTAAAGGGTCTAAATCAACACTTGGGCCATTTAGACAGCAGTGTGTTTCTCCTATAGACAAGGGGAGAAGGGCTATGTAAAGGGTCTAAATCAACACTTGGGCCGTTTAAACAGCATGTGTTTCTCCTATAGACAAGGGGAGAAGGGCTGTGTAAAGGGTCTAAATCAACACTTGGGCCATTTAAACAGCATGTGTTTCTCCTATAGACAAGGGGAGAAGGACTATGTAAAGGGTCTAAATCAACATGTAAAGGGCTCCATTTTGTTGTTCTGTAGCATATGCAATGTGTCTGTGTAACGTCAACGCAGATTGTCAAGAAGCAGGTGCAGTTAGTGAGTTTAATAATAACGAACATTGAATGATACAAAACAAGAGAAACATCTGACAAGGAAACAAACAATACTACCTGCTGACTGATAACAACAGAGGGCAATATAAAGGGTAATCAGGAAGTAATGAAGTCCAGGTGTGACTGATGATGAGACGCAGGTGTGCTTAAACATGGGTTGCCAGGGCGCTGGTTAGTAGACCGGCAACGTCGAGCGCCGGAGAGAGGAAGCGGGAGTGGACATAACCCTCCGATGCACGGCTCCAGCCTCAGTCTTCAGGACGGTGGAATTATGTTGGGATCTAGAATGTCTAGAACGGTGGAATTCTTGGATTATGTTGGGATCTAGAATGTCTAGAACGGTGGAATTCTTGGATTATGTTGGGATCTAGAATGTCTAGAACGGTGGAATTCTTGGATTATGTTGGGATCTAGAATGTCTAGAACGGTGGAATTCTTGGATTATGTTGGGATCTAGAATATCTAGAACGGTGGAATTCTTGGATTATGTTGGGATCTAGAATGTCTAGAACGGTGGAATTCTTGGATTATGTTGGGATCTAGAATGTCTAGAACGGTGGAATTCTTGGATTATGTTGGGATCTAGAATATCTAGACAACTTCATCTTTTTCAGGTCTCAGATCAGCCAACGCAGTAACACAGGTAGGTTACTAAACATTTATATAATACTTTGAATAGAACATTAACAAACAGGCTCTACATTCTCACTGGCAGTAGGAATGTTATCGTAGGCTGTGAGGTTTCTATTATACAAATACAATGAGAAGGGAAGGGTACAGGTCAGTCTTGTTAGTGTTTATATATATATATATATATTACAATGAGAAGGGAAGGGTACAGGTCAGTCTTGTTAGTGTTTATATATATATATATATATTACAATGAGAAGGGAAGGGTACAGGTCAGTCTTGTTAGTGTTTATATATATATATATATTACAATGAGAAGGGAAGGGTACAGGTCGGTCTTGTTAGTGTTTATATACATATATATATATATATATATATATATTACAATGAGAAGGGAAGGGTACAGGTCAGTCTTGTTAGTGTTTATATATATATATATATATTACAATGAGAAGGGAAGGGTACAGGTCAGTCTTGTTAGTGTTTATATATATATATATATTACAATGAGAAGGGAAGGGTACAGGTCAGTCTTGTTAGTGTTTATATATATATATATATATATATATATATCAATGAGAAGGGAAGGGTACAGGTCAGTCTTGTTAGTGTTTATATATATATATATATATATATTACAATGAGAAGGGAAGGGTACAGGTCAGTCTTGTTAGTGTTTATATATATATATATATATATATTACAATGAGAAGGGAAGGGTACAGGTCAGTCTTGTTAGTGTTTATATATATATATATATATTACAATGAGAAGGGAAGGGTACAGGTCAGTCTAGTTAGTGTTTATATATATATATATATTACAATGAGAAGGGAAGGGTACAGGTCAGTCTTGTTAGTGTTTATATATATATATATATATATTACAATGAGAAGGGAAGGGTACAGGTCAGTCTTGTTAGTGTTTATATATATATATATATATTACAATGAGAAGGGAAGGGTACAGGTCAGTCTTGTTAGTGTTTATATATATATATATATATTACAATGAGAAGGGAAGGGTACAGGTCAGTCTTGTTAGTGTTTATATATATATATATATATATATTACAATGAGAAGGGAAGGGTACAGGTCAGTCTTGTTAGTGTTTATATATATATATATATATATATTACAATGAGAAGGGAAGGGTACAGGTCAGTCTTGTTAGTGTTTATATATATATATATATATATTACAATGAGAAGGGAAGGGTACAGGTCAGTCTTGTTAGTGTTTATATATATATATATATATATATTACAATGAGAAGGGAAGGGTACAGGTCAGTCTTGTTAGTGTTTATATATATATATATATATATTACAATGAGAAGGGAAGGGTACAGGTCAGTCTTGTTAGTGTTTATATATATATATATATATATTACAATGAGAAGGGAAGGGTACAGGTCAGTCTTGTTAGTGTTTATATATATATATATATATTACAATGAGAAGGGAAGGGTTCAGGTCAGTCTTGTTAGTGTTTATATATATATATATATATATATATATATACAATGAGAAGGGAAGGGTACAGGTCAGTCTTGTTAGTGTTTATATATATATATATATATATATATATATATATTACAATGAGAAGGGAAGGGTACAGGTCAGTCTTGTTAGTGTTTATATATATATATATATATATATTACAATGAGAAGGGAAGGGTTCAGGTCAGTCTTGTTAGTGTTTATATATATATATATATATTACAATGAGAAGGGAAGGGTACAGGTCAGTCTTGTTAGTGTTTATATATATATATATATTACAATGAGAAGGGAAGGGTACAGGTCAGTCTTGTTAGTGTTTATATATATATATATATTACAATGAGAAGGGAAGGGTACAGGTCAGTCTTGTTAGTGTTTATATATATATATATATTACAATGAGAAGGGAAGGGTACAGGTCAGTCTTGTTAGTGTTTATATATATATATATATTACAATGAGAAGGGAAGGGTACAGGTCAGTCTTGTTAGTGTTTATATATATATATATATATTACAATGAGAAGGGAAGGGTACAGGTCAGTCTAGTTAGTGTTTATATATATATATATATTACAATGAGAAGGGAAGGGTACAGGTCAGTCTTGTTAGTGTTTATATATATATATATATATTACAATGAGAAGGGAAGGGTACAGGTCAGTCTTGTTAGTGTTTATATATATATATATATTACAATGAGAAGGGAAGGGTACAGGTCAGTCTTGTTAGTGTTTATATATATATATATATATTACAATGAGAAGGGAAGGGTTCAGGTCAGTCTTGTTAGTGTTTATATATATATATATATATATATATATATATATATATATATATATATATATATATATATATTACAATGAGAAGGGAAGGGTACAGGTCAGTCTTGTTAGTGTTTATATATATATATATATATATATTACAATGAGAAGGGAAGGGTTCAGGTCAGTCTTGTTAGTGTTTATATATATATATATATTACAATGAGAAGGGAAGGGTACAGGTCAGTCTTGTTAGTGTTTATATATATATATATATATTACAATGAGAAGGGAAGGGTACAGGTCAGTCTAGTTAGTGTTTATATATATATATATATATTACAATGAGAAGGGAAGGGTACAGGTCAGTCTTGTTAGTGTTTATATATATATATATATATATATTACAATGAGAAGGGAAGGGTACAGGTCAGTCTTGTTAGTGTTTATATATATATATATATTACAATGAGAAGGGAAGGGTACAGGTCAGTCTTGTTAGTGTTTATATATATATATATATATATATATATATATTACAATGAGAAGGGAAGGGTACAGGTCAGTCTTGTTAGTGTTTATATATATATATATATATTACAATGAGAAGGGAAGGGTACAGGTCAGTCTTGTTAGTGTTTATATATATATATATATATTACAATGAGAAGGGAAGGGTACAGGTCAGTCTTGTTAGTGTTTATATATATATATATATATTACAATGAGAAGGGAAGGGTTCAGGTCAGTCTTGTTAGTGTTTATATATATATATATATATATATATTACAATGAGAAGGGAAGGGTACAGGTCAGTCTTGTTAGTGTTTATATATATATATATATATATTACAATGAGAAGGGAAGGGTACAGGTCAGTCTTGTTAGTGTTTATATATATATATATATATATTACAATGAGAAGGGAAGGGTACAGGTCAGTCTTGTTAGTGTTTATATATATATATATATATATATATATTACAATGAGAAGGGAAGGGTACAGGTCAGTCTTTTTAGTGTTTATATATATATATATATATTACAATGAGAAGGGAATGTCTTTTAAACCATGATAATATGAAACAGGGATTAAAGTGTGTTTGACTAAATGTTACAAAACAAAGAGAGAACCCATGTTATTATTGATTTGTTCCTTTTTGTTCAAACTGTAAACTTTGTTTAATTGAGTCCATGAATTAATGTTTAATCCTGTTGGGGGGGGGGCTGTTAGTTGAGTCCATGAATTCATGTTGAATCCTGTTGGGGGGGGGGGGGGGGGTGGTTGGTTGAGTCCATGAATTCATGATGAATCGTGTTGGTGGGGGGGATGTTAGTTGAGTCCATGAATTCATGTTGAATCCTGTTGGGGGGGGGCTGTTAGTTGAGTCCATGAATTCATGTTGAATCCTGTTGGTGGGCTTTAAGTTGAGTCCATGAATTCACGTTTAATCCTGCTGGGTGTTCCCCACTCTTGTTTTAACCCCTGTGCACATGCACATATTCTTAGCTAAGGAATGTTCTTCGTCTGTGGTGCAGATCCAGGAACGATAGCATTAGCATGGTGGCTAAAAATGTTTTCGTATGGGAAATGCTAACAGAGAACTGTCTTAGTTATGACTGTCTTTGGCTGGTCTATTGTCGAACATCCACAGATAGACTATCCTAAAGTGTTACTAATGAAGGCTTGTAGCTGTTAGCAACAAACATTGAGCCATTGTCTTACGTCAGATAGCTTGACGATTTCACCTGCTCTGTCATACTGTATTAACTTAATTTGATCAAAGATCAAGAGCTGTTGTTCAGGATTACTAATATTATAAATATGGCAGGATGTAATAGGCCTGTTGTTGGTATTGTGTTGTTGTTCAGGATTACTAATATTATAAATATGGCAGGATGTAATAGGACTGTTATTGTGTATCTACAGCATAATCATTTTCTGTCTTTACTTAGAACGTTAAACTCCTGTTTAACCTCATAATAACAAGGTCAGTATAATGTTAATAACACATTTCTAATCCATCATGAAGTATTTGTTTAGTATATTGATAATGACAAACTGGTTTTGATAAGCTTTAACATGCCTAAGAATCCTCGGAATATGTTATGGGGCACAATTTATTATCATTTAACCAGACAAACATAATATTTATAAAGATTAGTAACATTCTTTATAAATTCCTCCACAGGAAGAACACTGTCACCGATTCTACTTTTCTAGTGGAGACACAGCCCTGACAAATAAAGGGGAAATCACCTGTAGCGAACAGGGGCCCTCTGTGGGAAATATGACACAGGAGTGACAGGAAATACAGGTAAATAAGAAACAAAAATACATTCCCATGCCAGATTCGAGGGAAATTCAGCAGATCTTATGCGACCAGTTTAAAGGTTTACTAGATCACATGAAGAGTAGGTATCCACAGGAGAAATCTGAACCTGAAGTGATAGAGTTGATGAGGGAGGAATTTGGTAAGAACCCGGAGGGTTTTACTGAAGTGTACAGGTTAATAGAGCTGGCAGAAGTGACCACCTCAGTCTGTAAAGTCCAACACGAATTGATCGAAGGAACAGGTTTCCTGCTGTTCGATAACCTCATCCTGACAAATGGTCATTTGTTCAAGGATAAAGGTGTACTTCTAGGAAAGACACTGTCGGTTCCCACAACTGTCACGTTTAATTTTGACAACCCACTTGGATCAGGTCAGTGGAAGGTAAATGTTAAACCAGAAGTGGTTGCCCTCCAATATGGAGTTGATAGGTGGGGGCGTCAGGTTGACTATGCCATACTGGAGTTGAGTACCCCATTAAAAGGCAAGAAGTTTCCTCCAGGTCTCCTTCAGAAGTATGGCCCAGTCCCTCAGACAGGTGGGATCTACATCGTTGGCCATCCAGAAGGAGGGATTAAAAAGATTGATTCCACGACCATAATAGAGGTGGAACAAAGAACTGCAGCTGAGACCAAACATTTACGAGAGAACCAGAGCTCCATCATGTTAATGCAAGAAAGCATTGGGGATAATGAGTTGGACAAAAAGTTTTATGAGCAGATAATACAGGGGAAACCGGATGTGCTGACCTATAACACCTTCTGCCTTAATGGAGCCTCTGGGTCTCCGGTTATAAATCCCAGTCATTGTCAAGTAATTAATGGCATCCCAGTATATGGCTGCCAGGTGATTGCCATGCACACTGGTGGCTTTTTGTACACATGTAAGGAAACTCAAGAAACTCAGAGTGTGATTGAATATGCAATCCCTCTCAGGACCATTCTAGAAAACGTATTGTTCTACTTGGTGGAGACAAACAATCTTCAAATGTTCTCAAGATTCACCAATGTTGCCATGAAAAACCCACATCTGTTTGAGCTCATTGACATTCTTATAACATTGATCACTGAGATGGTGGCCACAAGTCCACCTGAACACACGGCTATCCTTCACAGAATATGTGACACAATATCACAAAGTGGTAAAATATATGAGATGCAGAAATTCTGGCTGATCCTGCTGCAGATGTCACCTGTGAGTTGAGAAGCAGCTTTAGGCCAACTAGGCCCCCCCCCCCCCCCCCCCAAAAAAGATTTTATTGTCACACACACCAGATATGTGCAGTGAAATGGATTCTTTTACAGGGTCAGCCATAGTAGTACGGCGCCCCTGGAGCAAATTAGGGTTAAGTGCCTTGCTCAAGGGCACAGAGACAGATTTGTCACCTTGTCAGCTCTGGTGTTTGAACCAGTGACCTTTCAGTTGCTAGCGCAACACTCTAACCTCTAGGCTACCCGCTGCCCATCTAGGCTAACCGCCTTCCCCTTCACTTATTTTCAACTGTAGACATCAGCTATAGAGGGATATGGTGATGTGCCCATTTTATTGGAACAGATATAGCCCTTGGTTCACTCCAGACCTGTCTGCCCTTGACCAGCACAAAAACATCCTGTAGCGTTCTGCATTAGCATCTAATAGCCCCCGCGATATGCAACTTTTCAGGGAAGTTAGGAACCAATATAAACAGGCAGTTAGGAAAGCTAAGGTTAGCTTTTTCAAACAGAAATTTGCTTCCTGCAACACAAACTCAAAAAAGTTCTGGGACACTGTAAAGTCCATGGAGAATAAGAACACCTGCTTTGAGAGACTAGTCAAGGACCATATCACCTCCACCCTACCTGACACCCTAGACCCACTCCAATTTGCTTACCGTCCCTGGGTCTCGACCCCGCCCTGTGCAACTGGGTACTGGACTTCCTGACGGGCCGCCCCCAGGTGGTGAGGGTAGGTAACAACATCTCCACCCCGATGATCCTCAACACTGGGGCCCCACAAGGGTGCGTTCTGAGCCCTCTCCTGTACTCCCTGTTCACCCACGACTGCGTGGCCATGCACGCCTCCAACTCAATCATCAAGTTTGCGGACGACACTACAGTGGTAGGCTTGATTACCAACAACGACGAGACGGCCTACAGGGAGGAGGTGAGGGCCCTCGGAGTGTGGTGTCAGGAAAATAACCTCACACTCAACGTCAACAAAACAAAGGAGATGATTGTGGACTTCAGGAAACAGCAGAGGGAGCACCCTCCTCGGTGTACACATCACGGAAAAACTGAAATGGTCCACCCACACAGACAGCGTTGTGAAGAAGGCGCAGCAGCTTAACTGCACATTGGCTTACAATATTCCTAGGCCATCATTGCAAATAAGAATTTGTTCTTAACTGTCTTGCCTAGTTAAAAAACAAATAAAGAAATAATTTAAAAACATGAAGTAGTTGTGTGTGAGTACTATTTGAGCCAATGTCCTAATGCATGGACCGGAAGGGTTTTCAACCAAGATCTCAGCGATCACTGCCTGCATCCTGTAGTACACTCAAAAAAGTTCTGGGACACTGTAAAATCCATGGAGAATAAGAGCACCTCCTCCCAGCTGCTCACTGCATTGAGGCTAGGAAACACTGTCACTATTGATGAATCCACAATAATTGAGAATTTCAATAAGCATTTTTCTACGGCTGGCCATGCTTTCCACCTGGCTACCCCTACCCCGGTCAACAGCCCTGCGCTCCCCACAGCAACTCGCCTAAACCTCCCCCACTTCTCCTTCACCCAAATCCAGATAGCTGATGTTCTGAAAGAGCTGCAAAATCTGGACCCCTACAAATCAGCCTGGCTAGACAATCTGGACCCTCTCTTTCTAAAATCATCCGCCGAAATTGTAGCAACCCCTATTACTAGCCTGTTCAACCTCTCTTTCGTATCGTCTGAGATTCCCATAGATTGTAAAGCTGCCGCGGTCATCCCCCTCTTCAAAGGGGAAGACACTCTAGACCCAAACTGCTACAGACCTATATCTATCCTGCCCTTCTAAGGTCTTTGAAAGCCAAGTTAACAAACAGATCACCGACCATTTAGAATCCCACCGTACCTTCTCCGCTATGCAATCTGGTTTCAGAGCTGGTCATGGGTGCACTTCAGCCACGCTCAAGGTCCTAAACGATATCTTAACCGCCATCAATAAGAGACATTACTGTGCAGCCGTATTCATCGACCTGGCTAAGGCTTTCGACTCTGTCAATCACAACATTCTTATTGGCAGACTCAACAGCCTTGGTTTCTCAAATGATTGCCTCTCTTGGTTCACCAACGACTTCTCCGATAGAGTTCAGTATGTAAAATCGGAGGGCGTGTTGTCCGGACCTCTGGCAGTCTCTATGGGGGTGCCACAGGGTTTAATTCTCGGGCCGACTATCTTCTCTGTATACATCAATGATGTCGCTCTCGCTGCTGGTGATTATTTGATCCACCTCTACGCAGATGACACCATTCTGTATACCTCTGGCCCTTTGTTGGACACTGTATTAACTAACCTCCAGATGAGCTTCAACGCCATACAACTCTCCTTCCGTGGCCTCCAACTGCTCTTAACTTCTTTGGGATAGGGGGCAGCTTTTTCACTTTTGGATGAAACGCATGCCCAGAGTAAACTGCCTCCTCCTCAGTCCCAGATGCTAATATATGCATATTATTATTAGTATTGGATAGAAAACACTCTGAAGTTTCTAAAACTGTTTGAATGATGTCTGTGAGTATAACAGAACTCATATGGCAGGCAAAAACCTGAGATAAAATCCAAACAGGAAGTGGGAAATCTGAGGTTTGTAGTTTTTGAACTCAGCCCTATCGAATACACAGTGGGATATGGGTCAAGTTGCACTTCCTAAGGCTTCCTAAGGCTTCCACTAGATGTCAACCGTCTTTAGAACGTTGTTTCAGGCTTCTACTGTGAAGTGGGGCCGGATGAGAGCTCTTTGAGTCAGTGGTCTGGTAGAGAGCCACGCACACCAATTCTCTGGTTGGAACATTATTGAACATTTATGATAAAAACATCCTAAAGATTGATTCTATACTTAGTTTGACAAGTTTCTTCGACCTGTAATATAACTTTTTGAACATTTCGTCCGACTGGACCTGAACGCGCGTTTGAATTTGTTTACCTAACAACCTAACAAAAGAAGCTATTTGGACATAAATGATGGACATTATCGAACAAAACAAACATTTATTGTGGAACTGCGATTCCTGGGAGTGCATTCTGATGAAGATCATCAAAGGTAAGTTATAATGCTATTTTTGACTAATGTTGATTGTGCAACATGGCGGATATTTCTTTTGGCTGGTTTGGGCTCTGAGCGCCATACTCAGATTATGCTTTTCCGTAAAGTTTTTTTGAAATCTGACACAGCGTTTGCATTAAGGAGAAGTGTATCTAAAGTTCCATGCATAACACTTGAATTTTCATCAACATTTGTAATGAGTATTTCTGTGAATTCATGTGGCTCTCTGCACAATCACTGCATGTTTTAGAACTACTGAACATAACGCGCCAATGTAAACTCAGATTTTTGGATATAAATATGCACTTTATCGAACAAAACATACATGTATTGTGTAACATGAAGTCCTATGAGGGTCATCTGATGAAGATCATCAAAGGTTAGTGATTAATTTTTATCACTATTTGTGCTTTTTGTGACTCCTCTCTTTGGCTGGAAAAATGGCTGAGATTTTCTGTGGCTTGGTAGTGACCTAACAAATTGTTTGTGGAGCTTTCACTGTAAAGCATTTTTGAAATCAGACACTGTGGCTGGATTAACGAGAATTTTATCTTTAAAATGGTGCCTAATACTTGTATGTTTGAGAAATTTAATTTCTGAGATTTCTGTTGATTTGTATTTGGCGCCCTGCAATTTCATTGGCTGTTGGCGAGGGGTTCCGCTAGCGGAAAGGGGTGCCGCTAGCGAAACCCCAGTCCTAGACAGGTTAAATGCAAGTAAAACTAAATGCATGCTCTTCAACCGACCGCTGCCCGCACCTGCCCGCCCGTCCAGCATCACTACTCTGGATGGTTCTGACTTAGAATATGTAGACAACTACAAATACCTAGGTGTCTGGTTAGACTGTAAACTCTCCTTCCAGACTCACAATAAACATCTACAATCCCAAATTAAATCTAGAATCGGCTTCCTATTTCACAAAACAAAGCATCCTTCACTCATGCTGCCAAACATACCCTCGTAAAACTGACCATCCTACCAATCCTGGACTTCGGCGATGTCATTTACAAAATAGCCTCCAACACAAATTGGATGCAGTCTAACACAGTGCCATCCGTTTTGTCACCAAAGCCCCATATACTACCCACCACTGCGACCTGTATGCTCTCATTGGCTGGCCCTCGCTGCATACTCGTACCCAAACCCACTGGCTCCAGGTCATCTACAAGTCTCTGCTAGGTAAAGCCCCGCCTTATATCAGTTCACTGGTCACCATAGCAGCACCCACCCATAGCACGCGCTCCAGCAGGTATATCTCACTGGTCACCACCAAAGCCAATTCTTCCTTTGGCCGCCTCTCCTTCCAGTTCTCTGCTGCCAATGACTGGAACGAACTGCAAAAATCTCTGAAGCTGGAGACTCTTACCTACCTCACTAGCTTTAAGCACCAGCTGTCAGAGCAGCTCACAGATCACTGCACCTGTACAAAGCTCATCTGTGTACAGGTACAGTGTCTCCTGACCCCTCCTGTCTCAGCCTCCAGTATTTATGCTGCAGTAGTTTATGTGTTGGGGGGCTAGGGTCAGTCTGTTATATCTGGAGTATTTCTCCAGTGTCCTGTGTGAATTTAAGTATGCTCTCTCTAATTCTCTCTTTCTCTCTTTCTTTCTTTCTTTCTTTCTATCTCTCTCTCGGGGGACCTGAGCCCTAGGACCATGCCTCAGGACTACCTGGCATGATGACTCCTTGATGTCCCCAGTCCACCTGGCCGTGCTGCTGCTCCAGTTTCAACTATTCTGCCTGCGGCTATGGAACCCTGACCTGTTCACCGGACGTGCTACCTGTCCCAGACCTGCTGTTTTCAACTCTCTAGAGACAGCAGGAGCGGTAGAGATACTCTCAATGATCGGCTATGAAAAGCCAACTGACATTTACTCCTGAGGTGCTGACCTGTTGCACCCTCGACAACTGCTGTGATTATTATTATTTGACCATGCTGGTCATTTATGAACATTTGAACATCTTGGCCATGTTCTGTTATAATCTCCACCCGGCACAGCCAGAAGAGGACTGGCCACCCCTCATAGCCTGGTTCCTCTCTAGGTTTCTTCCTAGGTTTTGGCCTTTCTAGGGAGTTTTTCCTAGCCACCGTGCTTCTACACCTGCATTGCTTGCTGTTTGGGGTTTCAGGCTGGGTTTCTGTACAGCACTTTGAGATATCAGCTGATTTAAGAAGGGCTTTATAAATACATTTGATTTGATCTGTAAATAGCCCATCCAATCTACCTCATCCCCATACTGTATTTATTTATTTATTTTGCTTCTTTGCACCCCAGTATCTCAACTTGCACATTCATCTCCTGCACATCCTACCATTCCAGTATTTAATCGCTATATTGTAATTACTTTGCCACCATGGCCTATTTATTGCCTTACCTCTCTTATCCTACCTCATTTGCACATGCTGTACATTGATCTTTCTACTGTATTATTGACTGTCTGTGTGCTTATCCCATATGTAACTCTGTGTTGTTGTATGTGTCGAACTGCTTTGCTTTATCTTGGCCAGGTCGCAGTTGTAAATGAGAACTTGTTCTCAACTAGCCTACCTGGTTAAATAAAGGTGTTCTCAACTAGCCTACCTGGTTAAATAAAGGGGAAATAAAATAAAATAAGAAGGGTCACGTTGCAGAAGAAAATGTTCCATAGCTTCAATACTGCCCTCGTGTGGAATATTTGTGTATAACGACACAACATCAAAAGTACCTAACAAAGTGTTATCATAGAGAGGATCAAGAGATTCAATAATAGAGATCATACTTCTGGTGTCCTTTACTAGGACTGACGTATTGGGTTGTAAATCAAGCAAAGCTTGTTTTTCATCCTGAGGTAAATGATGGAAAGATATGGACTTCTGTTTGTTCTTAACGAGATGAACAACATATTTTTCAACAAGTCTCCAATATGTCTCAATAGAGTGATTGAGATTGGCTGGAGGTATAAAATAACTCTTAATTCTAAAAGGAGTCGGAGTATGTGCAGGTGAGCAACCTACATGTTCAGTAGAAATATCACGATTAGGGGAGATTGTCACGCCCTGACCGTAGTTCCTTTTTTATGTCTCTATTTTGGTTTGGTCAGGGTGTGAGTTGGGGTGGGCATTCTATGTTTTTTTTCTATGTTTTCTATTTCTATGTGTTTGGCCTGGTATGGTTCTCAATCAGAGGCAGCTGTCTATCGTTGTCTCTGATTGAGAACCATACTTAGGTAGCCTTTTCCCACCTGGTGTTTGTGGGTAGTTGTTTCCTGTTTTGTGTTGTGTCACCTTTCAGGACTGTTTCGATTTTCGTTGTTTCACTTTGTTATTTTGTATTTCGTGTTCAGTTATAATAAATGAACATGGACACTTACCACGCTGCGTTTTGGTCCAATCTTTCCTGTTCCTCAGATGAAGAAGATCGTTACAGAGTTAAAATATTCCCTTAAACGGATGTTTCTAAAAAACTTAAACATGTCTACCTTAACATCAAAATCGTTGCACAAAATATAACCCTTTATTAAGCAAGGAGATATGGGCAGGGCTCAATATCTTGCTTGATAAATTAAAAACACTCAGTCCCGTGGGTTCTGGGACCGTGTGAACGGTCCCCTCTGCCTCTGATAGTCGTTTCTTCTTACCCCGTTGGGTGCGGCATCTCGTCGGTGTGCGTGCCCGCGGTCACCTCCGCCCAGTCTCTCGTTGGATAAAAAAACTGCCACTGGAAGCAGATGAGTCA
This sequence comes from Salvelinus fontinalis, assembly GCF_029448725.1. Classification (NCBI taxonomy): domain Eukaryota; kingdom Metazoa; phylum Chordata; class Actinopteri; order Salmoniformes; family Salmonidae; genus Salvelinus; species Salvelinus fontinalis. The sequence goes on along the minus strand of NC_074703.1, from coordinate 2,694,167 downwards.
TTACACTGCTGACTGTCAAATAAAACCAAAACCGACGCTCACCATGTCTGCAAAATCCTGTAAAGGGGTTGAAGAGCTCGGAGTTGTAAAGCAGATCTAAATGAAAAATATGGTAATCTACCATGGGAAAAGTGTTTCAAGAAATGGAACAAATGGACACGTGGGACTGGAGAGAGTCAGTTTCCAAAGCAGCGCTTGGACATAGTTGAAAGGGTCGTACAAACTAGAAAAATGGATATGAAAAAGAAACAAAAGAACTCAACCACTCTGTTACATATCATGTTAATGGAAGGAGAGACATTCCTGGGACAGGAAACTCAGGTTAGAACTTCTATTGAAAACAGAAAGAGAAGGTGCAGAACAAAAAGGTGGAGCCTTCAGCACCCCACACCCTACATAAAGGGTATAACCACCCCTTGGTACCAGTTGACCCCGGTGTAAAAGACATAATAATCAAAGGAACATTTATCACATTTATTTATTAAGTGGATGATGAAAGTGCAGCAAAAGTAGGAATGAAGGACTTAAAGACGGGCAGCTATGTCCCTGTCAAACCCTGGACAAAGGAGAAGGAAAAGGTCAAGTACAAGCCGTTTTCATTAGAAGAAGGAGAAAGTGAGGAGGAAATGGTTGAAGAGGATGATGAACTCGGGAGTATAAACATGAACTCTGCAAGGAATCTGCTGAAAACAAAGGAGACGGAAGAAAAGAGAAAGAGGAAGGGGAGAAAATGATGATTTATTGAAAGAAATTAACTACACGCTGAAAGCAAAGAAGCAGGCGACAACAGACCTGAAGGCCATCATGGCAACAATTAGCAAACTGACTCGGGACTTGGAACTGGAGACGGAAGAAGAGGAGAAAACAAAAGGAGGAAACAAAACTCAGAGACCTGAGATCGGAAAAGAACTCAGTCAGGTCACAGGTAGATGAGATGGATGAGAAACTCACCCTGTTGAACAACAGAAAGAAGGAAATTAGTAAAGATGGTAAGACTGAGTAAGACTGAGTGAGTATAACCAAATGCCCTTACAATTTAAAATGGTGAATGATCAGCCGGTATGTGAATTTAAATTTGGGGACCTCACTAACATGTGTGCAATGCTGCCTAGATTGTCAAAAGGGGCATCAGGATGGATTAGGCAGTTTGAGACACTGAATGGACACCTTACCCTGTGTTATGGTGATATCCTAGTGGTAATGGGTAGGTGTTTGTCCCACAGCCAATTAGACGAATTCAACCGAAATACTAATATGATGGGAGCAGCCTCAGAAGTGCCCCTTGACAGATGTAGGGAAAGACTGTGGGGAGTACTGAGGAACATGTCCCCTGGGGAGAGAGACATGGGACGTCTCATGCAACATGGTGTTGATGAGAACACTGATTGGGACAAGTGGCATGAACGACTTCAAGATAATGTGGGTGGATGAGATAGGAGAGTGTTTCGACAGCAGCCTGGCTAATGAGAACCTGTTCATTAACTACATCAGAAACTGCCCGGCCTCTGTCAAATCCAAAGTCCATAATGAGGTGACCTATTGACTGCCTTAAATGCGACCCTCAGTTTTGAAAAGGGAAAGCTGACAGCATACTTTCCATGGCAACGAAGGAACCTGTTAACGAACAGAAGTGGAGAAGTGGCTGCATATCCTCTACTCCCAGGAAAAGACCATGTTCAAACAACTGGAACGGATGTGTTCTACCAGCTCAGACTTCTGAACTTGAGAACAATTGGGGGAATAGTTACAACCTTTCACAGATCTGGTGGACGTGAACGCTTTGACCCTGAGGTCATACACTGCACCCTGAACTATGACAAAGGAGGAGAGGATGACGATTACAAGCAAGAATGGGAAGAACACATTGCAGCACACAAACCCCTCCATTGTTCTCGGACCATGTTACCTGGGAATAGAAGGCCTAGCCATCAGGTGTGAGTTGGACAGATCAACCTTTTCCTGGTATCGAGGTAAACCTGAAAGGTGTGTCACACGTCAGCTTACGAACAAATCAGGGCTATGCAGCTAAAGACCTGGGACACATGGTTAAGAGGCTGACCAAATCTCACTGGGACAGAAGGGATGACCTGAAACAGGATCTGTGCAACATTTACACCAATGAGTTTGATGACATGATGATTGATGTTGGCCATGTCTACACTTGCATACCAACTCAGTCTGAAATGATTTACCATGAATCAGAGGCCATCTACACTGAGTACCCCCTTAGACTCATGGCCTTAACTCCAGAAGAAGAGGAAGCCCTGGCAGCAGTACCAGAGGGGCTTTGGTGCCAAGGTGATGATGACGTGTGTCTCATTGCTTCGGCTGCACCCGTGAAAATACAACTGAGGGATGGATGCTCAGGTCCAAGAATAAAACAATACCCAATGTCACCAGAGGGAGAAGAGGGAATTGGCCTGACGATAGACAATCTAACCAGAGGAGGTGTCTTGTATGAATGTGTGAGTCCCTACAACACTCCCATTCTTCCTGTAAAGAAACCCACAGAATGGTTCAAGATTTCAGACCTCTGAATGCAGTTTTAACCAAAGAGATGGCAATGGTACCAGACCCCACCATCGTCTTGAGCAACATACCAACAACTTCTACTGTATTTTCAGTGGTTGGCCTCAGTGGAGCTTTTTTCTCGGTCCCACTCAGTGAGGAAAGCAAAGAGATCTTTGCATTCACCTATAGGGGGCTCCAAATGAGTTACAATCGTCTTCCACAAGGTTATGCTTGCAGCCCTTCGATCTTCAACAGAGTCCTACAAAATGATCTGGCAGACTTGGCTTTTCCCAAAGGGCGTCAGCTTATACAATATGTTGACGACCTGTTGGTTTGCAGCTCTGACATGGACCACTGTAAGGAAGACACTCTTTACTTGTTGAAGAGGCTGTATGAGAAAGTCCACAAGGTCTCGAAAACCAAACTACAATTGTGGAAAGAAGAGGTTCTATTCATAGGACTGAACATTACCCATCAGTGCAAAGCACTGTCAAAAGAAAGGATTGAAGCTATCCTCAATACCTCGAAGCCAACGAAAGTCTCAGAAATGGTGTCATTTCTGGGGTGTACTGGATACTGTAGGCAATGGATCTGCGATTACTCGCTTATTGCACGACCACTGAGGGAAATGTGTGGAGGAGAAGGAAGAAGAGTCCTCAGCTGGACGTCTGAAACAGAAGAGGCATTCATCAGACTCAAACAAGCATTGGCATCTACACCAGCGCTGGGTTTGCCAAACTATGATGTGCCATTTTTTCTATTTGTGGGGGGAAATAATGGGTTTGCTACAGCAGTGCTTACCCAGAAGTCTCAAGGAAGGATGTACTTTTGGTATCCCACTCTGTTCTGGCAATCATAAGCAACAACAACTCCTGCATGACTGGGACCAGAATAGCTGGATATGAATGGCTATTGACCCAACCTAATGTACAACTCAAAAGGTGTACGTACTGTGGTGAATCCTGCACAGCTACTAGCATCACTTGAAGATGGAGAATAACATAATTGCATTGAACAAATCTCGGCTGATTCAAAGGCAAGGCCTGATCTCTACGATACTCCTCTGGACTTCGCAGACATGGTGCTGTGCGTCGACGGTTCAGCATACATAGATCAAGTGACAGGTAAGAAACATGCAGGCTATTGTGTTACATCGTATGGCAAGAAAGTGTACATTGAGCAACCACTGGTAGACTATGTTTCTGCACAACAGGCTGAACTCCTTGCTCTCTCTATAGCATGTGAAAAAGGGACAGGGTTAGATTTGACTATCTACTCAGACTCGGCATATGCTATGGTGTTTGTCGTGGTGTGGAGTTTTGGAGAGAGAGAGGTTTTACCACAGTGGCTGGTATTCCAATAAAGAACAGATTACATGTTGAGTCTTTGTTGGAGGCTATTATGTTACCAAGGAAACTAGCTATTGTTAAGGTAGTACATTATACTGTCAAATTGCATTTGGATTGTTAATTATTGTCTTCCTTTCACTTTTATGAATTCTTGAAACTACAAGAAATTTCTAAAATTGGCACACTGGTAAAGCTGACTTTGAGAGTGAGGGTAATGCACTAGCGGATGGAGGTTCTAAAACCGCTGCTTCTCTCTGTCACGTTTTCTCTCTGCCTCTGTCTGTGGTTACAGCCTCACCCTTAGAGGATCTGATTAAACATCAGTCACATGACACTCTCCACCACCAACTCTGGGCTCAGAGAGGATGTTTGAGAAACAAAGATGGCCTGTGGGTTCATGATCTTACTGGCAACCCCTGTTTGCCATCTGACATGGTTTCACAAATTTGTTCCCTTGCACATGGGCAAATTTTGGATTCCTGGTTCTGCCCAAACTTGACTCAATTTGTGAAACAGCATATTTACAGGTGTGAGACTTGTGTTCTGTTTTAACATACAAGCAGGAACACCATTAGAGTCAGGCCATTTCCCATTACACATTTGGCCATGGATTTCATTGATATGACAGAGAGAAAAGAGAGAAAGAGGTACTGCTTGGTGTTGATTGACAAGTTCACCAGGTGGGTGAAGGCATTCCCCACTACTAATTGTGATGCAAAAACAGTTGCTAAGCTATTGGTCAGGGAAATTATACCTAGATTTCGGATCCCTGAAGTTTTGTCGGCCGACAATGGCACCCATTTCACAGGAGATGTGGTTGCACAAGTGGCTAAAATGATGGGTGTTGACCAGAAGTTTGTGTCCATCTATCATCCACAGAGTAACAGAGTTACTGAGAGGGCTAATCAGACCCTGAAAGGCTCCCTTGCCAGGCTCCCTTGCCAGGCTCCCTTGCCAAACTATGTCATTCCACGGGAATGACATGGGTAGAGGGATTACCTCTTGTCCTTATGAAAATGAGGAGTAGCATTAGTAAAGGGATTGGGTGTACACCTTATGAAATACTTACAGGACGACCAATGAACACCCCAGGGGTGAGACCAATGACAGACCGACAGATAGACCTGAATTATGCTCAGTGTGACCATCTTGAGTACATGAAGGAACTAATCTCTGTTGTAAGATCTCTCCACTCTCACACTAGGAAAGCAGTAGAACCGATCCCAGGTGAGGCTCCAGATGCTCTAACCATCTGTGTAGGAGACTGAGTGAAACTACGGGTCCATAAAAGAAAATGGAACCAGCCAAGATGGATGGGACCCTTCCAGGTGACCATGGCAACACCAACTGCAATCCGGGTAGCAGAAAGGTTCGATTGGCACCATCTCTCCCATTGCAGGCTTCTCCCAGGTTGGCAACCGTCCTGCTTGGAGGACACCGATGAGGAGGGGCCAGAGGAGAAACGGGGAAGACCATAGCCAGAGGGCCGAGACCAAAGGCCAGAAGAACCAACAGAGGGTTCAGCCACAGAACTTGAAGAGTCATCAGATGTCGAGGACACCATCATACACACACACTATGGTTGTGAAACAAGAAAATCGCAACCATGTAAACACACGTGCAGGGTATTTATTGCTCTCCAAATCCTACTCGTTCCCTTTGTGGACGGGGATGTGGAGAATAATAAATGGATGAAAGCAGTGACATACATAGTATTAGAGGGGAAGGGGAACACATCTGGCACACGGGTAACAATTTCCAGAAACCCACCTCCACAGCCTTTCTGTAGGGAACCCAGGCAGTACCAATGGGAAAGAATGATTTTGGATGTTAATTACTCCATTTTATGCAAAGGAACAATAACAGGGTTCAACAAAGAAACAGCAATTATACTATTCTGATGTTGGTCACTAGGGGGAAGGAAGCAACATGGGAAGGTGGATTATCCAATAGGACAACAGGTAATAGTTCAGATGCAGGTAAAGAATTTAAGGAGGGTGGGCCCATTGAGACTAAATGGCCAAGGTGGAAGAAGGTTCTTAGCGTACAACCAGGTAACATTTCTCAGCTGATTAAATGCAGAGGACCTCCAGAAGTACAATGGGGAGAGTATCTGACTGGTAGTGTAAAGCCCCTAAATGATAAAGGAGATGTTGTGTTGACAGGATGAAAACTCACCATAACTCCCCCTGTTTGTATCTGCAACTCAGGGAATGTGGATGTAGGGAACACCACTATTTGCCTGTCTTACACAGGCCTAAAAACTGATACCAGTAGTTTTGATGTACTGGATGGGCAACAATTGATAACTAGGGTAAATATGTCAAACATAGGCAAAGGCATGGGGACACCTCCAGATCATCTCTGGATCTGTTGGGGTAATGGCTACATGTTCCTCCCCAGGGGATGGAAAGGGTGTTGTTATCTGGGGGAAACTGAACTGATAGCAGCAACATTACCTGCTTCTGAGCTGTTGAACAGTTCTTTGCAAATTAGTTTCAGATCGAATGACAGAGATAAAAGAGCAGTGGCTCAAAATAATGAATCTTCTGGACATGTGCTGTCTCAGGTAGAGATGGCAGCCCTGGTAATCTGTCCAGGTGCAGGAGTTGTAGTAAAGGGTAAGGGGATTAACAAGTGGACATACTCCATGCAGGCCCTTACTAATTTGACCGTACAGGGTTTTACTCAGTTGTCACTAGATGTGCAGAATTTGAAGGCAGTAGTGACCAGAGATGAAATGGCACATATTGGCTAAAGACAGAGGGGGCTACAGGTCCTTTGGAAGAGACGATTAAGATTACTGTGTCATGTTGCTTCCTGACTCCTCTGACAACATGACAGCTATTATTAATGACCTGGATAAATTATGTTGTACTCTGGGAAAAGCTGACAACACTATCTTTGACCAAATTGGACACTGGTTTAAGGGTGTATTTTCACATGATGGGTAAGGTAATGATGTTCCTGGATGCCATGATTGTTCCACTTCTGGTAGGACTACTGTGCTTTGCTGTTGCTTTCTGTATAATAACGTGCTTGGCTCAAAAGACTGTTGAACATTTGGGGACTTGGGGTGGTCACAAGAAGGGAGCAAACTTACTTGATGTGGTAGAAGGAAGAAGGAAGAATGGGAGTATAGACAGACTCAACCCACCACTACCAGCATTCCAGGAACCTCAGGAGTGTTTTTGTCCTTTAGCAGGCCATCCCTGGGATCAAATGGATCCGGGGGATTGACAAATCTGTTTGATATCAGAGGAGAATATTATGGTTGATGGTGTGAGACTCTGGGTGAGTCTCAAAGGGGGGAATGATGGGGTCAAATTGGGGTCATGATAGGGGCTGCACCAAATGTTTGATGTATTATAATATTTGTTTATGCTTATGTTGTATTAATAGATTTATAAGGTCCTAGACTACAGATTAACTATTTACATTTAAGTCATTTAGCAGACGCTCTTATCCAGAGCGACTTACAAATTGGAAAGTTCATACATATTCATCCTGGTCCCCCCATGGGAATTGAACCCTGGTCCCCCCGTGGGAATTGAACCCACGACCCTGGCGTTGCAAGCGCCATGCTCTACCAACTGAGCCACACGGGAACTATATATATATATATTCATTATAAGGTTTTAAAATTGTTCCACAGTATTTTATAAGTCTCTACCTCTTATAAAGAAATTATCTGAGAAATGTGTGAAATTATTGTATGGGGTCTGTGAGAAAGCACTTCAAAGATAAACATAGAGCCCTGCAGGGGAGTAGAAGAGATAATAAGCTAGTCAGACATACCTCTAGAAATCCACTTGGGGTAGTGGACATTTACTGCTGAGGACTTAGAAAACACTGGAACTATTGTATCTCTTGCAAGTTTGTATAGCTGTGTATGCATGGGTTTGGTCTGAGGAGTAGCAGGTAATGACGTATGCAGTGACATCACAGGGGGCTGACTACAAGCATGATTAAAGCAACTTGGACTTTTCTTATAGGGCAGAACTCAGGAGAGACACTAGTTGTGTATGTGATGTTTGATCTTTGACTTCTGTCTAAAGCTGTATTTTGATTAAAATTGTAATGATTTATAAGTGCACATTTTGAGTGTTCCTTATTTGTTAAGTAAATAAAACGGAGCACAGAAAAACGGAACCAACACTTGCATAGATAAATAAAGATAAAAAATGTTTTTTAAATCCCCAACAGAACACAGTTTATCAGTGAAGAGTAGCCTACACTGTACAGAACACAGTTTATCAGTGAAGAGTAGCCTACACTGTACGGAACACAGTTTCAGTGAAGAGTAGCCTACACTGTACAGAACACAGTTTATCAGTGAAGAGTAGCCTACACTGTACAGAACACAGTTTATCAGTGAAGAGCAGTCTACACTGTACAGAACACAGTTTATCAGTGAAGAGTAGCCTACACTGTACAGAACACAGTTTATCAGTGAAGAGTAGTCTACACTGTACAGAACACAGTTTATCAGTGAAGAGTAGTCTACACTGTACAGAACACAGTTTATCAGTGAAGAGTAGTCTACACTGTACAGAACACAGTTTATCAGTGAAGAGTAGTCTACACTGTACAGAACACAGTTTATCAGTGAAGAGTAGCCTACACTGTACAGAACACAGTTTATCAGTGAAGAGTAGTCTACACTGTACAGAACACAGTTTATCAGTGAAGAGTAGCCTACACTGTACAGAACACAGTTTATCAGTGAAGAGTAGTCTACACTGTACAGAACACAGTTTATCAGTGAAGAGTAGTCTACACTGTACAGAACACAGTTTATCAGTGAAGAGTAGCCTACACTGTACAGGACACAGTTTATCAGTGAAGAGTAGTCTACACTGTACAGAACACAGTTTATCAGTGAAGAGTAGCCTACACTGTACAGAACACAGTTTATCAGTGAAGAGTAGTCTACACTGTACAGAACACAGTTTATCAGTGAAGAGTAGTCTACACTGTACAGAACACAGTTTATCAGTGAAGAGTAGACTACACTGTACAGAACACAGTTTATCAGTGAAGAGTAGTCTACACTGTACATAACACAGTTTATCAGTGAAGGGTAGCCTACACTGTACAGAACACAGTTTATCAGTGAAAAGTAGCCTACACTGTACAGAACACAGTTTATCAGTGAAGAGTAGCCTACACTGTACAGAATACAGTTTATCAGTGAAGAGTAGTCTACACTGTACAGAACACAGTTTATCAGTGAAGAGTAGTCTACACTGTACAGAACACAATTTATCAGTGAAGAGTAGCCTACACTGTACAGAACACAGTTTATCAGTGAAGAGTAGCCTACACTGTACAGAACACAGTTTATCAGTGAAGAGTAGCCTACACTGTACAGAACACAGTTTATCAGTGAAGAGTAGCCTACACTGTACATAACACAGTTTATCAGTGAAGAGTAGCCTACACTGTACATAACACAGTTTATCAGTGAAGAGTAGCCTACACTGTACAGAACACAGTTTATCAGTGAAGAGTAGCCTACACTGTACAGAACAATGAATCAAAGGGAAGACATCAATTGCGTTTGTGACACAGGTAAAATCTATGGTCACGTGTGTTTTTCTTTTATTTAAGAGGAATATTTTAATTTCTGATTCATTCTGGGTATAACTTGAGTCCTCCCAGTGGTTTCCTATTGAAATGCATTTATACCTATTGTTGCCAGTAGTAGGAGGCAAATGGTACGTTTTGTCTTCACATCTGGTCACTTCTATGAACGAACTGCTGTAACTTCCTCATTCTTCTGAGAGAAGCCTAACGGGACAGACGAAAACGTTATCCTGCCGCATCGTGTCTCCTGTTTTACAGGTTGGTACTATGTACAAATACACAATGTCACATAATAGTAATTGGACGAGGTTAGCTAAATGTAGACGAGTCTGTATAGGAGTTGTGAAGTGTGTACCGGTTAATATAACCGAGTAGAACAAGGCTTAGTTTTCCGGACTGTAGGCTAGTTGTTGTGAAAGTGTGGGGGGGGGGGGGGGGGGGGAGACTGGTGTCTAGTAGAAACACAATGTCGAGGGCTGGAAGTGAAATGGAAGTGAGTGAGGACGAGTTACGTGAAGTGGAAGGTGTAGTGAAGAGCTCGGGAACCTGAGCCTCACATAAACGGACATGTTAAAGAAGAATCTGGTCCAGTAGGAGGGACATTTTTGGAGAGTTGATCCTGGCCTTTTTGGCGGGTCCATTTGTTTTTTGGCGGGTTCTTTTGTAGTTTCAGTGTGGGTGTAAAATGAGTTGAGTCCGTGAAGGTAATCTGTAGTGGGCTTGTGATGTGTACTTCTTCCGCCTTGGAGGGATCTGGTGCTCAATATCACGCAACTCGGGACAAGATCGGTTGTTTGATTTGCTCTTCGGAACAGAGCGCCGTTGAAAGGAGTGATTACCGGGGGAGCTGTAAATGTGAAGGAAAACCAGTTGAGGGGGAGGATTCCCGGTGTGTGATACTCGTCGTTTGGTGCGATGTAGTCAGGGTGGGGTGAAGGGTGAGAGAAGAGTCAGTAGCTCTATTCAGACCAGATTAGTTTTACTGGGAGAGGTCAGGTAATGTAATGCTGTGCTCCAGCACAAAACAGCACATCTGTAATTTTAGTGCCGTCCGAATCTGCCATGTCATACATTTGTACATGGCAGGAGAGCAGTGGTGAAAAAAATACCCAAATTTCATACTTGAGTAAAAGTAAAGATACCTTGATAGAAAATTCCTCAAGTAAAAGTGAAAGTGAAAGTCACCCAGTAAAATACTACTTGAGTAAAAGTCTAAAAGTATTTGGTTTTAAATGAACTTAAGTATCACAAGTAAAAGTATAAATCATTAAACATTTATTACATTAAGCAACGATTTTTATTATTATTATTTACGGATAGCCAGGGGCACAGTTAAACACTCAGACATCATTTACAAACAAAGCATTTGTGTTTAGTGAGTCCACCAGATCAGAGGCAGTAGGGATGACCAGGGATGTTCTCTTGATGAGAATGTGAATGGGACAATTTTCCTGTCCTGCTGAGCATTCAAAATGTAACGAGTACTTTTACGTGTCAGGGAAAGTGTAAGGAGTAAAAAGTACCACGTTTTCTTTAGGAATGTAGTGAAGTAATTGTAAAAGTTGTCAAAAATATAAATAGTAAGGTACAGATACCCCCAAAAAACGATTAAGTAGTACTTAAAATGATTTCTACTTCGGTACTTTACACCACCAGCTGCAAAGTCCTCTGATAATACTAGTCCCGTGCGAATCGGCATCCTTTTGAGAGAAATGTCTGACTTTGACAGGTGTTTTGTTGCTCACGGTTTGAGCAAGAAAACAACTGATTTGATGAATTGAACGAAGTGCTGGGCATGGCCTATGTATGACGAGCCTACATGTATCAACTTCCCCAGTGAATGATTTGGTTTACCTTATGTAGGAATGAATTGAATATCGCCAAATGCATCATTACAAATATTGCGCCTATTTAATGCAAAACCCAGCACTTTAGTGAAAACCCAGCTCTTTCAGGTTGTGAAAATATAAACAAATATTAAGGACACACTCCCGCACCTATAACGCTACCGCCAGGGCTGAGATTTATCATTGCATTAGGTTTGTTAAAATAGAGCCCTGAATGTCACATTAACGGTGCGTTTGTAAATTCACTCTGGCTATCTACTCCGATTTCAGAGCACTCTCATCCGAGTGTGTCAGAGAGCAGAATAACTTATGAATTTAATAAGAACGCTCAACACCCGTTGAATATGGCCGGTGTCGGTAAACGTCGGCATAAAAAGCGTAGTTATTGTTGCCAACAGCACACTTACCGTCACCAACGCTCTGGATATCATGAAAACAGCTTTACCAGCTCTGCTAGGTTAAGTAAAATGATCAGAGGATGATGAGGTGTTCTCTCATTTGTGTCTGGAAGTAGCTAGCAAGCTAGCCATCGTTAGCCAGTTAGCCAGTTAGCTTGGGTGCTTGACTACCGTTGTGAGGGCAGAACGCTCAGATCAACGCTACTCCTCGACCAGAACGTCCAGTGTGAGCGAAACGCTCTGAATTTACCAACGGGCAATCTGACAACACTCTGAATATATGACCGGATAATCTGACAATGCTCTGAATTTACCAACGCCCAGCGCGCACTCTGGCACTCCAGATTTAATTTACGAACACACCCTGTGTTGTTACACAATAGTATGGAGGTAATAACACAAGTTAATCAATCCAAAACTTTTCAATAATTGACCACTTGTCTTTTGAACACACCTGTTGTACGGACTAGTAGGGTGGTAATAACACAAGCTTATCAATCATGTCCTCGTAAGAGACTGTTTGGTTCACATTTGAGTAATCATTTGGCATTTTCACATATGACTGTCTACTCAACTAAATTGGAAAATGTAAAACAAGGTGATTTTCTAATTTGTTATTATAATTATATCTCTCCATTACCTTCTATAGCCTGACCAACAAGACAGTTGCTTTATTAATTTACTACCATCTGGTTTAGACAGGACCTTTCCAGAAGTTGAGGGTGGGGCATGGTTTAGACAGGACCTTTCCAGAAGTTGAGGGTGGGGCATGGTTTAGACAGGACCTTTCCAGAAGTTGAGGGTGGGGCATGGTTTAGACAGGACCTTTCCAGAAGTTGAGGGTGGGGCATGGTTTAGACAGGACCTTTCCAGAAGTTGAGGGTGGGGCATGGTTTAGACAGGACCTTTCCAGAAGTTGAGGGTGGGGCATGGTTTAGACAGGACCTTTCCAGAAGTTGAGGGTGGGGCATGGTTTAGACAGGACCTTTCCAGAAGTTGAGGGTGGGGCAGGTATGTTACGCTCACTGCATGGGGGGGCATTTATACAGTACCCTATATATGCAGTGATCACCAACAGTCTCTGGTTTAGACAGGACCTTTCCAGAAGTTGAGGGTGGGGCAGGTATGTTACGCTCACTGCATGGGGGGGCATTTATACAGTACCCTATATATGCAGTGATCACCAACAGTCTCTGGTTTAGACAGGACCTTTCCAGAAGTTGAGGGTGGGGCAGGTATGTTACCTCACTGCATGGGGGGGCATTTATACAGTACCCTATATATGCAGTGATCACCAACAGTGTCTGGTTTAGACGTGGTTGCTATAGCAGTAAGCTACTACACCATCACAACTGATTTTTCTAGTTGGATTCATTCAACCAAAGCTTAGCTGGTCATTGAGTGCCATTGGATCTGGCTTGTTCTTGTGAACCACCAGTGGGCGGGGTGTCTGTTTTACAAGCCAAAGAGAGAAGGTGCTGGTTTATTTTGTTGTATACACTTTATTGAAAGCCCTCTCTGGGCCGTCTTCTTCCCTGTTCTTCTGCAGTCTACCTGTTCTCGGTCGTTCTCACAAGTAGAGTGCCTTTTGCTCTTTTTATATTTGAAGTAGAAATGTGCACCAACATTGCATCCTTCTGTTTCTTTTCTATTTCTAGGACGATTTTAACCCAAACATTACGCCACGTTTTGATCATCATTGTAAAGCCTAGTTATTTGGTTGCTTCGACAGTCATTTTTGAAGATTTTTGAAAGTATACAACGTGATTAGTGATGAATTTACATTTGTCCCTCATTTCAAGATCCGACCCTGTTACGTACTTGAACTGAACTCTCATTTTAATATGGAGAAACTATTATTTTATAAAAAATGTTTCAAAAGAAACATTTAACATCTAATAGTTATAGTGTAAAAGCTGCTGACCTGGGGAAGGAGAAAGGGGATACCTAGTCAGTAGGTGAGCTGGGGAAGGGGAAAGGGGATACCTAGTCAGCAGGTGAGCTGGGGAAGGTGAAAGGGGATACCTAGTCAGCAGGTGAGCTGGGGAAGGGGAAAGGGGATACCTAGTCAGCAGGTGAGCTGGGGAAGGGGAAAGGGGATACCTAGTCAGCAGGTGAGCTGGGGAAGGGGAAAGGGGATACCTAGTCAGCGGGTGAGCTGGGGAAGGGGAAAGGGGATACCTAGTCAGTAGGTGAGCTGGGGAAGGGGAAAGGGGATATCTAGTCAGCAGGTGAGCTGGGGAAGGGGAAAGGGGATACCTAGTCAACAGGTGAGCTGGGGAAGGAGAAAGGGGATACCTAGTCAGCAGGTGAGCTGGGGGAGGTGAAAGGAGATACCTAGTCAGCAGGTGAGCTGGGGAAGGGGAAAGGGGATACCTAGTCAGCGGGTGAGCTGGGGAAGGGGAAAGGGGATACCTAGTCAGCGGGTGAGCTGGGGAAGGGGAAAGGGGATACCTAGTCAGCAGGTGAGCTGGGGAAGGGGAAAGGGGATACCTAGTCAGCAGGTGAGCTGGGGAAGGGGAAAGGGGATACCTAGTCAGCAGGTGAGCTGGGAAAGGGGATACCTAGTCAGCAGGTGAGCTGGGGAAGGGGAAAGGGGATACCTAGTCAGCAGGTGAGCTGGGGAAGGGGAAAGGGGATACCTAGTCAGCAGGTGAGCTGGGGAAGGGGAAAGGGGATACCTAGTCAGCGGGTGAGCTGGGGAAGGGGAAAGGGGATACCTAGTCAGCGGGTGAGCTGGGGAAGGGGAAAGGGGATACCTAGTCAGCAGGTGAGCTGGGGAAGGGGAAAGGGGATACCTAGTCAGCAGGTGAGCTGGGGAAGGGGAAAGGGGATACCTAGTCAGCAGGTGAGCTGGGGAAGGGGAAAGGGGATACCTAGTCAGCGGGTGAGCTGGGGAAGAGGAAAGGGGATACCTAGTCAGCAGGTGAGCTGGGGAAGAGGAAAGGGGATACCTAGTCAGCAGGTGAGCTGGGAAAGGGGATACCTAGTCAGCAGGTGAGCTGGGGAAGGGGAAAGGGGATACCTAGTCAGCAGGTGAGCTGGGGAAGGGGAAAGGGGATACCTAGTCAGCAGGTGAGCTGGGGAAGGGGAAAGGAGATACCTAGTCAGCAGGTGAGCTGCGGAAGTAGAAAGGGGATACCTAGTCAGTAGGTGAGCTGGGGAAGGAGAAAGGGGATACCTAGTCAGTAGGTGAGCTGGGGAAGGAGAAAGGGGATTCCTAGTCAGCAGGTGAGCTGGGGAAGGAGAAAGGGGATACCTAGTCAGTAGGTGAGCTGGGGAAGGAGAAAGGGGATACCTAGTCAGTAGGTGAGCTGGGGAAGGAGAAAGGGGATGCCTAGTCAGTAGGTGAGCTGGGGAAGGAGAAAGGGGATACCTAGTCAGTAGGTGAGCTGGGGAAGGAGAAAGGGGATACCTAGTCAGTAGGTGAGCTGGGGAAGGAGAAAGGGGATACCTAGTCAGTAGGTGAGCTGGGGAAGGAGAAAGGGGATTCCTAGTCAGCAGGTGAGCTGGGGAAGTAGAAAGGGGATACCTAGTCAGTAGGTGAGCTGGGGAAGTAGAAAGGGGATACCTAGTCAGTAGGTGAGCTGGGGAAGGAGAAAGGGGATACCTAGTCAGCAGGTGAGCTGGAGAAGAGGAAAGGGGATACCTAGTCAGCAGGTGAGCTGGGGAAGGGGAAAGGGGATACCTAGTCAGCAGGTGAGCTGGGGAAGGGGAAAGGGGATACCTAGTCAGTAGGTGAGCTGGGGAAGGGGAAAGGGGATACCTAGTCAACAGGTGAGCTGGGGAAGGAGAAAGGGGATACCTAGTCAACAGGTGAGCTGGAGAAGAGGAAAGGGGATACCTAGTCAGCAGGTGAGCTGGGAAAGGGGAAAGGGGATACCTAGTCAACAGGTGAGCTGGGGAAGGGGAAAGGGGATACCTAGTCAACAGGTGAGCTGGGGAATGGGAAAGGGGATACCTAGTCAGTAGGTGAGCTGGGGAAGGAGAAAGGGGATACCTAGTCAGTAGGTGAGCTGGGGAAGGAGAAAGGGGATTCCTAGTCAGCAGGTGAGCTGGGGAAGTAGAAAGGGGATACCTAGTCAGTAGGTGAGCTGGAGAAGAGGAAAGGGGATACCTAGTCAGCAGGTGAGCTGGGGAAGGGGAAAGGGGAAACCTAGTCAGCGGGTGAGCTGGGGAAGGGGAAAGGAGATACCTAGTCAGTAGGTGAGCTGGGGAAGAGGAAAGGAGATACCTAGTCAGTAGGTGAGCTGGGGAAGGGGAAAGGGGATACCTAGTCAGCAGGTGAGCTGGAGAAGAGGAAAGGGGATACCTAGTCAGCAGGTGAGCTGGGGAAGGGGAAAGGGGAAACCTAGTCAGCGGGTGAGCTGGGGAAGGGGAAAGGGGATACCTAGTCAGCAGGTGAGCTGGGGAAGGGGAAGGGGGATACCTAGTCAACAGGTGAGCTGGGGAAGGGGAAAGGGGATACCTAGTCAGCAGGTGAGCTGGGGAAGGGGAAAGGGGATACCTAGTCAGCAGGTGAGCTGGGGAAGGGGAAAGGAGATACCTAGTCAGCAGGTGAACTGGAGAAGGGGAAAGGGGATACCTAGTCAGTAGGTGAGCTGGAGAAGGAGAAAGGGGATTCCTAGTCAGCAGGTGAGCTGGGGAAGAGGAAAGGGGATACCTAGTCAGTAGGTGAGCTGGGGAAGGGGAAAGGAGATACCTAGTCAACAGGTGAGCTGGGGAAGGGGAAAGGAGATACCTAGTCAGCAGGTGAACTGGAGAAGGGGAAAGGGGATACCTAGTCAGTAGGTGAGCTGGAGAAGGAGAAAGGGGATTCCTAGTCAGCAGGTGAGCTGGGGAAGAGGAAAGGGGATACCTAGTCAGTAGGTGAGCTGGGGAAGGGGAAAGGAGATACCTAGTCAGTAGGTGAGCTGGGGAAGTGGAAAGGGGATACCTAGTCAGCAGGTGAGCTGGGGAAGGAGAAAGGGGATACCTAGTCAGTAGGTGAGCTGGGGAAGGGGAAAGGGGATACCTAGTCAACAGGTGAGCTGGAGAAGAGGAAAGGGGATACCTAGTCAGTAGGTGACCTGGGGAAGGGGAAAGGAGATACCTAGTCAGTAGGTGAGCTGGGGAAGGGGAAAGGAGATACCTAGTCAGTAGGTGAGCTGGGGAAGTGGAAAGGGGATACCTAGTCAGTAGGTGAGCTGGGGAAGGGGAAAGGGGATACCTAGTCAACAGGTGAGCTGGGGAAGGGGAAAGGAGATACCTAGTCAGCAGGTGAACTGGAGAAGGGGAAAGGGGATACCTAGTCAGCAGGTGAGCTGGGGAAGTAGAAAGGGGATACCTAGTCAGTAGGTGAGCTGGGGAAGGAGAAAGGGGATACCTAGTCAGTAGGTGAGCTGGGGAAGGAGAAAGGGGATTCCTAGTCAGCAGGTGAGCTGGGGAAGGGGAAAGGGGATACCTAGTCAGCAGGTGAGCTGGGGAAGGGGAAAGGGGATACCTAGTCAGTAGGTGAGCTGGGGAAGAGGAAAGGGGATACCTAGTCAGCAGGTGAGCTGGGGAAGTAGAAAGGGGATACCTAGTCAGTAGGTGAGCTGGGGAAGGAGAAAGGGGATACCTAGTCAGCAGGTGTCAGCAGGTGAGCTGGGGAAGGAGTAAGGGGATACCTAGTCAGTAGGTGAGCTGGGGAAGTAGAAAGGGGATACCTAGTCAGTAGGTGAGCTGGGGAAGGAGAAAGGGGATACCTAGTCAGTAGGTGAGCTGGGGAAGGAGAAAGGGGATTCCTAGTCAGCAGGTGAGCTGGGGAAGGAGAAAGGGGATACCTAGTCAGTAGGTGAGCTGGGGAAGGAGGGGAAGGGGGGGATACCTAGGGGATACCTAGTCAGCAGGTGAGCTGGGGAAGGAGAAAGGGGATACCTAGTCAGTAGGTGAGCTGGGGAAGGGGAAAGGGGATACCTAGTCAGCAGGTGAGCTGGGGAAGGGGAAAGGGGATACCTAGTCAGCAGGTGAGCTGGGGAAGGGGAAAGGGGATACCTAGTCAGCAGGTGAGCTGGGGAAGGGGAAAGGAGATACCTAGTCAGCAGGTGAGCTGGGGAAGGGGAAAGGGGATACCTAGTCAGCAGGTGAGCTGGGGAAGGGGAAAGGGGATACCTAGTCAGCAGGTGAGCTGGGGAAGGGGAAAGGGGATACCTAGTCAGTAGGTGAGCTGGGGAAGGGGAAAGGGGATACCTAGTCAGCAGGTGAGCTGGGGAAGGGGAAAGGGGATACCTAGTCAGCTGCTCGTTGCTCGTCACTTCACTGAGTCTACCTTTAACCTCTTGAGATGGGAAAACATGTTTTTTTATGAAGTTGAACGTGCTCTTTATGACAATGTTACAATTAGGTGACACAAATAGTTGTTGTTTTTTAAACCAAATTACCCAAAATGCACTATTGATGGAATGACCCTCTTATCAACCACAAGGGACTTAATAATGTTGAATCATTTCACAGGTCATTTCACAGGTCCAATGGCAGCCATGGTGAAGTCTGAGAGCGATGTAAGTGAAGTTATTTTAGTTTTAATTTAAGGATGACTTTAATGGGTCACATAATAAAAGAATCATCAGCATCAAGGACAGAGGGGTCTTATCGTGTGTGTGTATATATTTATACAATACTGTTTCTCAATATGATGAAAATATACTGCAGAGTATCTCAGAATACTTTATCCTCACCATTTCAGTAACATCAGTAACATGAGAATATTGACACCAAAAATCAATATTCTATTTTCTTTTACAGATTTATCCAGAAACGAAACACTGTCACTCATTCTCCTTCAGTTTCCAAACTCATAAAATAACCAAAGAGGAAATCACCTGCACCAAACCTGGAACAATATTGAGAGCACTTGAAACTAATGACACATTCAAGGGGTTAAACCAAATGGACAAGAAGACACTGAAAGGGAAAGACATTGTCATCAAGAGTTGTAAGGGGTACATAGTGAAGCACTTTCCATGTTGGCTGATCGAAGAGGATGACCTTCTCACTATTGAGATGGTCACACATGCCACAGATGAAACTGCAGGGGACACGGATGAGGAAACAGACAATTATGTCACTTTCTCTGTTGAGACAAGAGCAGGGAAAAACAGCAAATCAAAAACAATACTTAGAAACATACAACTTGAGTCCTACGGACCTCTATGTGTCTATGCAAAACAGAAGGAGGAAGTGAAGCAGGCTCTACGAAATGATGGACGCTTCTCTGACATTGTGTTTGAACAGAAATGTCAGCTCTCTGAGCGAATCAAAGGAAGCAAGGTTTCAATGGGGCAAATAGCAAAAAAACTTAACGGTCGAGACTTTGAAATCTGTCTGACAAAATTTAAGAAAACGGCAACTAAGATGGAAACATCTGACTCCAGAATAAAAACAAAAAACGTAAACTCTGAAGGAGACGCCACACAAACATCTCTGTTCGACCCAAGCCCTGACTCTGAAGGAGACGGCACACAGACGTCTCCATCGACGCTAACAACTAAAACATCAGATGTAGGGGAGTCCTCTTCGAGAAGAAAGCAGAAACGGAAATGCAATCCCATTCCAGACCATGGTGAAATATTGAAGATCCTTCGCAACCAGTTTGATGATCTGGTGAAGCAGATGGAAAGTAGGAGGGAGGACAGACAAAAGAAGACATTTCCTGAAGAGTTGGAACTCATGAAGCAGGAATTCGGGAAAATCAGACAAAAGTTCTCAGAGGTTCACAGAGTGAAGAAATTGATTGAACTTGGTGCCTCTGTTTGTCAGGTGATTGTTGACGGTGTTCAGGGTGTTCAGGGGACAGGCTTCGTGCTGTTTGACAACTTCGTCCTAACAAATGCACATTTGTTTGGTGAAAATGTAAGAAGGAACATGCAGCTGGTAGTCGATGTATCTGTGAAGTTCAACTATGAAAATCCAAATGGATCCGATGTGAACGTATTCAAAGCCAAAACCCTGCTGATCGACTTTCAATATGAAGATAAGGGAAAACATTATATAGACTATGCCATACTGGAGATGGATCCTCAGAATAAGAAGCAACAGAAGAAGGTTCCTCCTGGTCTCCTCCGTGAATATGGCCCAGTTCCAGCATGCGGTGGGGCCTGCCTCATTGGACACCCAGATGGACTGGTGAAACAAATGGAACCCACCTCCATCATTGGCAGTGAGATAAGAGAGGAGGCTGCGAATAAATATAAAACGGGAAAATGGAAAGGCAATCTTCACAATAAATGATGCCGTTGAAAAACAGAAAAAGCGCTACGGGGAAGTGATGCAGGAGAACAAGGACAACTTTGTGACCTATAACACCTCCTTCTTCCATGGATCTTCTGGCTCTCCAGTCTTCGATGACCTTGGTCGAGTGTTTGGCATGCATACTGGTGGCTTTGACTATGAGGATAAACTCACTCAGAGCACTCAGAGTGTGATAGAGTACGCCCTCCCTCTGCTCACCATATTACAGAACTTTGTCATCCGTTTGGAGGAGGACAACAATCAGGCAGTTTTGAAAAGAGTTCAGGAAGAGGCACAGAAAAACGTCTTCCTGATTGAGGCTCTTTTCAAGACCGATGGTGATGAGCCTATGGATATGTCGTAGGAGATTGTTGCAAATACAGCTAACACAATGCCACCCAGTGGTTGTCCTGGGAACAACGCAACAATGCCACCCAGTGGTTGTCCTGGGAACAATGCCACCCAATGGTTGTCCTGGGAACAACACAACAATGCCACCCAGTGGTTGTCCTGGGAACAACACAACAATGCCACCCAGTGGTTGTCCTGGGAACAACACAACAATGCCACCCAGTGGTTGTCTTGGGAACAACACAACAATGCCTATTAAGAATTCAGAAGGAGGCTGCAAATACTGTAATGTCAGTATTCATGTTCAACCATTCCACTAGTGCCTTTCAGGGTACTGATAATATTACTTGTCCTAGGTCAAAGGTACAGGTTTTTTAATGAAAAAATAATAATTTGTATTGTTTTATCTCATGCACCTTTGTTTTCTGTAATTCTCATCACTGGTTCCTTACGATGTACTCTGCATTTCTGTGAAGTATGGTTTCCTTTGAAAAACAGACTTTGGCCACAGTGGGCCTTCCCTGCAAAAATAAACATTTAAGATTAAAACATCTACCTAGATCAGATTGCAACTATCTAAATATTGTTTTATTGTGTTCTACATTTTGATTACTTGTCTTTTGCTTTAATTTGTCTCAAAATATCATGTTGAATAGAGTCATGTTGAATAGAGTCGTGTTGAATAGAATCATGTTGAATAGAGTCATGTTGAATAGAGTCATGTTGAATAGAGTCGTGTTGAATAGAGTCGTGTTGAATAGAGTCATGTTGAATAGAGTCATGTTGAATAGAGTCGTGTTGAATAGAGTCGTGTTGAATAGAGTCGTGTTGAATAGAGTCGTGTTGAATAGAGTCGTGTTGAATAGAGTCAATAGAGTCATGTTGAATAGAGTCATGTTGAATAGAGTCGTGTTGAATAGAGTCAATAGAGTCGTGTTGAATAGAGTCAATAGAGTCGTGTTGAATATAGTCGTGTTGAATAGTCAAGAGTCGTTGAATATAGTCGTGTTGAATAGTCAAGAGTCGTTGAATAGAGTCGTGTTGAATAGTCAAGAGTCGTTGAATAGAGTCGTGTTGAATAGAGTCAATAGAGTCGTGTTGAATAGAGTCATGTTGAATAGAGTCGTGTTGAATAGAGTCAATAGAGTCGTGTTGAGTAGAGTCAATAGAGTCGTGTTGAATAGAGTCGTGTTGAATAGTCAAGAGTCGTTGAATAGAGTCGTGTTGAATAGTCAAGAGTCGTTGAATAGAGTCGTGTTGAATAGAGTCAATAGAGTCGTGTTGAATAGAGTCAATAGAGTCATGTTGAATAGAGTCGTGTTGAATAGAGTCATGGCTCACTACTTTTGTACTCTTCTGAGACGGTGACGTCCCAGTGACTTCAGGTCCTTTGTAGCTCAGTTGGTAGAGGATGGTTAGATTCCTGGGACCACCCATACTTACAAAACAATATTTATGCAGTGTAACTGTAAGTCTCTTTGGATAAAAGCTTCTGCTAAATGGTATATTATATTACTTCATGGATCCATAGTTTTGATTTCTTGGTTTGACATGTAAAGGTTAATTATGAGTACAATGTGGTAACTGTGATTACATTGGAATACTGTATGTATCATTTAGACATTGTTACAACTCATGAAAAGGATCATGCATAAAACTAGTGACAGACGAATCAATAAATGTGTTGACAATTACAGCTTGCTTATTGCTTCTTATTGCAAGTGGACCAATCAATGATGTGTCTGATCACATGACTGTGACCACACAATGGTGTGTCTGATCACATGACTGTGACCACACAATGGTGTGTCTGATCACATGACTGTGACCACACAATGGTGTGTCTGATCACATGACTGTGACCACACAATGGTGTGTCTGATCATTTAACCGGCAGAGACCATGGAACTTGAGAAGAGAGAAATAACATGAATCCATTTAGGACAGAGTAATATTGTCATCCTGTATTTGATCTAATGTCCTGGCTGTAGAGCTTGTGATTTATATAGAAATATCTCTTATGGTGATTTAGCCCTCAACTACAGCAGAGGAGGAAACCCGCTCTTCAACATTAGATTGGATGGTCTGCACTAAACAGTACAAGGTGAGACAAGTGGTACATGACTTTTACATAATCAAGTTTCAGTAAAGTGATACATTTGCAGAATACTATGACATGTACTGCATACAAATATCATGTAGCTTTTTTTAGACAAGAATAGAACAGGAAATAACTGGTAGTTCAATGACAATCAAGTCAGACTTTATTTATTTTGGTGATGTGATTTTAAAAACCAAAAGAGAAAGCACTTAAACAGATTAAAGTTCTACATTTCTCATCAATCACATCTGGATTGATCAATTGTACTTATTTCCTGATCATAGCTAAGAGAAAAGCCCACATAACCTATACAGTTAACACATTACATAGCCCAGGTCCTACTGTATAGGTAGACACATTATAAGCCTAGCTGCAATTAGAGTGTTTTCCTCTGGTGCAGATTTACAGTCCCACAGATATGAGCTTCATTAATAACACACATCAAACACAACACAAATCAAGCACTGGTCAAATAAAATACAATTTAAGTTCAATGATAAATCACAATGTGCAGAGAGTCATTACAGACTTCACCTGCAGTGTTTTGACAGGATAGTGTAGTGAAGATGAGTTTTGACAGGACAGTGTTGTGAAGATGAGTTTTGACAGGACAGTGTTGTGAAGATGAGTTTTGACAGGACAGTGTTGTGGAGATGAGTTTTGACAGGACAGTGTTTTGAAGATGAGTTTTGAGTTTTTGTGAAGATGATTCCCAGAAATATCCACAGCATCCGGAGTGGAGATTCTCGGAGGCTGGTGTATTCTGTCGATATCAACAACAACATCAACAAGAGGTCATTCATCTCATCCACATTTCATTTCCACAATGGTTCATGCTTACTTCATTAAAGCGTATATATTACACAGTATGCAGTACTAGGGCTGAGCGATATACCATATTTGACTATACACCGATGCATTGATGCATGGACCAGTTTGGGTTTTTACTTCACCTTCTATAAAAGGTATTTCAATGTTAGGTTTGTTAAATTACACGCTACTCTGCTGTGTATAACATCCGTTTTTATAGTTTACTCTGCTACTCGAGTCATCTCTCTCCTCTCCATGCCGCTTTACACACAGATCCAGCCCCGCCCCCTGTCACTCGGGGAGCGATGTTTCGCTCGACCAGGAGGAGACCACCACTTCACTCTCGTCTTGTGTTCAAGACTTTGATGACAACTATGCTGCTGTTCTATAACGTTTCATTCCTTGTCATGTCAAACAACACCGTTGGCCAACAGTAACAGTGTTTGGCTAACAGTAGCCTAGGCTTACAGCAACAGTGTTTGGCTAACAGTAGCCTAGGCTAACAGCAACAGTGTTTGGGCTAACAGTAGCCTAGGCTAACAGCAACAGTGTTTGGGCTAACAGTAGCCTAGGCTAACAGCAACAGTGTTTGGGCTAACAGTAGCCTAGGCTAACAGCAACAGTGTTTGGGCTAACATTAGCCTAGGCTAACAGCAACAGTGTTTGGCTAACAGTAGCCTAGGCTAACAGCAACAGTGTTTGGGCTAACATTAGCCTAGGCTAACAGCAACAGTGTTTGGGCTAACAGTAGCCTAGGCTAACAGCAACAGTGTTTGGGCTAACAGTAGCCTAGGCTAACAGCAACATTGTTTGGGCTAACAGTAGCCTAGGCTAACAGCAACAGTGTTTGGCTAACAGTAGCCTAGGCTAACAGCAACAGTGTTTGGCTAACAGTAGCCTAGGCTAACAGTAACAGTGAAAGAAGTCATAGAACTGATTGATTCTGATAGACCCTCCGTTGGTGCTGTAGGCTCACCATTATTTGAAGTGGGGAAGACAGCATACCATTGTCAGGGCTGACCAGAGGGCTAAATGCTATGATAGTAAAACGCCTGTTCATGTAAAATGGAACCCGATAGCCCATGAGAAACATTAGCTTGAAGATAAGACAATTACTTTGTCCTCAGAGCTGTAGGCTACATTTAAAGTGCACAACTTTAAACAATGTGCTGTCAACAATGTAACATAGATCATTTAATATATTGTTAAATATCGCCCAGCCCTACCATATCTCCCAGCCCTACCATATAGTCCAGCCCTATTCAGTTCTCTACAGTATTACAATAACCACCAGTTGTTAGTGACCAAAGCTAAAGAACTGCCATCTAAATAGACTGTTTCTCTACAAATGAAATGATCAGACATACACACCTGCAGCGATGAGCACCGAAGCCTTACATATCTGATTCTGTAGAGGAAACAGGAAAGGTTGGTTTCTGTCACTCAATGGCTATATTATATTATGATTAACTCTCTTACACACACACACCAGATTCTGAACAAGAACTTAGCAACTTAGTGTGTGGGACTCTGCACCTGTACTTTAACTACTAACTATACCAGTAACTCAACCCAGGTGTACTCCTAACTACACTAGTAACTCACCCCAGGTGTACTACTAACTATAGTAGTAACTCACCCCAGGTGTACTCCTCTAACTACTAACTGCTACTAACTATACTAGTACCTCACCCCAGGTGTACTAACTACACTAGTAACTCACCCCAGGTGTACTACTAACTATAGTAGTAACTCACCCCAGGTGTACTCCTCTAACTACTAACTATACTAGTAACTCACCCCAGGTGTACTCCTCCAACTACTAACTACACTAGTAACTCACCCCAGGTGTACTCCTCTAACTACTAACTATACTAGTAACTCACCCCAGGTGTACTCCTCTAACTACACTAGTAACTCACCCCAGGTGTACTCCTCTAACTACTAACTATACTAGTAACTCACCCCATGTGTACTCCTCTAACTATACTAGTAACTCACCCCAGGTGTACTCCTCTAACTACTAACTATACTAGTAACTCACCACAGGTGTACTCCTCTAACTATACTAGTAACTCACCCCAGGTGTACTCCTCTAACTATACCAGTAACTCACCCCAGGTGTACTCCTCCAACTACTAACTACACTAGTAACTCACCCCAGGTGTACTCCTCTAACTACTAACTATACCAGTAACTCACCCCAGGTGTACTCCTCTAACTACTAACTATACTAGTAACTCACCCCAGGTGTACTCCTCTAACTACTAACTATACTAGTAACTCACCCCAGGTGTACTCCTCTAACTACACTAGTAACTCACCCCAGGTGTACTCCTCTAACTACTAACTACACTAGTAACTCACCCCAGGTGTACTCCTCTAACTACTAACTATACTAGTAACTCACCCCAGGTGTACTCCTCTAACTATACTAGTAACTCACCCCAGGTGTACTCCTCTAACTACACTAGTAACTCACCCCAGGTGTACTCCTCTAACTATACCAGTAACTCACCCCAGGTGTACTCCTCTAACTACTAACTATACTAGTAACTCACCCCAGGTGTACTCCTCTAACTACACTAGTAACTCACCCCAGGTGTACTCCTCTAACTATACCAGTAACTCACCCCAGGTGTACTCATCTAACTACTAACTATACTAGTAACTCACCCCAGGTGTACTCATCTAACTACTAACTACACTAGTAACTCACCCCAGGTGTACTCATCTAACTACTAACTATACTAGTAACTCACCCCAGGTGTACTCATCTAACTACTAACTACACTAGTAACACACCCCAGGTGTACTCATCTAACTACTAACTATACTAGTAACTCACCCCAGGTGTACTCCTCTAACTACACTAGTAACTCACCCCAGGTGTACTCCTCTAACTACTAACTATACTAGTAACTCACCCCAGGTGTAGGTCTTCAGATTCCTCATGTGGCGGACTCTGCAGGTGTACTCCTCTAACTACACTAGTAACTCACCCCAGGTGTACTCCTCTAACTACTAACTATACTAGTAACTCACCCCAGGTGTACTCCTCTAACTACACTAGTAACTCACCCCAGGTGTACTCCTCTAACTATACCAGTAACTCACCCCAGGTGTACTCATCTAACTACTAACTATACTAGTAACTCACCCCAGGTGTACTCATCTAACTACTAACTACACTAGTAACTCACCCCAGGTGTACTCATCTAACTACTAACTATACTAGTAACTCACCCCAGGTGTACTCATCTAACTACTAACTACACTAGTAACACACCCCAGGTGTACTCATCTAACTACTAACTATACTAGTAACTCACCCCAGGTGTACTCCTCTAACTACACTAGTAACTCACCCCAGGTGTACTCCTCTAACTACTAACTACACTAGTAACTCACCCCAGGTGTAGGTCTTCAGATTCTTCAGGTGGCGGACTCTGCAGGTGTACTCCTCTCCGCTGGCTGGTGTGAATCCAACACTCTTGGTGAGGTGGAACTGCCACCCCTGTTCGAAGGCCAGGTCTGTCTGCTTGGCGTCGGGGATCTCCACACCGTTCTTCAGGAGCTGGATGCTGATGTCAGGGGGGTGGAAGGCACTCACGTGACAGATCAGGGTGTTGTCTTTCCCATGTTCCCCTGGGTTACGGCTGTACACCTGCACTTTGGGGGAAGCTACAGGGGGAGGAGGGAATGGTACAGTCAGGCAGGCGCCCGCACACACATATGCAGTATCACAAAAGTTGATTATCTTATTCTCACTATAAAAATAAAATAGTAATCTCGCTGCTCAATATACATTTGCTTAAAAGTGTAACCCATATAAAGTACACATTTGCTGTCGACCTAAGACATAAGTTAAGGAAATATATAATTGTTTTCAGGAACGTTGTGGGTGAGGCCTTTCAAATTTAGTTCGTACACAACACAATCCCATCAATATAGGCTCATCATTATTACAAAGTAATTCTTATACATTACTTACATTCTTTTGCGTTTATGGTTACCAACACGACGCAGAAAGCAACTACGGACAAAACCGTTTTCATGATTTCTTTTTTCCAAGTCTTTCCAACGCTGAAAAATATATCAAACTGGACCAAATCGAGAGTCGCAAACGAATAAATGAAACCGAAAGTAAAATATATATTTTACTCAATGTAGTAAAGCCACACCCTCTTTCGATTTATGCACCAATTGAAAATCCTACTTCACAGTTGCTATGCAGTCTTCTCCTCTTGATGCTTCTTTAGGCAGCCTGATGCAGTCAGTTACAAAGTTGATGCAGTCTTCATTTTATTAGTTACAATGTTGCACATATAATAAATTGAGATAAAGTATGTTGAAAAAGCAAGGTCATGTACAGTATAGTCATAGTAAAGTATGGTGAAAGGCTAGGTACAGTATAGCCATAATACAGTATGGTGAAAGGTAGGCCATGTACAGTATAGTCATAATAAAGTATGGTGAACAAAAATATAAAAGCAATATGTAGTGTTGGTCCCATGTTTCATGAGCTGAAATAAAAGATCCCAGAAATGTTCCATATGCACAAAAAGCTTACTGCTCTCAATTGTTGTACACGCTTTTGTTTACATCCCTATTGGTGAGCATTTCTCCTTTGCCAAGATAATCTATCCACCTGACAGGTGTGGCATATTAAGAAGCTGATACAACAGCATGATAGTTGCACAGGTGCACCTTGTGCTGGGGTATTAAAATGTCACAAAAATATTATTTGTTATTTATCCTCTTGCTCTTTTGCACCCCAGTATCTCTACTTGCACATCA
This sequence comes from Salvelinus fontinalis, assembly GCF_029448725.1. NCBI lineage: Eukaryota > Metazoa > Chordata > Actinopteri > Salmoniformes > Salmonidae > Salvelinus > Salvelinus fontinalis. The sequence continues at coordinate 2,666,161 of NC_074703.1, read as the reverse complement.
TCATCTGCACGTCTATCACTCCAGTGTTAATGCTAAATTGTAATTATTAGAGATGATGTCACAGTAGGTGGCAGCATTGAAACCCTGAGAGATGCACTGCTCTGAGAGATGATGTCACAGTAGGTGGCAGCATAGAAACCCTGAGAGATGATGTCACAGTAGGTGGCACCATAGAAACCCTGAGAGATGATGTCACAGTAGGTGGCACCATAGAAACCCTGAGAGATGATGTCACAGTAGGTGGCACCATAGAAACCCTGAGAGATGATGTCACAGTAGATGGCAGCATAGAAACCCTGAGAGATGATGTCACAGCTGGACCCTGGGCTTTTTTTCAGTGGAGGGTGGGAGAGAGGAGGGACGGTGAGTCGGGTGACAGGAAGCCTCACCACTGCTCTCTCCCTCCCCCCAGACTGACCATCAGATCCAGGCCATCAGTCCAGTAAAAAAAAAAAAGCTAATTATTATCCTCACTCAGCTGTGCCTCACAAGTAATACAACAAAATGATCTATTACCAGTGTGATCATATACTGTAGCTAACATGTTGAAATATCATTTCTAAATGGTCTGAGAACAACATTAGCAGGGCAATTCAAGCTTAGCCAATATGCAGTGATAATGTACTGGGCCTATAGCCTACTGCACAAACCTCATTGCTACAGAACTGGCTTTAATCGGTTAATGTTGCATAGGCTTATGTTTTTTAAGTCATGTTTATAAAAGAAATCTCAGCGGTAGATCATCGGCTTGCGTTTTGACTCAAGAAAGTGATCTGGGCTCAGGAAAAGGTTGGGGACCACTGCTGTAGATTACTGCTCTGCATTCATTGCCTTCCTGCCTTGACAATTTGAGTAGCTTATTACAAGTATTTCACTGATTTACTCATTGATAATAATAATATAGAAATATAACTTCTCAAAAAATTACCGTTGACAATGACTGAGGTCTTTAGAGAAATTTCATCAAGAGATATCAATCATGTCAACATATAAATGAGCATTCTTTGTTCACAAGGATTTTTGATTCCTTTAAAAACATATTTAGTCAAATAAAGGCCAATTAATGTCCTGTCGTGGAAACTCCTCCCCAAAAGGCGGAAGAGCATCAGCAGTGGCTCTGTCTCCTGGAAGCCCGATGTTCCACATAACAACCAAAAGGACTAAGTAAGTCATGTCAACAAGGCAGGATGAGGTGAGACCGGGGCTGGTCCTCTCATTAGGCAGGATGAGGTGAGACCAGGTCCTCTCATTAGGCAGGATGAGGTGAGACCAGGGCTGGTCCTCTCATTAGGCAGGATGAGGTGAGACCAGGGCAGGTCCTCTCATTAGGCAGGATGAGGTGAGACCAGGGCCGGTCCTCTCATTAGGCAGGATGAGGTGAGACCGGGGCCTCTCATTAGGCAGGATGAGGTGAGACCAGGGCCGGTCCTCTCATTAGGCAGGATGAGGTGAGACCAGGGCCGGTCCTCTCATTAGGCAGGATGAGGTGAGACCGGGGCTGGTCCTCTCATTAGGCAGGATGAGGTGAGACCAGGGCCGGTCCTCTCATTAGGCAGGATGAGGTGAGACCAGGGCCGGTCCTCTCATTAGGCAGGATGAGGTGAGACCAGGGCCGGTCCTCTCATTAGGCAGGATGAGGTGAGACCAGGGCCTCTCATTAGGCAGGATGAGGTGAGACCAGGGCCGGTCCTCTCATTAGGCAGGATGAGGTGAGACCGGGGCCTCTCATTAGGCAGGATGAGGTGAGACCAGGGCCGGTCCTCTCATTAGGCAGGATGAGGTGAGACCGGGGCCTCTCATTAGGCAGGATGAGGTGAGACCGGGGCTGGTCCTCTCATTAGGCAGGATGAGGTGAGACCGGGGCTGGTCCTCTCATTAGGCAGGATGAGGTGAGACCGGGGCTGGTCCTCTCATTAGGCAGGATGAGGTGAGACCGGGGCCGGTCCTCTCATTAGGCAGGATGAGGTGAGACCGGGGCCGGTCCTCTCATTAGGCAGGATGAGGTGAGACCGGGGCCGGTCCTTTCATTAGGCAGGATGAGGTGAGACCGGGGCCGGTCCTCTCATTAGGCAGGATGAGGTGAGACCGGGGCCGGTCCTCTCATTAGGCAGGATGAGGTGAGACCGGGGCCGGTCCTCTCATTAGGCAGGATGAGGTGAGACCGGGTCCTCTCATTAGGCAGGATGAGGTGAGACCGGGGCCGGTCCTCTCATTAGGCAGGATGAGGTGAGACCGGGGCCGGTCCTCTCATTAGGCAGGATGAGGTGAGACCGGGGCCGGTCCTCTCATTAGGCAGGATGAGGTGAGACCGGGTCCTCTCATTAGGCAGGATGAGGTGAGACCGGGTCCTCTCATTAGGCAGGATGAGGTGAGACCGGGGCCGGTCCTCTCATTAGGCAGGATGAGGTGAGACCGGGGCCGGTCCTCTCATTAGGCAGGATGAGGTGAGACCGGGGCCGGTCCTCTCATTAGGCAGGATGAGGTGAGACCAGGGCCGGTCCTCTCATTAGGCAGGATGAGGTGAGACCAGGGCCAGTCCTCTCATTAGGCAGGATGAGGTGAGACCGGGGCTGGTCCTCTCATTAGGCAGGATGAGGTGAGACCAGGACCGGTCCTCTCATTAGGCAGGATGAGGTGAGACCAGGGCCGGTCCTCTCATTAGGCAGGATGAGGTGAGACCAGGGCCGGTCCTCTCATTAGGCAGGATGAGGTGAGACCAGGGCCGGTCCTCTCATTAGGCAGGATGAGGTGAGACCGGGGCCTCTCATTAGGCAGGATGAGGTGAGACCAGGGCCGGTCCTCTCATTAGGCAGGATGAGGTGAGACCGGGGCTGGTCCTCTCATTAGGCAGGATGAGGTGAGACCGGGTCCTCTCATTAGGCAGGATGAGGTGAGACCGGGGCTGGTCCTCTCATTAGGCAGGATGAGGTGAGACCGGGGCTGGTCCTCTCATTAGGCAGGATGAGGTGAGACCAGGGCTGGTCCTCTCATTAGGCAGGATGAGGTGAGACCAGGGCTGGTCCTCTCATTAGGCAGGATGAGGTGAGACCAGGGCCGGTCCTCTCATTAGGCAGGATGAGGTGAGACCGGGTCCTCTCATTAGGCAGGATGAGGTGAGACCGGGTCCTCTCATTAGGCAGGATGAGGTGAGACCGGGGCTGGTCCTCTCATTAGGCAGGATGAGGTGAGACCGGGGCTGGTCCTCTCATTAGGCAGGATGAGGTGAGACCCAGGACCGGTCCTCTCATTAGGCAGGATGAGGTGAGACCGGGGCTGGTCCTCTCATTAGGCAGGATGAGGTGAGACCAGGGTCTCTCATTATGGAGATGGACACTTTTTACATCATGCAGGTTTCTCTGATCAAATAGCCTGACCTAAAAATGTCACTCAATCAAATAAATAAAAACGCTGACATGTTAACAAACAACATATTCTAAAAAACATGACTGGTCAAAGTTAAATGGACAACCAGGCTACTCACAACGGCTGTCCAGTAGTTTAAAATGTCATGGTCCGTGGTTTCAGGTTGTATCCAAATTGATTAGTCAACAGGAACCGGGACCAATACATCCAATGCAACAGCCTGTTTTACAAACGGTGGGCCCACCACATGAGCATTCATAAAATAACATTGCAGGACATGGTAGACTACACCCCAGTAAGAACACACCGACGTCTTTCTTTTGGTCTTATCCAGAACGGCCATCATTCTTTAATCAGTGTTTTACAAACGGTATGGACATACATAGACGGGCGTTCCTAAAATAAGAATTCAGTCAACACTGTAGACCAGGGACAGGCAACACCAGACCTCTGGGGACTGACCCTGGTTCTATATCACTCAAAGATTGAAAAACAGATGCTGATTTTTTTTTTAAAGAAAACCATCATAAAAATACAGTGCTCTAATTATCAACAATATTCCTTAAAACAAATCAAATAAAACTTTTATTATACTGTTGATAACTGGTAATTTACAGAAACATTGAAGGATAGACATAAGATTTGATTTCATGGTGTTGATGAAAAAAAAAATGAATCCAAAGCAAAAAATTGACATTTCTATGTACAAGTCACGCAAATACAACAATGGACGTTCTGCAAATTATTTGGGCTTTAAAATATATTTTTAATCAAATATCAGATTTGACACGGTTGACAATTTGTGCTTGTAACTAAAACCCCATTAACATAGGTGTTTAAAATTATGTTTAAAAAAATTATAATTGTGCTCACATTTAATGGTACCAACTTCAAGGATATTAAAGGACTACAAGGAGTCCCCACACATCTAAAAAATATTATGAAAATACTTGATCAATCATTAATTATTGTTTTTAAAGGAGAGAATGTGATTCTCAGCCAGAAGTACCGGCAGCTTTTCTAGAAGAGGTCACCCACACAGTGAATTCTCAGCCAGAAATACTGGCAGCTTTTCTAGAAGAGGTCAACCACACAGTGAATTCTCAGCCAGAAATACCGGCAGCTTTTCTAGAAGAGGTCAACCACACAGTGAATTCTCAGCCAGAAGTACTGGCAGCTTTTCTAGAAGAGGTCACCCACACAGTGAATTCTCAGCCAGAAGTACTGGCAGCTTTTCTAGAAGAGGTCACCCACACAGTGAATTCTCAGCCAGAAGTACTGGCAGCTTTTCTAGAAGAGGTCACCCACACAGTGAATTCTCAGCCAGAAATACCGGCAGCTTTTCTAGAAGAGGTCACCCACACAGTGAATTCTCAGCCAGAAATACCGGCAGCTTTTCTAGAAGAGGTCACCCACACAGTGAATTCTCAGCCAGAAGTACTGGCAGCTTTTCTAGAAGAGGTCACCCACACAACTCTAATCATTTAAGTGTTGAGTAATGATTCTCTAAAACTCGAAACCCTTGAAACTGGCACCTTGGCACAAAGTGTAATCAAAAATGAAAATGAAAGCCCATGTTGAGAGGGGAAATTACAGTCATCTCAGCTCTAGTGTAGGGCTGGACACAGATGGCCCCCTGTTCAGAAAAATGTGTAAAGGTATGAGTTTTAGTTAATCTAATTAGATAGTTTCAACAAATAAATAAATACAATACAATACCGTTCAAAAGTTTGGAGTCACTTCGAAATGTCCTTGTTTTCCATGAAAACATACATTAAATTAGTTAAAAAATGAACAGGAAATATAGTCAAGACATTGACAAGGTTATTGTCACGTTCCTGACCTGTTTTCTGTTGTTTTTGTATGTGTTTGACGGTCAGGGCGTGAGTTTGGGTGGGTAGTCTATGTTTTCTGTTTCTATGTTGGTTTTGGGTTGCCTGGTATGGCTCTCAATTAGAGGCAGGTGTTTGACGTTTCCTCTGATTGAGAGTCATATTAAGGTAGGTTGTTCTCACTGTTTGTTTGTGGGTGATTGTCTTCCGTGTCAGTAGATGTTACCACACGGGACTGTTTCGGTTTGTCTGTTCCTGTTCGTGTGTTCTTCGTTTCATGTAAGTGTAGGTCTGTTTAGTTCGTTTTGTTATTTTGTATTTCTATAGTGTTATTTCGTGTTTCGTCGTTTTGTTTAATAAATCATTATGAATTCACACCCCGCTGCACTTTGGTCGAATCACTACTCCTCCTCTTCGTATGAAGAGGAGGAGGAACACCGTTACAGTTATAAATAATGATTTTTAATTGAAATAATAATTGTGTCCTTCAAACTTTGCTTTTTGCAGCAATTACACACCCTTGCAGACCTTTGGCATTATAGTTGTCAATTTGTTGAGGTAATCTGAAGAGATTTCACCCCATGCTTCCTGAAGAACCTCAAACTAGACACTCTAATGTACTTGTCCTCTTGCTCAGTTGTGCACCGGGGCCTCCCACTCCTCTTTCTATTCTGGTTAGAGCCAGTTTGCGCTGTTCTGTGAAGGGAGTAGTACACAGTGTTGTACGAGATCTTCAGTTTCTTGGCAATTTCTCGCATGGAATAGCCTTCATTTCTCAGAACAAGAATAGACTGACGAGTTTCAGAAGAAAGTTATTTGTTTCTGGCCATTTTGAGCCTGTAATCGAACCCACAAATGCTGATGCTCCAGATACTCAACTAGTCTAAAGGCCTGTTTTATTGCTTCTTTAATCAGAACAACAGTTTTCAGCAGTGCTAACATAAAGGCAAAAGGGTTTTCTAATGATCAGTTAGCCTTTTAAAATGATAAACTTGGATTAGCTAACACAACGTGCCATTGGAACACAGGAGTGATGGATGCTGATAATGGACCTCTGAACGCCTATGTAGATATTCATTTTTAAAATCAGCCGTTTCCAGCTACAACGTAAACAATGTCTACACTGTATTTCTGATCGATTTGATGTTATTTTAAGGGACTAAAAAAATGGCTTTTCTTTCAAAAATAAGGACATTTCTAAGTGACCCCAAACTTTTAAATATACACGCATGACAGTAAATCACTTTGGATTAAAACATCTGCAAAATGGCATATATTATTATTATTATTATTATTATTATAAATAAATATAAATGAATAAATTCATCTGAATACCTACCATTAAAAGTCCTGCTCCAGATCCTTACATATTTGCCTCTGGAGAAAACAAGAACATAGAAAGTATTGTTATTGCTTTTACATTCAGACTCCCCACTAACTACAATCCTACCATGGTTTATGCCAGTAAAACGGGATTTAGTATTTTAACCCGACAATCAAATAGACATAAAAAAGGACAGTGTCAAGCTGCTCATCACCTAAACAGCTCCATATAGTAGTTGGCTGTCTGCAGGGGATGATGGTCACACATAAACACAGAAGCCAGAGTTAATTTAGGAGGGGGAACTAACTCACCCCGGGTTTGATCTTGAGGTTCTTCAGGTGGCGGGGCTCTACAGGTGCACTCTTAACTACTAACTATACTAGTAACTCACCCCAGGTGTACTCCTCTAACTACACTAGTAACTCACCCCAGGTGTACTCCTAACTACACTAGTAACTCACCCCAGGTGTACTCCTAACTACACTAGTAACTCACCCCAGGTGTACTCCTAACTACTAACTACACTAGTAACTCACCCCAGGTGTACTCCTCTAACTAGTAACTCACCCCAGGTGTAGGTCTTCAGATTCTTCAGGTGGCGGACTCTGCAGGTGAACTCCTCTCCGCTGGCTGGTGTGAAGCCAACACTCTTGGTGAGGTGGAACTGCCATCCCTGTTCGAAGGCCAGGTCTGTCTGCTTGGCGTCGGGGATCTCCACGCCGTTCTTCAGGAGCTGGATGCTGATGTCAGGGGGGTGGAAGCCACTCACGTGACAGATCAGGGTGTTGTCCTTCCCATGTTCCCCTGGGTTACGGCTGTACACCTGCACCTTGGGGGGAGCTACAGGGGGAGGATGGAATGCTACAGTCAGGCAGTCAGGTCACATGATTTTACATGAATTTTTCAAAATAAAATATTTCAATAGCTCCTTGGTCATGTGACCTACTGACTTCAAACTTCAGAATGTCCACTGACTATACCTTCATATCGCACACTATGATGTTTGTCTACGCTCATCTCATGCTATTAGACTTAAATCTGTAAGCTTTTGCAAGCCTTCATTTTACATGGGTGTTGAATTTTTTGTTGTTGTTGAAGTTAACAAATGTTCCAGCCTCGCAATAACTATCTTTCACATGGACACTGAAAAGATCCGCAAATGGCTGTATGTGGTTTGGACCAAGGACAGGAGAGGTGTTCGAGAGAGGAGAGGTGTGGTTTGGACCAAGGACAGGAGAGTTGTTCGAGAGAGGAGAGGTGTGGTTTGGACCAAGGACAGGAGAGGTGTTTGAGAGAGGAGAGGTGTGGTTTGGACCAAGGACAGGAGAGGTGTTTGAGAGAGGAGAGGTGTGGTTTGGACCAAGGACAGGAGAGGTGTTCGAGAGAGGAGAGGTGTGGTTTGGACCAAGGACAGGTGTTCGAAAACAGAGGTGCTTAAAGGAAAGCTTCTACTTTTAAAGATCCACCTTTCCAGAAACAAGTCTCTCACCGTTGCCGCTTGCTATAGACCACCTTCTGCCCCCAGCTGTTCCCTGGACACCATATGTGAATTGATTGCCCCCCATCTATCTTCAGAGCTCGTGCTGTTAGGTGACCTAAACTGGGACATGCTTAACACCCCGGCCGTCCTACAATCTAAGCTTGATGCCCTCAATCTCACACAAATGATCAATGAACCTACCAGGTACCACACCAAAGCAGTAAACACGGGCACCCTCATAGATGTCATCCTAACCAACCTGCCCTCCAAATACACATCTGCTGTCTTCAACCAGGATCTCAGCGATCACTGCCTCATTGCCTGCATCCGTAATAGGTCTGCGATCAAATGACCACCCCTCAGCACTGTCAAACGCTCCCTAAAACACTTCAGCGAAGTGGAAGGATGTCAACCTCATCCCGTCAGTCGAGGATGCCTGGTTATTCTTTAAAAGTGCTTTCCTCACCATCTTAAATAAGCATGCCCCTTTCAAAAAATGTAGAACCAGAAACAGATATAGCCCTTGGTTCACTCCAGACCAGACCTTGACCAGCACAAAAACATCCTATGGCGTACTGCATTAGCATCAAATAGCCTCCGTGATATGCAGCTTTTCAGGAAAGTTAGGAATCAATATACACAGGCAGTTAGGAAAGCAAAGGCTAGCTTTTTCAATCAGAAATTTGCATCCTGTAGCACAAACTCAAAAAACGTTTTGGGACACTAAAGTCCATGGAGAATAAGAGCACCTCCTCCCAGCTGCCCACTGCACTGAGGCTAGGAAACACTGTCACTACCGATGAATCCGCAATAGAGTTTTTCAATAAGCATTTTTCTACGGCTGGCCTTGCTTTCCACCTGGCTACCCCTACACCGGTCAACAGCCCTGCACCCCCCACAGCAACTTGCCCAAGCCTCCAGCATTTCTCCTTCACCCAAATCCAGACAGCTGATTTTCTGAAAGAGCTGCAAAATCTGGACCCCTACAAAATCAGCCGGGCTAGACAATCTTGACCCTCTCTTTCTAAAATTATTCGCCAAAATTCTTGCAACACCTATTACTAGTCTGTTCAACCTCTCTTTCGTATCGTCTGAGATTCCCAAAGATTGGAAAGCTGCCGCGGTCATCCCCCTCTTCAAAGGGGGAGACACTCTAGACCCAAACTGCTACAGACCTATATCTATCCTACCCTGCCTTTCTAAGATCTTTGAAAGCCAAGTTAACAAACAGATCACCGACCATTTTGAATCCCACCGTACCTTCTCCGCTATGCAATCTGGTTTCCGAGCTGGTCATGGGTGCACCTCAGCCACGCTCAAGGTCCTAAACGATATCATAACCGCCATCGATAAGAGACAATACTGTGCAGCCGTATTCATCGACCTGGCCAAGGCTTTCGACTCTGTCAATCACCACATTCTTTTTTTTATTTTTTTTTATCCCATTTTCTCCCCAATTTTCGTGGTATCCAATCGCTAGTAATTACTACCTTGTCTCATCGCTACAACTCCCGTACGGGCTCGGGAGAGACGAAGGTCGAAAGCCATGCGTCCTCCGAAGCACAACCCAACCAGCCGTACTGCTTCTTAACACAGCGCGCCTCCAACCCGGAAGCCAGCCGCACCAATGTGTCGGAGGAAACACCGTGTACCTGGCCCCCTTGGTTGGCGCGCACTGCGCCCGGCCCGCCACAGGAGTCGCTGGAGCGTGATGAGACAAGGATATCCCTACCGGCCAAACCCTCCCTACCCCGGACGACGCTATGCCAATTGTGCGTCGCCCCACGGACCTCCCGGTCGCGGCCGGCTGCGACAGAGCCTGGGTGCGAACCCAGAGACTCTGGTGGCGCAGTTAGCACTGCGATGCAGTGCCCTAGACCACTGCGCCACCCGGGAGGCCCAATCACCACATTCTTACCGGCAGACTCAACAGCCTTGGTTTCTCAAATGACTGCCTCGCCTGGTTCACCAACTACTTCTCAGACAGAGTTCAGTGTGTCAAATCGGAGGGCCTGTTGTCCGGACCTCTGGCAGTCTCTATGGGGGTACCACAGGGTTCAATTCTCAGGCTTACTCTTTTCTCTGTATATATCAACGATGTCGCTCTTGCTGCGGGTGATTCTCTGATCCACCTCTACGCTGACGACACCATTCTGTATACTTCTGGCCCCTTTTTGGACACTGTGTTAACTAACCTACCGATGAGCTTCAATGCCATACAACTCTCCTTCTGTGGCCCCAAACTACTCTTAAATGCAAGTAAAACTAAATGCATGCTCTTCAACAGATCGCTACCCACACCCGCCCGTCCAGCATCACTACTCTGGACGGTTCTGACTTAGAATATGTGGACAACTACAAATACCTAGGTGTCTGGTTAGACTGTAAACTCTCCTTCCAGACTCACATTAAACATCTCCAATCCAAAATTAAATCTAGAACCGGCTTCCTATTTCGCAACAAAGCCTCCTTCACTCATGCTGCCAAACATACCCTCGTAAAACTGACTATCCTACCGATCCTTCACTTCAGCGATGTCATTTACAAAATAGCTTCCAACACTCTACTCAGCAAACTGAATGCAGTCTATCACAGTGCCATCCGTTTTGTCACCAAAGCCCCATATACTACCCACCACTGCGACCTGTATGCTCTCGTTGGCTGGCCCTCGCTACATATTCGTCGCCAGACCCACTGGCTCCAGGTCATGTAAGTCTTTGCTAGGTAAAGCTCCGCCTTATCTCAGCTCACTGGTCACCATAGCAGCACCCACCCGTAGCACGCGCTCCAGCAGGTGTATTTCACTGGTCACCCCCAAAGCCAATTCCTCCTTCGGCCGCCTTTCCTTCCAGTTCTCTGCTGCCAATGACTGGAACGAACTGCAAAAATCACTGAAGCTGGAGACTCATATCTCCCTCACTAGCTTTAAGCATCTGTCAGAGCAGCTCATAGATCACTGCACCTGTACATAGCCCATCCAACTACCTCCTCCCCATACTGTTATTTATTTATCTTGCTCCTTTGCACCCCAGTATCTCTACTCGCACACTCATCTCCTGCACATCTATCATTCCAGTGTTTAATTGCTATATTGTAATTATTTCGCCACCATGGCCTATTTGTTGCCTTACCTTCCTCATCCTACCTCATTTGCACACATTGTATATACTTTTTTGTATTGTATTATTGACTGTATGTTTGTTTATTCCATGTGTAACTCTGTGTTGTTGTTTGTGTCGCACTACTTTGCTTTATCTTGGCCAGGTCGCAGTTGTAAATGAGAACTTGTTCTCAACTGGCCTACCTGGTTAAATAAAGGTGATATAAAATAAGGTGCACAGGTAGACCTCATGATAAAATGTTTCATATGTTCTTTTTAATCCCAGTTATAGGCAGGGATTTGTCAGTCAAATCAAATGTATTTATATAACCCTTCTTACATCAGCTGATATCTCGAAGTGCTGTACAGAAACCCCCAGCCTAAAACCCCAAACAGCAAGCAATGCAGGTGTAGAAGCACGGTGACTAGGAAAAACTCCCTAGAAAGGCCAGAACCAAGGAAGAAACCTAGAGAGGAACCAGGCTATGAGGGGTGGCCAGTCCTCTTCTGGCTGTGCCGGGTGGATATTATAACAGAGTGAGATTGATAACGTGAAATAATCATTTTCATAGCCTCTCTTTCATATTACTTTACATTAAGACAAATCCTTCTACTGTGAGTATTAGCACGCCGGTTACATAACCTGATAGTGACTTGATATTTGAGTGCATTCACAACAAGCCACCTGCAGACCACTTACAAAATGCTATATAGCGCATTTGAGAGTTCCTTAGTCTGATGAAAATAGTTATTTGATGCATGGCCTACTAGTTCTAACTGGGGAAATAAATTCCTACGTCTTTTGTTGTAACACCAAAACGTATAACATTCCAACCACAACTACACGTTGAAACTACAGTTTGTTTCCTGTGCAGTGATCAACTTACATTTTGATCGATTTTTTTTGTTTGTATTTCTGAGTGACGTAAAAGGTATCGACATAGTGATTAATTCACTTTTAATGTCATTACAGAAAACATAGAACAACAACAACAAAATAATAGAGTTAAAGACACATTAGAAACAGAGCGTGTCATGAAACCGGCAAATAAAGACGACAACGGAAAGGGAAATATTGATGACGGACAGAAATTCAGTCAACACCAACTAGATCACTACTCCAGAGACAGAAGGTGAGGCAGAGAGACTCTAGATGACAGGGAAGATGACACACAAGCACAAAGTGACGAAGAGTACTCCAGAGACAGAGGGACAGAAGGTGAGGCAGAGAGACTCTAGATGACAGGGAAGATGACACACAAGCACAAAGTGACGAAGAGTACTCCAGAGACAAGAGGGACAGGAGGTGAGGCAGAGAGACTCTAGAGGACAGGAAAGATGACACACAAGCACAAAGTGACAATGTTTTTATATCTCCAAATGTTAAAGGATTGTGATTGTTTGTTTTCAGTTCATGTTTAAGAGGACAATATCTCTTCTAAATGTGTTTAATTTGCATATCGCAGGTCACAGCTCTGTGGCGAAGAAACACTTGCGAGACGGCGGTTGCTGTTGCGAGGTCTACAGACAAAAAGTCCTCTTTCCTTAATCATTCAGAGTTTAAAACTCTGCAGCCCCACAAATGGCTTGTGGGTAAGGTAATAAATACTAGTCATAACATGACAATAAGCATAAAAAAAAAAAAAAACACAATTCTAAACATATTGTGTAAAAGAAATCATACAGTATGAAGGATGAACATAGAAGTCCATTAGATGTGCACCTAACCAAGTCTAAGGACATGTACTATCATTATGTAGTTAACCGGAATTGGAGTTGAATGTCTAAGGACATGTACTATCATTATGTAGTTAACTGGAATTGGAGTTGAATGTCTAAGGACATGTAATATCATTATGTAGTTAACTGGAATTGGAGTTGAATGTCTAAGTACATGTAATATCATTATGTAGTTAACTGGAATTGGAATTGAATGTCTAAGGACATGTAATATCATTATGTAGTTAACTGGAATTGAATGTCTAAGGACATGTACTATCATTATGTAGTTAACTGGAATTGAATGTCTAAGGACATGTACTATCATTATGTAGTTAACCGGAATTGGAGTTGGATGTTTCTGATGATGTACACCTGAATATTTGTGGCACTTATTCTGTCACTGTAAAGTAAATAGTGAAGATGTTGACCCCTGCTGGACAGGAAGAGAAGGAGGAATCGGAACACACTGCATTCTAATTCAGGTCTTAGTTATTATTCCATTGTTCTGGATCTAATACATATTAGTATTTTACATACTGTTAGAGCCAATTTGGACATATTTGTATAAAAGACTGAACATACTGAGCTCCATGTACATTTGTGTAAATATATTAAATATTAATGTATATGATGAAATATTAGGTACGTACCTTTATGATTTATTTACCTGATTGAGATATATTCATTTGTTATTAGTGTAACTCAGTTTTTGGCCCCCCCTCTTGCCCATTCATTGTACTATGTTAATTGTGTTAGTATAAAGGCAGGAAGTTGGGCCTTCGGGGGGAGGAGTCCTTGCTAGATGCGGGAGCGGTATAGTTTTCTGACCATACAGACATACATACAGAAATACAGACAGACAGACAGGTCATATTATATTATGTATATGTATTTCAAGTAATCTCTGCTTTAAGTTGATTGGAGAATACCTTTTTGTTAGATAAGAAGAATAAACATTTTTTGTTGCACCATATCCCTGGATCTCATTGAATGTTTGGCCGTTTGGAAACGTTGAGTGTGGACTGTATGCGTCCGAAACAACCTTCAGGCTTGGGCAGTGGCTATGGTAAAGAGGAAAGGAAGCCACTACACATACATTCATAAGTGTAATAATTTATGACATACTGTGAAAAACTCTTTGCTGCTGGCTCTGTCACTTCCAGACATGTGCAGAGCAGACTGAAAGGGGAAGGGAAGCTCTTGACTTGAACCACAGGGGTTCTCTGTAAAGAGAGAGTCATCCAAAAGGCACAGACACACCCCTTGACTTCCAGTTGGCACCGTTGACCTGTATGTATTCTCTCCTGATTGGCTCTGTGGTGCACAGTCTGGCAGTCGGACTAAGGTGCCAGAGGTAATGAGGAGAGACATCCTCCTTTGTATTTATGGGAACAAATAATTCCTAACACTTTGGATCCTATTCTTGGACCGTTAGAAGACACAATGCAACAACATTTTTTTGTCACTTAATATTTTTTTCTTAAAGTCTACAAACACTCTACATTTATTCACTCTGTGATCGGGTTGGATCCTATATGCTCCTTCTATTATTCTCCTGTAAATGGTTCAGTGCCTATAATTTAGGTTGTGTGTAGAATGGGGCATAAAATAAATGACCTCTACTAATAAATGACTACTAGATTATAGTGATAAGGAAATCAGCATACAATTTTGGCCTGCGCATTCATTTGCCTATAACTAATCAGAATTCCATTATGTTTACATAAAAAAGAGAATACTTCAAAATGAGAAGATCCTGCCATGGAAAAGACGACTGGGCGGACATCAAGTGGAAAGGAGGGGAAATAACTCCCACCATGCAGCAGGACACCTTCAGCTGCGGGGTCTTTGTAATGCAGGTTTGATAGTTATATTTTCAATAATGAATGTTTAGCTGTTATGTGACAATTAGGTGAAAAACTCTATTTTATTTTTTGGTGTAGACGGCCAAGGAAGTGGCACAGAACTTCCCCAACATCCCAAATTGATATAGAACCTTCACAAAAACACATGGAGCAACTGCGAAAAGAAATGGCTGAGGATATACAAAAAATTTCTGGTATGTAATGACATTTAATTCAAAGTACATGTTTTATTTTTATGTAGTTGTGTGGGACAGCCATATTTTCAGTTCATGCCTATGATTTCAGAGTTCAACAAAGCCAACAACTGCTTCCTGTGTGCCACTGATGAAGAACCTGGATGTGGCCCAAAGACGGACTGGGTTAGTAACTTTATTTAACATGTTTATAATCTTTTGACAACAGTGACGGCATGTCAGACAATTTATGATATAACACAATGGATGGCTAATTCGTCATTGATATTATTTATAACGTGTTATGCTTTGTTTTAGATGGAATGTTTTGCATGCCAACGGTGGGTCCATGTGCTGTGCCTCAGAATGAAGAGAAACGAGTTCAACAGAGTAAAGAACACAAACTGGAAGTGCAGTCTTTGTTGTTGAAAATGTATGCTATACCCCATCCACACTGAAGAGGCTCTGACATGTACTATCACGTTCGTCGTAATGATGAGACCAAGGCGCAGCGTGAGTAGAGTTCCACATCATTTTAATCAATCGAAACTCACTGAACAAAAACAACCAACCAAAACATGACACTACTGATGTGCACTAAGGCAACTATAGATAGACAAGATCCCACATCAACAAATTAGGAAATAGCTACCTAAATATGATCCCCAAATCAGAGACAACGATAAACAGCTGTCTCTGATTGGGAACCATATCAGGCCAACATAGACATACAAAAAACCCTAGACATACAAAAACCTAGAGTGCCCACCCTAGTCACACCCCGACCTAACCAAAATATATAGAAAAACAGATATCTAAGGTCAGGGCGTGACATGTACATCAACCAGGGATAAAGAGAAAGTTAACACTGAAATGTTTCGTACTTATTTGAAGTAAAATGTCTGTTGACATGATGGAAAAGATTAAAGGTCTACAATTTCTGTTTAATTTGTCAACATGACATTTTTATTCATTGATTTACTGGCCACCATTACTGTGGTTACATGTTCAGTATAGGTATTGACCAGCAAACCCACTGCAGCCTACCTCACCAGCTCACTCTCCATCCCTGCTTTGGACAATTAATAGCATGACTCTCGTACTTTGCCCTTTTCCTTTATGGTTGATATTAATGACGAAAGGAGATATTATCTGTCCCTCTCCTATTGTGTACCGCTGTTAAATACTGTGAAAAAATTAAAAACAGGGAAAATAAGTACTTAAAATTACCAATTATTATAGATAAATATTAAAGAAAAGGGTAAACACAACACTGGACTGAACCCCCTAATTGTCAAACTAATATTAATGTACACATATATAGAAGAGACATGACTAGAGGTTATGCAATATGGGTGTATATCCACTGCACGCTTCTTAGGGACCAAGGAGTTATTGCAATTTAAAACAATGAAAAATGTACGTTACACTGTGTGATTTTCCAGTACACAAACAAGAGTGTGCAATATAGAAGGGTAGTCAGTGGACAGACATTCTGCACCTTGTTTGAAGTCAGTGGGTCAAATGACCAAGGAGTTATTGAGATTTACATTTGTGAAAAATTAATGTAACATCTTGTGAGATGAACATGGACAAACTAAAGGGTGTGCAATATAGTGTAGTGTAGGACGCCGTATAGTGTAGGGTGCCGTCTTTCGGATGGGACGTTAAACGGGTGTCCTGACTCTCTGAGGTCATTAAAGATCCCATGGCACTTATCGTAAGAGTAGGGGTGTTAACCCCGGTGTCCTGGCTAAATTCACCTAATAATCACCTAATAATCCCCAGTTTACAATTGGCTCTTTCATCTCCCTCCTCTCCCCTGTAACTATTCCCCAGGTCGTTGCTGCAAATGAGAACGTGTTCTCAGTCAACTTACCTGGTAAAATAACGGTAAAATTAAAAAAAAAAAAAAAAAAATAGAAAGAAGGGTAGCCAATGGACATTCTGAACCTTGTTTGAAGTCAGTAGGTCACATGACCATGGAGTTATTGAGATTTACATTTGGGAAAAATTCACGTAAAATCTTGTGAGATGAAAATGGACAAACTAAAGGGCGTGCAATGTGTAGGCCCACCGAGTGGACATTCTGAACCTTATTGGAAGTCAGTAGGTCGTATGACCAAGGAGATATTGAAATTCAAATCCCTAACTAACTAGGAATACAACATTTTGCTCACATTTCCACATGTTTATTAACTTTGGAAAGCGAATGTCAAAATTGTGAAAATAAGACCTGTGCAATGTTGTGCGCAATTTTTTCAACATCATGACACTTATTTGGAGTCCGTGGCTCAAGTCGTTTGAAAGCGCGAATATCCGTTGAATATCCAACTTGAAACGGTCTTTACCTCGGTAAACTATTATGACCCCTCTATGGAAAGGGGAGACTCTCACTAACATGTTTTGCACCTATTACCCCCCCCCCCCCCCCCATAGGTGTCATGGCGCTTCAACCCATACAAACGAATGGCAGTATGGAGGTAGTCTTGTGCCTACAAAAATAAGGGGTTAAATGATATATAGATATAAAACAAACCCTTCAAAACCTTACGATTTATTTTTAGACTTTTTTTTGCCATTTAAGAATATGTTATTCAATGCGTATATATGCGCACTAATAGTAAATACCAAATTCAATATTTTATCAAGTAATAACAGTTGCCTTTATACTAGGCTTATTGTTTACTTAAAACAATGTTAAGGAAATATCTAATTGTTTTCACGAACGTCATGGGTAACAAAGACAATCCCATCAATAATTATAATGACAAAGTGATAACTTTTACTACTTACATTCTGTTGCGTTTATGAACCCCAGGAAGACGCAGAAAGCGATCACGGACAAAACAGTTTTCATGATTTCTTATAAAACTTCGCCAAACAGAACAAAACAGACTTTGCAGCCGGTGTCTGACGAAAGTAAAATATATATTCTTACTGAAATGTAGTAAAGCCGCACCCACTTCGATTGATGCGCCAATTGAAAATCGTACTTCACAGTTGCTATGCAGGCTTCACCTCTCGATGTTTCTCTTGGCTGATCCAGGGTCGTCACTAGTTAACACATCCACAAAGTCAGAATTATGGCTAAACTCCACCCATTTATCTGCCTATCACACAACCTTAACCACACTTAACTTTGTGCCTAACCTTGAGACCCAAAAGGTTACAGGGCTAGAAGAGAAACAGCTTTTGTGAAATGAATGTGAGAATTGACTTTTCATAGCAGGTTAGGAGAATTTGGATAAGGTTTGTAAAAGGATTTGCTGAAATGCCAAAAAGACTTGAATTTGACAAAAGCTGTATCCCTTCTAGCCATGGCAGTCGGTTACATAGTTAACGCAATCTTCAGTTAACCAGTTACAATGCTGGACATGCATTGATAGAAAGTATGGTAATAAAGTATAGTGTATGATCTGAAATGTCAAACATTGTATCATCACCCATTATAATGCTGTAGACTACTGCTCTGCATGCATTGCCTACATGCCTTGGCAACGTGAGTAGCTTAAGTACATTACCGATTGAATGATTAATGTAACATATCAAAATGGACTTTGAACATTAGAATCGATCACAACAAGTTCTTACAGTTAAGAGACATTTAATCAAGAAACATCATAAAAAGTGCATTTTTGGTCACAATGATTTTGTATTTCTTTAAATTAAAAATATTTTGTCAAATAGTTGTCCAATGTCAATAGTTGACCATTTATTTTTTTATCAAACTGAACAGAAAAGTGTTGTATAATACACCGAAAGACAGAAAATATCTTCTTTTTTTTAAGTAATGAAAATACAGTTCTCTACTTAGGAAAATGTGCCCCAAAAAGACCCCATTTATTACTGTTGATAATTGGTAATTTACAGGAATTTTGAAGGATAGACAGAAGATTAGGTGTTATATTGATAAATGACTTCAAACCAAAATGAACGTTGATATTTACAGGTCACACAAATACATATCACATGGGCTTCCGCTAAAATAATTTGGGCACTTTTTTTGTTTTATTTAAATGCTGATCAAATATCAGACTTTACATTACACTGTTGCTTATAGCTAAAACCACATTCAAATAGTGCAAGTTATGGAGTTTGTTTATTTATTTCCATTTTGAGAAAAAGTGTTCAAATCTAATGGTACCAATTTCAAGGAAATTAAAAGTGTTTTTTAAAATCTAAAAATAAAATACTTGATAAAGCCTTTGTTTTTAAAGAGAATGCTCATCAGAAGCTGTGCCATTTGTAATTAAAAATAGCTTGCCCAAAATCTAACAATTTTGTGTGTAAGTGTTTAGTAATGATTGTCAATTCAAAACCCTTGAAACTGGCACCGTCGCACAAAGTGTTACCAAAAATGAAAAACAAAAGCCCAAGTTTGTCATCTCAGCTCTAGTTTAGGGCTGGCACGGATTGGACAACACCAAGATGGAATGGCCGCCTGTTAAGAAAGAAAGGTAAAAGTATTGAGTTTTAATTCTGAATTAATCTAATTAGTTTCAGTTAATGTAATTAGATACAGTTTCAACAAAGAAATATAATACCTACCTACCATCATGTCCTGCTCCAGATCCTTACATATCTGCCTCTGGAGAAAACACAACAGACAGCACTGTTATTGTTTTACAGACTTTCAAACTACACATCTATGTGGCCGATGTGAAATGGCTAGCTAGTTAGCGGTGGTGCGCGCTAATAGTGTTTCAATCGGTGACGTCACTCGCTCTGAGACCTAGAAGTAGTTGTTCCCCTTGCTCGGCAAGGGCCTTGTTTTTTGTGTTGCGATGGGTAACGATGCTTCGTGAGTGACTGTGGTTGATGTGTGCAGAGGGTCCCTGGTTCGAGCCCAGGTTGGGGCGAGGAGAGGGACGGAAGCTATACTGTTACATCTACATGAAATCAGTCTCTTACTGTAACTAATGGTTCATCAATTGGTATCTAACTCAATCCAACTACCTCATCCCAATACTGGATTTATTTATTAATCTTGCTCCTTTGCACCCCAGTATCTCTACTTGCACATTCATCTTCTGCACATCTACCATTCCCATGTTTATTTGCTATATTGTAACTACTTCTCCACCATGGCCTATTTATTGCCTTAACTCCCTTATCTTACCTCATTTGCATTCACTGTATATAGACTTTTTGTTCTTTTTTTCTACTGTATTATTGACTGTATGTTTTGTTTATTCCATGTGTAACTCTGTGTTGTTGTATGTGTTGAACTGCTTTGCGTTATCTTGGCCAGGTCGCAGTTGCAAATGAGAACTTATTCTCAACTGACCTACCTGGTTAAATAAAAGGTGAAATAAAAAGACCACATAACACACCTAGCTCTCCAGGGCCCTGTCCAGAAACAACCCCTGTACTTCCTCCCTAGACACTTGTGGAGATGAGAGAGGATAGGCCAGTCAGCTCATGACTGATGTACTAGCTCACTGTACTCAGTAGCATTGTATTCCATGTAAATCTGATATGATTTTTATGTCTTGTGCTCCTCTACTGCAAAATTAATTGACCTCTCTGGGACAAATAAAGTAGAAACTTGAATTGTAGTCAATATGTCAATATAACCGATGTGAAATGGCTAGCTAGTTAGCGGGGTGTGCGCTAATAGCATTTCAATCGGTGACGTCACTCGCTCAGACCTTGAAGGTGTTGTTCCCCTTGCTCAGCAAGGGCCATGGCTTTTGTGGAGCGATGGGTAACGATGTTTCGAGGGTGGCTGTTGTCTATGTGTGCAGAGGGTCCCTGGTTGTGGAGCGATGGGTAACGATGCTTCGAGGGTGGCTGTTGTCTATGTGTGCAGAGGCTCCCTGGTTGTGGAGCGATGGGTAACGATGTTTCGAGGGTGGCTGTTGTCTAGGTGTACTCCTCTAACTACACTAGTAACTCACCCCAGGTGTACTCCTAACTACACTAGTAACTCACCCCAGGTGTACTCCTAACTCCTAACTATACTAGTAACTCACCCCAGGTGTAGGTCTTCAGATTCTTCAGGTGGCGGACTCTGCAGGTGTACTCCTCTCCGCTGGCTGGTGTGAATCCAACACTCTTGGTGAGGTGGAACTGCCATCCCTGTTCGAAGGCCAGGTCTGTCTGCTTGGCGTCGGGGATCTCCACACCGTTCTTCAGGAGCTGGATGCTGATGTCAGGGGGGTGGAAGCCACTCACGTGACAGATCAGGGTGTTCTTATCGCCAAAGTTGCCAGGGTTACGGCTGTAGACCTGCACTTTTGGGGGAGCTGGTAGAAATACCACATGGAGATTCAAAGCTTTTCATTAGTTAAAAGTTTTATTCCATTTGTAGGTATTGGAATACATAAATATATTCCTTTACATTTCACAGAGGTAGGCTATATATGTTAACAAAGTTATTTCCTAGTAAAGTTCACTTAGGGACAAAGGTCTGAGTTATCAGCCATTTATTATGGCTCGGGCCAATACTGGCTGCCAAAGACAGCAGCCATTTCATTAAAAGTGAAAGTAATCTGGAGGGGATTTCCAACCAAAACAAAATGTGGCGTCATGTCATTGTCGGCCTATACCAGGTAGGCTATAACAACCTATCTACTGAAACAATCACTTAACGTTATATTCTGATCAGGTTAAAAACTTTACATTAAGTTTACATTACATTAACTTTACATTAGGTGACATCACACAACAATTTACAGGCATGCCAGCAAATAGTTGAGGGTAGGCCAGGCCTACATTAAAAATCAATGATTATGATGTAGAAATAATGATTATATAGCAAAAATGGCAAAAGGTTCATGCAAATTATTTAGCTAGGGCTCGAGGTTGTGGTGTACTTCCTCCCATACGACATGACAATGTAGGGTTTACAAGAAAGTGTTTTATAAACCAAAAACACTGAAAAGTTATACATTTGGTATTTAAATAAATATCCTAGTGAAAAACGTAAAACTAAAATATAAACAGCGTACAAACAAACTGATGGTAAGAAATCGATAAAGAAATGCATTTCCAAACGTTGCGGTGACTTTATAAAACAAGATACTTACATTCTTTGGACTCCACAGCGCTGTAAATGAGCCCAAGTACAACGATTGACAGAATAGACTTCATATTTGGTCTAATTCTGAATTGTTCGTACTCAAATAAAACAGAGAATGGAAAGATCCGTCTGCCTGTGCCTGGCTGTGGAAATAACCTAACTGAAAGTAAGGCAGACACTCGTATAAATGCTCTCCAGGACCGCCTCCTCTCTATTTTTAAAATCCAATCAAAAATTGTAGATTTCTGTTGTTAGGCTAAAGAAAGCCGCACAGGTTAAATAGTTTATTGGGGAGGACTATAGTCTGGAAATAACCTGAAATCCAGGTGAGTTACCGTAATAGCAATTTCGATTTAACATGTATGTCATGAGATATTATTATTTGACCATGCTGGTCATTTATGAAAATTTGAACATCTTGGCCACGTTCTGTTATAATCTCCACCCGGCACAGCCAGAAGAGGACTGGCCACCCCTCATAGCCTGGTTCCTGTCTAGGTTTCTTCCTAGGTTCTGGCCTTTCTAGGGAGTTTTTCCTAGCCACCGTGCTTCTACACCTGCATTGCTTGCTGTTTGAGGTTTTAGGCTGGGTGTCTGTACAGCACTTTGAGATATCAGCTGATGTAAGAAAAGCTATATAAATACATTTGATTTGATAATGTTATTTCACCTAGGCATCCATTTTGAGAATAAAAAAAATCTAGAATAGAATAGTGGTTTTTCCTTTTCAATATTTTGTGTCTCCATTGATCTAATTGTATTTGTATTTGTTGAACCTCTATTTAACTAGGCAAGTCAGTTAAGAATAAATTCTTATTTACAATGATGGCCTACCCCGACCAAACCCGGACGACGCTTGGACAATTGTGCGCAGCCCTATGGGATGTGATACAGCCTTAAATCGAACCAGGGACTCTTGCACTGAGATGCAGTGCCTTAAGACTGCTGCGCCACTTGGGAGCCCAAATATATTAGTAATTACAGTGAAAAGTTGCTAGAATGGTTACACATCATTACTTTATTACAATGCATATATCTCTTTAAAAATATATGTGTATTTATACGGTATTTTCAGATTTTATTGGACAGAGGGAGGATGACAGTGTGGAAATATAGTTTATATCAGGCAGTACGACGGATTTGAACCCAGGCCGACACCTTAGACGTGCGGCATAGACCACTAGACCACCCTAGGCCACAACACACATACCTCTTTTAATTATGGCTTTTGTTTTGAGTTTTAGCATAAAGTTGAGCATAGTCTACTCTGCCGCTTTAATAGCTCCCTGAAAATGACCCCTTGTCAACAGTTAGTGGTGTGTTGTGCTATTGCAGGTTTCACAGAAATCACGAGCCATGTCACATGACGAACGTTTACAAACCAAGCCGGAAGTGGAGTGAACTGACGCACGTCTACAGGAACAGCTGTGCAAGGGCCCAAAAAAAGAAAACATCAGACAGTATTTTAGTCTGAATTAAAGCTGGATCAAGATGACTACACCTGAAAAATATCCTAGGTCTTCAATTGAAGATGATTTCAACTATGGGACAAACGTTGCGACTGCGAGTGTGCAAATCCGGATGGGTAAGAGAATACCCGTTCTAGTCTATTTACCAAGCTAGCCTAGCTGATGATGGTTGCTAACTAGCAAGCCATCTTATCAATATGTCTAGATCATGCCTTGCCAAATGAAATAAACGATGTGACATTTATTGTGGTGGTAACTAACTAAATGACAGAATCAAATACATCTGCTGTTATAGAATTTAACTAAATAAATCATGATTTCAATAAGCCTACTTAGCTGTCTTATCTATTTATACTCTCTCCCCGGAACAGATTTCCTGCGCAAGGTATACACCATCCTTTCTCTTCAGATCATCCTGACCACGGCTACCTCTGCTCTCTTCATGTTCTGTGACACCATCAAGGACTTTGTCCATTCAAGGTAAATTGTGAACTAGTAGTAGATCTGCATAATTCAATGGGCATTTCTGTGAACCACTGTGGTAGAAGGGTAATGAGGGTGGGTATAATTTGTGGAACGTTCCAACAGGAATCTGTTCCAAAAAACTTCGTAAATAACAAGGTTGCCAACAAACAACACATATAAAGTTGTATATCGGCATAGTAAGATACCGGTTAGAGGGTGGGCTATTTCATTACCTTTTTCACTCGCCACGTTTATTCCGAAAAATATCTGTCCTCACTCTGGTAGCCTATGGACAAACATTAAGAATAAGCTACGTGGTAAGTTGATGCCTATTCTGGCAGCTAGTCAGCTAGGTGAATTGATCATGCTACTTTGTATGCGTTGTTTGTTGGCATGTTGGTTATTTATAAAGTTTTTGGAACAGATTCCTGTTGGAACGTTCCACAAATGATACCCACCTGGGTAATGATATTGTTATGATAGATATTAGTAAATTCAGATAGTTAAATGCATACCCCACTAGGGCTGTAACGGTAATGGATGAAGACCGGCAGGAAAAAAGTAAAATAACCGCCAAAAACATTCAAATAGGTGTACATTTTTTTGGGGGGGGGGGGGAATGAATGTACGCCAATCCTCCACCCCCCAAATAGCCCTATACACCAGTATTGTGCATATATTCATATACTGTAAGGAGACATGTACTTTGGCTACGATGACATCAAATTCCTATTATACTAATCTCTCCAGCCTGTGTGTCAGTCTGTTTCTGCCGTGTTGCCAACTCCCTATGGAACTTTCAATGTGGATTATGCAAGTGACAAGAGTCCAACCAGATGTGCTATAGTATGATCTGTCCAACACGCTGCCTGGTTGCCTTGGCTTGGTTCTGACTCTCTGATTGGTTGTGTACCCCTCCAGTCCAGCGGTCGTGTTGGTGTCAGCCATTGGCTCCCTGGTGTTGATCGTTGCCCTGGCCTTCTACAGACATCAACACCCCATTAACCTATACCTGCTTGCCGTATTCGTAAGTTCTGGTTTGCACAGATTGTATCCCAAATGGCACCCTATTCCCTATATAGTGCACTACTTTTGACCAGGGCCCATAGGGTTCTGGTTCAAAAGTAGTGCACTATATAGGGAATAGTGGCCCTGGTTAAAAGTAGTGCACGATGTAATGAATTAGTTTAACTTAACATGGTTTTCTTTCTGTCTTTCAGACTCTGTTGGAGTCGGTCTCTGTTGCCACCGCAGGTGAGTTCTGCTCTGCTTGATGTCGATTCATCGTTTGAAAAGTTTTATTTTATGTTTAGTTTAAAATATCCACCGCCTCCTATAGAAATTATAAATTCTATTCATGTCTCAATAAATAATCAATTAGTTAATCTACTGTGAGACACCCGTGACCTCATTAGTAATATGATTATTCATCGCTTATTATTCCCCTCAGTAAATATTGACCCCCCCTACTGTGTTTCCATAGCAACACCACAGGCTTCACTCCCTGCCTGCATCTGACATGGCATCCTATTCACTATATAGGGAATAGGGTGCACTAATTAGTGTCCTTTAATAGGGAATAGGGTGCACTAATTAGTGCCCTTTAATAGGGAATAGGGTGCACTAATTAGTCCCCTTTATAGGAAATACATTACAATTTCAGACACAGTCCTCGTTGTTTGTTCCCTCCTATACATTGTGAATCAGGCATGTGTTTGTGTTGTTGTCTCTGTAGTGACCTTCTATGAGTACTCCATCGTGCTCCAGGCCTTCTTCCTCACAGCAGCTGTGTTCCTTGGGCTGACTGCCTACACCTTCCAGTCCAAGAGAGACTTCAGTAAACTGGGAGCTGGGTAAGAGGCCTTCAACTCCTGTCATAGACCTGGCTGTGTGTGAAATAGCACCCTCTTTTTCAACAGTAGTGCACTATGAAGGGAATAGGGTTAGGATTCCATTTAGGATGCAAACCTGTTAGCTGCTCACTGTTACAGATACATTACCTACCTGTTAGCTGCTCACTGTTACAGATATATTACCTGCCTGTTAGCTGCTCACTGTTACATATATATTACCTACCTGTTACAGATATATTACCTACCTGTTACAGATACATTACCTACCTGTTAGCTGCTCACTGTTACAGATATATTACCTGCCTGTTAGCTGCTCACTGTTACAGATATATTACCTGCCTGTTAGCTGCTCACTGTTACATATATATTACCTACCTGTTACAGATATATTACCTACCTGTTAGCTGCTCACTGTTACAGATATATTACCTGCCTGTTAGCTGCTCACTGTTACAGATATATTACCTACCTGTTAGCTGCTCACTGTTACAGATATATTACCTACCTGTTACAGATATATTACCTACCTGTTAGCTGCTCACTGTTACAGATATATTACCTGCCTGTTAGCTGCTCACTGTTACAGATATATTACCTACCTGTTAGCTGCTCACTGTTACAGATATATTACCTACCTGTTAGCTGCTCACTGTTACAGATATATTACCTGCCTGTTAGCTGCTCACTGTTACAGATATATTACCTGCCTGTTAGCTGCTCAATGTTACAGATATATTACCTACCTGTTAGCTGCTCACTGTTACAGATATATTACCTACCTGTTAGCTGCTCACTGTTACATATATATTACCTACCTGTTAGCTGCTCACTGTTACAGATATATTACCTACCTGTTAGCTGCTCACTGTTACAGATATATTACCTGCCTGTTAGCTGCTCACTGTTACATATATATTACCTACCTGTTAGCTGCTCACTGTTACAGATATATTACCTACCTGTTAGCTGCTCACTGTTACAGATATTACCTACCTGTTACAGATATATTACCTACCTGTTAGCTGCTCACTGTTACAGATAAATTACCTGCCTGTTAGCTGCTCACTGTTACATATATATTACCTACCTGTTAGCTGCTCACTGTTACAGATATATTACCTACCTGTTAGCTGCTCACTGTTACAGATATATTACCTACCTGTTAGCTGCTCACTGTTACAGATATATTACCTGCCTGTTAGCTGCTCACTGTTACAGATATATTACCTACCTGTTAGCTGCTCACTGTTACAGATACATTACCTACCTGTTAGCTGCTCACTGTTACAGATATATTACCTACCTGTTAGCTGCTCACTGTTACAGATATATTACCTACCTGTTAGCTGCTCACTGTTACAGATATATTACCTACCTGTTAGCTGCTCACTGTTACAGATATATTACCTACCTGTTAGCTGCTCACTGTTACAGATACATTACCTACCTGTTAGCTGCTCACTGTTACAAATCAAATTTATTTATATAGCCCTTCTTACATCAGCTGATATCTCAAAGTGCTGCACAGACACCCAGCCTAAAACCCCAAACAGCAAGCAATGCCGGTGTAGAAACACGGTGGCTTGGAAAAACTCCCTAGAAAGGCCAAAATATTACAAAATAATTGTTACAGATATATTACCTATTTATTATAGTTGTTACAGATATATGACCTATTTATTATAGCTGCTACACTGTTACAGATATATTACCTATGTATTTAGAGGTTTTTCCTGAACACCAAGCATGGTCTCAGGTTTGTTAGTGCTGTCTTGATGACAACCACCATAGGAGCCACTAACGTCCCGTCTTGATAAAGCTTCACACACAGCTGTATCCACAGCTGTATGGTTGTCAACGACAGACGGCGTGTTACTAGGTAGCCGCTGGTTGAACACTAGGAACAGAATCTGAATCTTCACTGTGTTCCAGATTGTTCTCCGGCCTGTGGATCCTGATCATCGCTGGTTTCATGAAGGTGAGTTTCGTCCTTTTTTCAATTTCTGTTTACTGTTAAAATCTGTTTTCCTTCAGGTAGTGGTTACTACAGTAGAGGTGGTTTCAGGTAGAGGTTACTACAGTAGAGGTGGTTTCAGGTAGTGGTTACTACAGTGGAGGCGGTTTCAGGTAGCGGTTACTACAGTAGAGGTGGTTTCAGGTAGTGGTTACTAGAGTAGAGGTGGTTTCAGGTAGTGGTTACTAGAGTAGAGGTGGTTTCAGGTAGTGGTTACTACAGTAGAGGCGGTTTCAGGTAGTGGTTACTACAGTAGAGGCGGTTACTAGAGTAGAGGTGGTTTCAGGTAGTGGTTACTACAGTAGAGGTGGTTTCAGGTAGTGGTTACTACAGTAGAGGTGGTTACTACAGTAGAGGCGGTTTCAGGTAGTGGTTACTACAGTAGAGGCGGTTTCAGGTAGTGGTTACTACAGTGGAGGCAGTTTCAGGTAGTGGTTACTAGAGTAGAGGTGGTTTCAGGTAGTGGTTACTAGAGTAGAGGTGGTTTCAGGTAGTGGTTACTACAGTAGAGGTGGTTTCAGGTAGTGGTTACTACAGTAGAGGTGGTTTCAGGTAGTGGTTACTACAGTAGAGGTGGTTACTACAGTAGAGGTGGTTTCAGGTAGTGGTTACTAGAGTAGAGGTGGTTTCAGGTAGTGGTTACTAGAGTAGAGGTGGTTTCAGGTAGTGGTTACTACAGTAGAGGTTGTTTCAGGTAGTGGTTACTAGAGTAGAGGTTGTTTCAGGTAGTGGTTACTACAGTAGAGGTTGTTTCAGGTAGTGGTTACTACAGTAGAGGTGGTTTCAGGTAGTGGTTACTACAGTAGAGGTGGTTTCAGGTAGTGGTTACTACAGTAGAGGTGGTTTCAGGTAGTGGTTACTACAGTAGAGGCGGTTTCAGGTAGTGGTTACTACAGTAGAGGTGGTTTCAGGTAGTGGTTACTACAGTAGAGGTGGTTTCAGGTAGTGGTTACTAGAGTAGAGGTGGTTTCAGGTAGTGGTTACTACAGTAGAGGTTGTTTCAGGTAGTGGTCACTAGAGTAGAGGTGGTTTCAGGTAGAGGTTACTACAGTAGAGGTGGTTTCAGGTAGTGGTTACTACAGTGGAGGCGGTTTCAGGTAGCGGTTACTACAGTAGAGGTGGTTTCAGGTAGTGGTTACTAGAGTAGAGGTGGTTTCAGGTAGTGGTTACTACAGTAGAGGCGGTTTCAGGTAGTGGTTACTACAGTAGAGGCGGTTACTAGAGTAGAGGTGGTTTCAGGTAGTGGTTACTACAGTAGAGGTGGTTTCAGGTAGTGGTTACTACAGTAGAGGTGGTTACTACAGTAGAGGCGGTTTCAGGTAGTGGTTACTACAGTAGAGGCGGTTTCAGGTAGTGGTTACTACAGTGGAGGCAGTTTCAGGTAGTGGTTACTAGAGTAGAGGTGGTTTCAGGTAGTGGTTACTAGAGTAGAGGTGGTTTCAGGTAGTGGTTACTACAGTAGAGGTGGTTTCAGGTAGTGGTTACTACAGTAGAGGTGGTTTCAGGTAGTGGTTACTACAGTAGAGGTGGTTACTACAGTAGAGGTGGTTTCAGGTAGTGGTTACTAGAGTAGAGGTGGTTTCAGGTAGTGGTTACTAGAGTAGAGGTGGTTTCAGGTAGTGGTTACTACAGTAGAGGTTGTTTCAGGTAGTGGTTACTACAGTAGAGGTGGTTTCAGGTAGTGGTTACTACAGTAGAGGCGGTTTCAGGTAGTGGTTACTACAGTAGAGGCGGTTTCAGGTAGTGGTTACTACAGTAGAGGCGGTTTCAGGTAGTGGTTACTACAGTAGAGGTGGTTTCAGGTAGCGGTTACTACAGTAGAGGTGGTTTCAGGTAGTTGTTACTACAGTGGAGGCGGTTTCAGGTAGTGGTTACTACAGTAGAGGTGGTTTCAGGTAGTGGTTACTACAGTAGAGGCGGTTTCAGGTAGTGGTTACTACAGTAGAGGTGGTTTCAGGTAGCGGTTACTACAGTAGAGGTGGTTTCAGGTAGTGGTTACTACAGTGGAGGCGGTTTCAGGTAGCGGTTACTACAGTAGAGGTGGTTTCAGGTAGTGGTTACTACAGTAGAGGTGGTTTCAGGTAGTAGTTACTACAGTAGAGGTGGTTTCAGGTAGTGGTTACTACAGTGGAGGCGGTTTCAGGTAGCGGTTACTAGAGTAGAGGTGGTTTCAGGTAGTGGTTACTACAGTAGAGGTGGTTTCAGGTAGTGGTTACTACAGTAGAGGTGGTTTCAGGTAGTGGTTACTACAGTAGAGGTGGTTTCAGGTAGTGGTTACTACAGTAGAGGTGGTTTCAGGTAGTGGTTACTAGAGTAGAGGTGGTTACTACAGTAGAGGTGGTTTCAGGTAGTGGTTACTATAGTAGAGGTGGTTTCAGGTAGTGGTTACTACAGTAGAGGTGGTTACTAGAGTAGAGGTGGTTTCAGGTAGTGGTTACTAGAGTAGAGGTGGTTTCAGGTAGTGGTTACTACAGTAGAGGTGGTTACTACAGTAGAGGCGGTTTCAGGTAGTGGTTACTACAGTAGAGGCGGTTTCAGGTAGTGGTTACTACAGTAGAGGTGGTTTCAGGTAGTGGTTACTACAGTAGAGGTGGTTTCAGGTAGTGGTTACTACAGTAGAGGTGGTTACTACAGTAGAGGCGGTTTCAGGTAGTGGTTACTACAGTAGAGGCGGTTTCAGGTCGTGGTTACTACAGTAGAGGTGGTTTCAGGTAGTGGTTACTACAGTAGAGGTGGTTTCAGGTAGTGGTTACTACAGTAGAGGTGGTTTCAGGTAGTGGTTACTACAGTAGAGGCGGTTACTACAGTGGAGGCAGTTTGAGGTAGAGGTGGTTACTACAGTAGAGGTGGTTTCAGGTAGTGGTTACTACAGTAGAGGTGGTTTCAGGTAGTGGTTACTACAGTAGAGGTTGTTTCAGGTAGTGGTTACTAGAGTAGAGGCGGTTTCAGGTAGTGGTTACTACAGTAGAGGTGGTTTCAGGTAGTGGTTACTACAGTAGAGGTGGTTTCAGGTAGAGGTTACTACAGTAGAGGTGGTTTCAGGTAGTGGTTACTAGAGTAGAGGTGGTTTCAGGTAGAGGTTACTACAGTAGAGGTGGTTTCAGGTAGTGGTTACTACAGTAGAGGTGGTTTCAGGTAGTGGCTACTACAGTAGAGGTGGTTTTAGGTAGTGGTTACTACAGTAGAGGCGGTTTCAGGTAGTGGTTACTACAGTAGAGGTGGTTACTAGAGTAGAGGTGGTTTCAGGTAGTGGTTACTAGAGTAGAGGTGGTTTCAGGTAGTGGTTACTACAGTAGAGGTGGTTACTAAAGTAGAGGCGGTTTCAGGTAGTGGTTACTACAGTAGAGGTGGTTTCAGGTAGTGGTTACTACAGTAGAGGCGGTTTCAGGTAGTGGTTACTACAGTAGAGGTGGTTTCAGGTAGCGGTTACTACAGTAGAGGCGGTTACTACAGTAGAGGCGGTTTCAGGTAGTGGTTACTAGAGTAGAGGTGGTTTCAGGTAGTGGTTACTAGAGTAGAGGTGGTTTCAGGTAGTGGTTACTACAGTAGAGGTGGTTTCAGTTAGTGGTTACTACAGTAGAGGTGGTTTCAGGTAGTGGTTACTACAGTGGAGGCGGTTTCAGGTAGTGGTTACTACAGTAGAGGCGGTTACTACAGTTTAGGCGGTTTCAGGTAGTGGTTACTAGAGTAGAGGTGGTTTCAGGTAGTGGTTACTACAGTAGAGGCGGTTACTACAGTAGAGGCGGTTTCAGGTAGTGGTTACTACAGTGGAGGCGGTTACTACAGTAGAGGCGGTTTCAGGTAGTGGTTACTACAGTAGAGGTGGTTTCAGGTAGTGGTTACTACAGTAGAGGCGGTTACTACAGTAGAGGCGGTTTCAGGTAGTGGTTACTACAGTAGAGGCGGTTACTACAGTAGAGGCGGTTTCAGGTAGTGGTTACTACAGTAGAGGTGGTTTCAGGTAGTGGTTACTACAGTAGAGGCGGTTACTACAGTGGAGGCGGTTTGAGGTAGTGGTTACTACAGTGGAGGTGGTTTCAGGTAGTGGTTACTACAGTAGAGGCGGTTTCAGGTAGTGGTTACTACAGTAGAGGTTGTTTCAGGTAGTGGTTACTAGAGTAGAGGCGGTTTCAGGTAGTGGTTACTACAGTAGAGGTGGTTTCAGGTAGTGGTTACTACAGTAGAGGTGGTTTCAGGTAGAGGTTACTACAGTAGAGGTGGTTTCAGGTAGTGGTTACTAGAGTAGAGGTGGTTTCAGGTAGAGGTTACTACAGTAGAGGTGGTTTCAGGTAGTGGTTACTACAGTAGAGGTGGTTTCAGGTAGTGGCTACTACAGTAGAGGTGGTTTTAGGTAGTGGTTACTACAGTAGAGGCGGTTTCAGGTAGTGGTTACTACAGTAGAGGTGGTTACTAGAGTAGAGGTGGTTTCAGGTAGTGGTTACTAGAGTAGAGGTGGTTTCAGGTAGTGGTTACTACAGTAGAGGTGGTTACTAAAGTAGAGGCGGTTTCAGGTAGTGGTTACTACAGTAGAGGTGGTTTCAGGTAGTGGTTACTACAGTAGAGGCGGTTTCAGGTAGTGGTTACTACAGTAGAGGTGGTTTCAGGTAGCGGTTACTACAGTAGAGGCGGTTACTACAGTAGAGGCGGTTTCAGGTAGTGGTTACTAGAGTAGAGGTGGTTTCAGGTAGTGGTTACTAGAGTAGAGGTGGTTTCAGGTAGTGGTTACTACAGTAGAGGTGGTTTCAGTTAGTGGTTACTACAGTAGAGGTGGTTTCAGGTAGTGGTTACTACAGTGGAGGCGGTTTCAGGTAGTGGTTACTACAGTAGAGGCGGTTACTACAGTAGAGGCGGTTTCAGGTAGTGGTTACTAGAGTAGAGGTGGTTTCAGGTAGTGGTTACTACAGTAGAGGCGGTTACTACAGTAGAGGCGGTTTCAGGTAGTGGTTACTACAGTGGAGGCGGTTACTACAGTAGAGGCGGTTTCAGGTAGTGGTTACTACAGTAGAGGTGGTTTCAGGTAGTGGTTACTACAGTAGAGGCGGTTACTACAGTAGAGGCGGTTTCAGGTAGTGGTTACTACAGTAGAGGCGGTTACTACAGTAGAGGCGGTTTCAGGTAGTGGTTACTACAGTAGAGATGGTTTCAGGTAGTGGTTACTACAGTAGAGGCGGTTACTACAGTGGAGGCGGTTTGAGGTAGTGGTTACTACAGTGGAGGTGGTTTCAGGTAGTGGTTACTACAGTAGAGGCGGTTTCAGGTAGTGGTTACTACAGTAGAGGCGGTTTCAGGTAGTGGTTACTACAGTAGAGGCGGTTTCAGGTAGTGGTTACTACAGTAGAGGCGGTTTCAGGTAGTGGTTACTACAGTAGAGGCGGTTTCAGGTAGTGGTTACTACAGTAGAGGTGGTTTCAGGTAGTGGTTACTACAGTAGAGGTGGTTTCAGGTAGTGGTTACTACAGTAGAGGTGGTTTCAGGTAGTGGTTACTAGAGTAGAGGTGGTTTCAGGTAGTGGTTACTACAGTAGAGGTGGTTACTACAGTAGAGGTGGTTTCAGGTAGTGGTTACTACAGTAGAGGCGGTTTCAGGTAGTGGTTACTACAGTAGAGGTGGTTTCAGGTAGTGGTTACTATAGTAGAGGTGGTTTCAGGTAGTGGTTACTACAGTAGAGGTGGTTTCAGGTAGTGGTTACTACAGTAGAGGTGGTTTCAGGTAGTGGTTACTACAGTAGAGGTGGTTTCAGGTAGTGGTTACTACAGTAGAGGTGGTTTCAGGTAGTGGTTACTACAGTAGAGGTGGTTTCAGGTAGTGGTTACTACAGTGGAGGCGGTTTCAGGTAGTGGTTACTACAGTAGAGGCGGTTTCAGGTAGTGGTTACTACAGTAGAGGCGGTTTCAGGTAGTGGTTACTACAGTAGAGGCGGTTTCAGGTAGTGGTTACTACAGTAGAGGCGGTTTCAGGTAGTGGTTACTACAGTAGTGGCGGTTTCAGGTAGTGGTTACTACAGTAGAGGCGGTTTCAGGTAGTGGTTACTACAGTAGAGGCGGTTTCAGGTAGTGGTTACTACAGTAGAGGTGGTTACTACAGTGGAGGCGGTTTCAGGTAGTGGTTACTACAGTAGAGGTGGTATCAGTTAGTGGTTACTACAGTAGAGGTGGTTTCAGGTAGTTGTTACTACAGTAGAGGTGGTTTCAGGTAGCGGTTACTGCAGTGGAGGCGGTTTCAGGTAGCGGTTACTACAGTAGAGGTGGTTTCCGGTAGTGGTTACTACAGTAGAGGCGGTTTCAGATAGTGGTTACTACAGTAGAGGTGGTTTCAGGTAGTTGTTACTACAGTAGAGGTGGTTTCAGTTAGTGGTTACTACAGTAGAGGTGGTTTCAGGTAGTTGTTACTACAGTAGAGGTGGTTTCAGGTAGCGGTTACTGCAGTGGAGGCGGTTTCAGGTAGTGGTTACTACAGTAGAGGTGGTTTCAGATAGTGGTTACTACAGTAGAGGCGGTTTCAGGTAGTGGTTACTACAGTAGAGGCGGTTTCAGGTAGTGGTTACTACAGTAGAGGTGGTTACTACAGTAGAGGCGGTTTCAGGTAGTGGTTACTACAGTAGAGGTGGTTTCAGGTAGTGGTTACTACAGTAGAGGCGGTTACTAGAGTAGAGGTGGTTTCAGGTAGTGGTTACTACAGTAGAGGTGGTTTCAGGTAGTGGTTACTACAGTAGAGGTGGTTTCAGGTAGTGGTTACTACAGTAGAGGTGGTTTCAGGTAGTGGTCACTAGAGTAGAGGTTGTTTCAGATAGTGGTTACTAGAGTAGAGGTGGTTTCAGGTAGAGGTTACTACAGTAGAGGTGGTTTCAGGTAGCGGTTACTACAGTGGAGGCGGTTTCAGGTAGTGGTTACTACAGTAGAGGTTGTTTCAGGTAGTGGTTACTACAGTAGAGGTGGTTACTAGAGTAGAGGTGGTTTCAGGTAGTGGTTACTACAGTGGAGGCGGTTTCAGGTAGTGGTTACTACAGTAGAGGTGGTTTCAGGTAGTGGTTACTACAGTAGAGGTGGTTACTAGAGTAGAGGTGGTTTCAGGTAGTGGTTACTACAGTAGAGGTGGTTACTACAGTAGAGGTGGTTACTACAGTAGAGGTGGTTTCAGGTAGTGGTTACTACAGTAGAGGTGGTTTCAGGTAGTGGTCACTAGAGTAGAGGTTGTTTCAGATAGTGGTCACTAGAGTAGAGGTGGTTTCAGGTAGAGGTTACTACAGTAGAGGTGGTTACTAAAGTAGAGGTGGTTTCAGGTAGCGGTTACTACAGTAGAGGTGGTTACTACAGTGGAGGTGGTTTCAGGTAGTGGTTACTACAGTAGAGGTGGTTACTACAGTAGAGGTGGTTTCAGGTAGTGGTTACTACAGTAGAGGCGGTTTCAGGTAGTGGGTACTACAGTAGAGGCGGTTTCAGGTAGTGGTTACTACAGTAGAGGTGGTTTCAGGTAGTGGTTACTACAGTAGAGGTGGTTTCAGGTAGTGGTTACTACAGTAGAGGTAGGTCATTACCATAAGGTGAATGCACCAATTTGTAAGTCGCTCTGGATAAGAGCGTCTGCTAAATGACTTAAATGTAAATGTAAAATTACCACTCTTTTCAACATCCATTATCTTTTCATTATCCATTATTTTCTTCTAAGTAGTCATTCCTCATTAATACCTTGTCAGTCAGTCATCCATCTATCATCTGTCCATTCAGACATCCTTAATCTATCTGTCAGTCAGTCATCCATCTATCATCTGTCCATTCAGACATCCTTAATCTATCCGTCAATCAGTCATCCATCTATCATCCGTCCATTCAGACATCCATAATCTATTCGTCATTCATCCATCTATCATCCGTCCATTCAGACATCCTTAATCTATCCGTCATTCATCCATCTATCTACCGTTTAATCCTCCTCTTCTCCTCCTCTCCCCCTCCTCCTCCTCCTCCTCCCCCTCCTCCTCCTCTACTCCCCCCCTCAGCTCTTCTTCCAGAACGACACAGTGGAGCTGGTGTTTGCTGGTGCGGGAGCTCTGTTGTTCTGTGGCTTCATCATCTACGACACCCACCTCCTGATGCACCAGCTGTCCCCTGAGGAACACGTCCTGGCCTCCATTAACCTGTACCTGGACATCGTTAACCTCTTCCTGCACATCCTCCGCATGCTGGACTCCATGAAGAAAAACTGAGCTTCTATTCCCTAGTGCGCTACACACTATTCCCTATTTAGTGCACTACGTTTTGACCAGGGCCCATAGGGCTCTGTATGAACGTAGTGCACCGTGAAGGGAATAGTGTGTGGTTTGGGATTCATGCTGCTTAGCTCACAGGGTGACTTGGGATCGATTCAGTTTTCAATTCAGTCACATTTTCTTGAATTATTTAGAGAATCCTCATAGAAAAGAAAATGGACATTTATCAATTTTCACCTCCTGAATTGAAAACTGATTTGCCCTTAAATCTCTGATAGACGACCATGCTGTAGATCCTACCAGTGATTGTGAAACGTTAACCCCGCCGTCTAAGTTTAACCCCTGGAGATAATATTATATTATAACCTGTGCCATTTTGTTTTAGCATTTTGGAACTGGCTGTGTTTTTGGACTTATGCTGTTTTTGTTCTATACTGTTTATTATTCTGAATGTAAAAAAACAAAAAATCCTATTTAATTGTGGGTTGCTCGCTCTGTGAATGATACCTTTCTGAATATTCAAGCATACGGATTATGTAAGGTTGTTTTGGGTGATGGTGTAAAATAGCATAACACATTTTTCTAAAGAAAGTACTTCATTCTACTTCAGTCGAACTTCCATCCCCTAGCTTGCTGCTATTCTGAATTTCAACACATAAAAACATGCCTTAGTTTACTCTCCATAGGAATAGAAACATCCACTCAGTGGCCAGTTTGTATTAGGTCCATCTGGTACCGGGTCGGACCCCCTTTTCCTCCAGAACAGTCTGAGTTCTTTAAGGCATGGAAACAATTGATATCAACGGACCTAACGCCCCCAGTCTGTACCGTTGACACCAGGCAGGATGGGTCCATGGACTGTACCGTTGACACCAGGCAGGATGGGTCCATGGACTGTACCGTTGACACCAGGCAGGATGGTTCCATGGACTGTACCGTTGACACCAGGCAGGATGGGTCCATGGACTGTACCGTTGACACCAGACAGGACGGGTCCATGGACTGTACCGTTGAGACCAGGCAGGATGGGTCCATGGACTGTACCGTTGACACCAGGCAGGACGGGTCCATGGACTGTACCGTTGACACCAGACAGGACGGGTCCATGGACTGTACCGTTGACACCAGACAGGACGGGTCCATGGACTGTACCGTTGACACCAGACAGGACGGGTCCATGGACTGTACCGTTGACACCAGACAGGACGGGTCCATGGACTGTACCGTTGACACCAGGCAGGATGGGTCCATGGACTGTACCGTTGACACCAGGCAGGATGGGTCCATGGACTGTACCGTTGACACCAGACAGGACGGGTCCATGGACTGTACCGTTGAGACCAGGCAGGATGGGTCCATGGACTGTACCGTTGACACCAGGCAGGACGGGTCCATGGACTGTACCGTTGACACCAGACAGGACGGGTCCATGGACTGTACCGTTGACACCAGACAGGACGGGTCCATGGACTGTACCGTTGACACCAGACAGGACGGGTCCATGGACTGTACCGTTGACACCAGACAGGACGGGTCCATGGACTGTACCGTTGACACCAGGCAGGATGGGTCCATGGACTGTACCGTTGACACCAGACAGGATGGGGTGTACCTTATAAACTGGCCACTGAATGTAGAGATCTGATCATTCTAGAAAGACTTGAATAGTAGTCACAGTAAAGTTTGATCAAATACACTATTCTCCACTATTGACTTAACCAGGACACCTGAGAACATTTATCACATAGCAACCCATTCCATATATAGTGCACTGCTTTTGACCAGAGACATTGTCCCAAATGGGACCCTATTCCCTATATAGTGCACTACTTTTGACCTGAGACATTGTCCCAAATGGGACCCTATTCCCTATATAGTGCACTACTTTTGACCGGAAACATTGTCCCAAATGGGACCCTATTCCCTATATAGTGCACTACTTTTGACCGGAGACATTGTCCCAAATGGGACCCTATTCCCTATATAGTGCACTACTTTTGACCGGAGACATTGTCCCAAATGGGACCCTATTCCCTATATAGTGCACTACTTTTGACCAGAGATATTGTCCCAAATGGGACCCTATTCCCTATATAGTGCACTACTTTTGACCGGAGACATTGTCCCAAATGGGACCCTATTCCCTATATAGTGCACTACTTTTGACCGGAGACATTGTCCCAAATGGGACCCTATTCCCTATATAGTGCACTACTTTTGACCAGAGACATTGTCCCAAATGGGACCCTATTCCCTATATAGTGCACTACTTTTGACCAGAGACATTGTCCCAAATGGGACCCTATTCCTTATACAGTGCACTACTTTTGACCAAAGCCCTATGGGTCATTTGGGACAGAGATTTTGATATACCAGCAAACAGAGGGATGCTCTGGGACCAGGAAACATGTTCAACCAGTTACCTGGTGGGCAGAACCATGTACAGTAGAACAATAACCACATCAGATGTCAGGAAAGGGAATCTGAAGAACACTACAGGGTTGAATACCAAGAGGTTTCCATTTGAGATCATGTAAATACTAATGAAGGGATTTTACTAGGCTCTATATTCTGTTTCCTCAGTCATTCATTTATTAACAAACCTGCAAGTGCAATACAAATTGTCATGTTTTAAGTAAAATAGTTACACGTCTATTTGGTGAACTGTGAATGCACCGTCAATTGTATATGCTTTGATTTCTTGATTAAATTGTAAAGTTGAGTGTTTTAACTCACCTGTATAGAACCAGTTATACCACTAGACCAGGTGAACACTCACCTGTATAGAACCAGTTATACCACGTGAACACTCACCTGTATAGAACCAGTAACACCACTAGACCAGGTGAACACTCACCTGTATAGAACCAGTTATATCACTAGACCAGGTGAACACTCACCTGTATAGAACCAGTAACACCACTAGACCAGGTGAACACTCACCTGTATAGAACCAGTAACACCACTAGACCAGGTGAACACTCACCTGTATAGAACCAGTTATACCACTAGACCAGGTGAACACTCACCTGTATAGAACCAGTTATACCACTAGACCAGGTGAACACTCACCTGTATAGAACCAGTAACACCACTAGACCAGGTGAACACTTACCTGTATAGAACCAGTTATACCACTAGACCAGGTGAACACTCACCTGTATAGAACCAGTAACACCACTAGACCAGGTGAACACTCACCTGTATAGAACCAGTTATACCACTAGACCAGGTGAACACTCACCTGTATAGAACCAGTAACACCACTAGACCAGGTGAACACTCACCTGTATAGAACCAGTTATACCACTAGACCAGGTGAACACTCACCTGTATAGAACCAGTTTTACCACTAGACCAGGTGAACACTCACCTGTATAGAACCAGTTATACCACTAGACCAGGTGAACACTCACCTGTATAGAACCAGTTTTACCACTAGACCAGGTGAACACTCACCTGTATAGAACCAGTTATACCACTAGACCAGGTGAACACTCACCTGTATAGAACCAGTAACACCACTAGACCAGGTGAACACTTACCTGTATAGAACCAGTTATACCACTAGACCAGGTGAACACTCACCTGTATAGAACCAGTAACACCACTAGACCAGGTGAACACTCACCTGTATAGAACCAGTTATACCACTAGACCAGGTGAACACTCACCTGTATAGAACCAGTAACACCACTAGACCAGGTGAACACTCACCTGTATAGAACCAGTTATACCACTAGACCAGGTGAACACTCACCTGTATAGAACCAGTTTTACCACTAGACCAGGTGAACACTCACCTGTATAGAACCAGTTATACCACTAGACCAGGTGAACACTCACCTGTATAGAACCAGTTTTACCACTAGACCAGGTGAACACTCACCTGTATAGAACCAGTTATACCACTAGACCAGGTGAATGCACCTACAGTGTATTTTTATTGTGTTACAAATTAGAATTAAAATGGATTTGTCATTTTTTTGTCAATAATCTACACAAAATTACTCTGCAATGTCAAAGTGGAAGAAAAATAAATTCATAATTCGCAGAGTACGACCCCGCCTCACACAGGAAGCGGCGCAGGTCCTAATCCAGGCACTTGTCATCTCCCGTCTGGATTACTGCAACTCGCTGTTGGCTGGGCTCCCTGCCTGTGCCATTAAACCCCTACAACTCATCCAGAACGCCCCAGCCCGTCTGGTGTTAAACCTTCCCAAGTTCTCTCACGTCACCCCGCTCCTCCGCTCTCTCCAATGGCTTCCAGTTGAAGCTTGCATCCGCTACCAGACCATGGTGCTTGCCTACAGAGCTGTGAGGAGAAGGGCACCTCCGTACCTTCAGGCTCTGATCAGGCCCTACACCCAAACAAGGTCACTGCGTTCATCCACCTCTGGCCTGCTCGCCTTCCTACCTCTGAGGAAGTACAGTTCCCGCTCAGCCCAGTCAAAACTGTTCGCTGCTCTGGCACCCCATTGGTGGAACAAACTCCCTCACGACGCCAGGTCAGCGGAGTCAATCACCACCTTCCCGTTGACACCTGAAACCCCACCTCTTTAAGGAATACCTAGGATAGGATAAAGTAATCCTTCTAACCCCCCCCCCCCCCCTTAAAAGATTTAGATGCACTATTGTAAAGTGGTTGTTCCACTGGATATCATAAGGTGAATGCACCAATTTGTAAGTCGCTCTGGATAAGAGCGTCTGCTAAATGACTTAAATGTAAATGTAAATAACTAAAATATAACCGTTGCTTAAGTATTCAGCCACTTTGTTTAGGCAAACCTAAAATTAGTTCAGGAGTAAAATGTGGTTTAACAAATCACATAAGTGACATGGACTCACTGTGTGAAATAATAGAGGTTAACAACTGCTTCCTTGTCTTTAAGCCTGGTGGTGTCTGCATCATGGTATGGGTATGCTTGCCATTGGCAAATACTGGGTAGTTTTTCAGGATAAAAAAAAAACGGATGGAGCTAAGCACAGGCAAAGTCCTAGAGGAAGAAAAAACCTGCTTCAGTCTGCTTTACACCAGAGACTGAGAGGAATTCAACTTTCAGCAGGACAATAACCTACAACACAAAACCAAATCTACACTGGAGTTGCTTACCAAGGAGACTGTGAATGTTCCTGAGTGACTTAAATCTGCTTGCTGTCTAGCCATGATCCCCAACATGTTGACAGAACTTGAAGATTTAAAAAAATAATAATGTGCAAATATTGTACAATCCAGGTGTGTAAAGCTCTTAGAGACTTACCCAGAAAGACTCACAGCTGGAATCAATGCCAAAGGGGATTTAAACATGTATTGACTCAGGGAGCTGAATACTTACGCAACGACAATATTTTAGTTATAAAAACATTTATTAATAAAAAAAAATGTTTTTTTTACATCTTCCACTTTGACCTTAGATTATTTTGTGTAGATTGTTGACAAAAAAAGATTAAATCCATTTTAATCCCACTTTGTAGCACAATAAAATGTGAAGAAATCCAAGGGGTCTGAATACGGTATAAACTATGTTTGGCTGATAAGTAGGAGCAGGCCCACTGTGTTGCTATTGCAAATCAGCTCTGTTATAATGTTT
This sequence comes from Salvelinus fontinalis, assembly GCF_029448725.1. Lineage (NCBI taxonomy): Eukaryota > Metazoa > Chordata > Actinopteri > Salmoniformes > Salmonidae > Salvelinus > Salvelinus fontinalis. The sequence goes on along the minus strand of NC_074703.1, from coordinate 2,624,677 downwards.
GGTCACAAGTTCCATTCAACCAGCTCTAAACCTAAATATGTTGTTCATACATTCCATACTTTTGAGGAAGGGAAAGGCTAGCCTGATCTCGTCTTGATGACTATAGGGGTTGATAAGACAGCACAAATAGATCTGGGACCAGGCTAGGAAAAGGCTCCATTTGGTCGACATAAAGCGCTGTGCCCAATGAGTTCAGGGTAGGGAGATGTTTCATTCAGATGCTCTAAGCTTCTACAGTCACCAATGAGTTCAGGGTAGGGACATGTTTCATTCAGATGCTCTAAGCTTCTAGAGTCCCCAATGAGTTCAGGGTAGGGACATGTTTCATTCAGATGCTCTAAGCTTCTAGACTCATCAATGAGTTCAGGGTAGGGACATGTTTCATTCAGATGCTCTGAGCTTCTAGAGTCACTAATGAGTTCAGGGTAGGGACATGTTTCATTCAGATGCTCTGAGCTTCTAGAGTCCCCAATGAGTTCAGGGTAGGGACATGTTTCATTCAGATGCTCTGAGCTTCTAGAGTCCCCAATGAGTTCAGGGTAGGGACATGTTTCATTCAGATGCTCTGAGCTTCTAGAGTCATCAATGAGTTCAGGGTAGGGACATGTTTCATTCAGATGCTCTGAGCTTCTAGAGTCCCCAATGAGTTCAGGGTAGGGACATGTTTCATTCAGATGCTCTGAGCTTCTAGAGTCACCAATGAGTTCAGGGTAGGGACATGTTTCATTCAGATGCTCTGAGCTTCTAGAGTCACCAATGAGTTCAGGGTAGGGACATGTTTCATTCAGATGCTTTGAGCTTCTAGAGTCCCCAAATGAGTTCAGGGTAGGGACATGTTTCATTCAGATGCTCTGAGCTTCTAGAGTCACCAATGAGTTCAGGGTAGGGACATGTTTCATTCAGATGCTCTGAGCTTCTAGAGTCACCAATGAGTTCAGGGTAGGGACATGTTTCATTCAGATGCTCTGAGCTTCTAGAGTCCCCAATGAGTTCAGGGTAGGGACATGTTTCATTCAGATGCTCTGAGCTTCTAGAGTCACCAATGAGTTCAGGGTAGGGACATGTTTCATTCAGATGCTCTGAGCTTCTAGAG